>NC_142877.1:27134166-27455833 GCF_051225735.1 Oryctolagus cuniculus
CGCTTATGTGTGCATATTTGCTTCTATGCAATTTTACCACATGTGTAGCTTTCTGTGACTACCACCACAGTCAAGAAACACAGTTCCATCTCAAGGATCACTGTGCTTCCCATTGTCTGCCATCCTCTCTAGTCCCTAGCCCCTGCAAGCACTAAGCTGCTCTCTATTGCAATAATTTTTGTCATTAGTACAACTAACCTTTGTGGGTTAACCTTATATCCAGCGACCTTGTTAATTCATAAATTAGTTCTAGGTGTTTTATTACTTGTTTGCTTTTGTAGATTCTTTAGTATTTTGTACAAAGACAGTTGTCTGAAAGAGGGATAGTTTTCTTCCTTTGTCATCAGTATTTCAATGTCTTATCTATTATATTGGTTAAAACTCCCAATATGGGGTGACTAGGAATGGTGAAACTGAATATTTTGCATTGTTCCTACTCTGAGGAGGAAAGCATTCATTCTCTTTTACAATTTTTTTTACATTATTATTTTCATCGTATTTGAAAGGCAGAGATAGAGGCTCTTCTATCTGCTGCTTCACTCTCCAGATATCTACAACAGCCAGAACTGGCTGGGCCAGAACACTGCCTCCCAGGGTGTGGGTGAGCAAGAAGCTGGATGGAAAGCTGAGTAGCTGGGACTCAGATCAGGATATCTGATATGAGATGCAGGTTTCCCAAATGGCAATTTAACCACTGAGCAAAGTGCCCACCATAGCCTTCACTCTTTCACTGGTAAATATGATACAAACCGTACTTGAGTTGTTTGGTTTTGTTTTTTTGGGGGGGACAGGGGTGATTTGTGTAAGGTTGAGGGCCGTATTATTACATTTTCTGTTGCCGTAACAAAATATCTCAGGCTGGCATTTATAAAGAAAAGAGTCTTATTTGGCTCACTATTTTGGAGACTCTAAGGCTAAGATCAGGTAAGTCTGCTCAGCCACTGGTGACGTCTCTTTTTGCTATGTTACAACATGGCTGATAGCATCACGGTGGGAGCAAGTGTAAGAGGGAGCAAGATAAGAAGCCAGAGAGATGCAAGGTCCAGACTTGCTCTTTTCATAACATTTGCTCCCACAGGAATTAACTGAGGACATACCACCAATAACCTACCCATCTTCTGCTAGGCCCTATCTGTTAAAGTTTCCATCACCTCAACACCACCACAGTGAGAATCAAACCTCCAGCACACCAGTGTTTGAGAACAAACCACATCCAAAACCATAGCAAGGACATCTCTTTCTGCTCCTAGCCTGCTGCGAGTATTTTTAATCTTGAAAGGATGCTGAAGTTTGTCAAATGCTTGTTCTGTATTAATTAATTGAATCATGATGTTTTTCTTCTTTAGATTGTTAATATGGTGGTATTTACTGGTAGACTTTAAATTTTTTACCCATCTTATATTTCCAGGACAAATTCCACCTGCTCATTTTATATTATTCCTTTCATATGTTACTGAATTTGATTTACTTTATTTATTTTTATTTTTATTTTTGACAGGCAGAGTGGATAGTGAGAGAGAGAGACAGAGAGAAAGGTCTTCCTTTTGCCATTGGTTCACCCTCCAATGGCCACTGCCGCTGGCGCACCGCGCTGATCCGAAGGCAGGAGCCAGGTGCTTCTCCTGGTCTCCCATGGGGTGCAGGGCCCAAGCACTTGGGCCATCCTCCACTGCCTTCCCAGGCCACAGCAGAGAGCTGGCCTGGAAGAGGGGCAACCGGGACAGAATCCAGCGCCCTGACCGGGACTAGAACCCGGTGTGCCAGCGCTGCAAGGCGGAGGATTAGCCTAGTGAGCCGAGGTGCCAGCCGATTTATTTATTTTTAAAAGCTTTTTTGAGATATGCTCATAATTCCCATACTATAAAACCCAGTATTTAAAGTATTCAGTTCAGTGGGTCTTGTGTATTCACAGTATTATGCTACCATAGCCTTTATCTACATTTTCATTACCCCTAAAATAAACTACACACTAATTAGTGATCATGACCCATTCCACCCTTCCCACAACCCTTGGCAATCACTAATCCACTTTCCATCTCTATGGATTTATATATTCAATAATTTTATGTAAATGGGAATCACAATATGTTACCTGGCTCTTCTCAATATAATGTTTTCAAGGCTTATTCATGCTGTAAAATATATCTGCACTTCATTCCTTTTTATGGTAAAATAATACTTCATTATATGGCTTTATTATAATTTGTTTATTCATTGGTTGATGGGCATGTGGTTTGTTTCTACTTTTTGACTAGTACAATAATGCTGCTATTAACATTAGTACATACACTTTTGTATGTATATGTTTTCATTTAGCTGAGTCATATAACAACTCTGTGTTTAACATTTTGAGGGGCTGTCAAACTATTTTCGAAAGAGTTGCACCATTTTACATTTCCACCAGAGTTCCAATTTCCCTGTATTTTCATCAACATTTGTTATTGTCCCTCTTTTTGTATTACACCCAACTTAGTAAGTTGAAGTGGTATGTCATGGTTTTCGTTTTCATTTCCCTAATGGCTAATAATGTTAAGCATCTTGGGGCCAGCACCATGGCTCACTTGGTTAATCCTCTGCCTGCGGCACCAGCATCCCATATGCGCACTGGGTTCTAGCTCCTCTTCCAGTCTAGCTCTCTGCTGTGGCCCGGGAAGGCAGTGGAGGATGACCCAAGTGCTTGAGCCCCTGCACCCGTGTGGGAGATCAGGAGGAAGTACCTGGCTCCTGGCTTCAGATCGGTGTGGCCACCATCCGTAGCAGCCATTTTGGGGGTGAACCAATGTAGTGGCCATTTGGGGGGTGAACCAATGAAAGGTTGTCTCTCTCTCTCTCACTAACTCTGTCAAAAATAACAATTAAAAAAAATAATGTTAAGCATCTTTTCATGTGATTCGCTGATATTTAGTTGAGGTGTTTGCATGAGGGAAATGGGGCTGTATCTTTCTGTTCTTATAGTTTCTTTTTCTGGTTTTGAAATCAGAGTGACACTGGCCTCATAAGTTATAAAGTGCTTTCTCTTTAGATGTCTTCTTTAAATGTTTGGTAAGGGGGCAGGTGCTGTGGGACAGTGAGTTAGGCTGTCACCCTGGATGCCTAGATCCCTTGGAGTACCTGGGAGAGAGTCCTGTATCCACTTCCAATCAGCTTCCTCCTAATGTGCACCCTTGGAGGAAACAGACGATGGCTCAAGTACTTTGGTCCGTGCCACCCACATGGGAGACCCAGATGGAATTTCTAGCTCCTGGCTTTGGCTGTTATGGGGATTTGAAGAGTGAGTCAGTAGATGGAAGGTCTCTGTCTGTCTCTTTCTCTCCCTCCCTCCCTCCCTCCCTTTCTTTCCCAAATAAAATAAATACATAAATAATAAAATAAAAACATTTGGTAGAATTCTCCCCACAAAGTCATCTGGATCTGGAGATTTATATTTTGGAAGATTTTAAGCTATGAACTCAATTTTTAAAATAGTGAGAGAACTATTCAGTTATCTATTTCACATTGAATGAGTTTGGTAGTATGTGGTTCAAGGAGTTAGTCCATCTCATCTACTTTGAGTTTACGTGTGTAAAATAATTCTAGGCATTCCCTTATTATCCTTTCAGTATCTTTGGAATCCGTGATAATAATCCTTCTTTAATTCCAGATAGTACTAATTTATGTCTTCCTCTCTTCTTTTCTGTTGTGCTAGAGGCTTAAAGTTGTATTGGTTTTATCAAAGAACCAGGCTTTGGTTTTATCAGTTTTTTTTATCTGTTTTTAATTTTCTTTATTTACATTCTTATATTTACTTTTAAAAAATATATTTTATTTATTTGAGAGGCAGAGTTACAAACAGAGAGAGGGAAACGCAGAGAAAGGTCTTCCACCCACTGGTTCACTCCCTAAATGGCTGCAATGGTCAGAGCTGCGCTGATCCTAAGCCAGGAGCCAGGAACATCTTCTGGGTCTCCCACGTGGGCACAGGGGCTCAAGGACTTGGACCATCTTCTACTGCTTTCCCAGGCCAAAGCAGAGAGCTGGACTGGAAGAGGAGCAGCTAGGACATGAACTGGCACCCATATGGGAGGCCAGCGCCACAGGTGGAGGCTTAGCCAACTACACCACAGTGCTGGCCCCGTGCTCTAATATTTATTATTTCTTTCCTTTAGCTTGCTTTTGGCTTTTTTTGCTCTTCTCTTTCTGATTTTATTAAGGTAGAAGCATAGATAGTAGATTTGAGATGTTCCTTTTTTCCTAATGTAAACATGCAATGCTATATATTTCTTTCTGAAAATTGTGTTAGCTGCAGCACAGACTTTGAAAGGTTCAGTTAAAAATATTTTGTTCAAGGGTAGGCTTTGTGGTGCAGCAGGTTAAGCTGTCACTTGGGTTGCCCACATCTCCTGTCACAGTTCCTTGTGCCAGCTTCTCCACTTCCAAACCAGTTCCTTGCTAATGTATCCTGGGAGGTGGCAGATCATGGCCCAAGTACCTGAGTTCCTGCCATCCACATGGGCTCGCTCTCCTTTTCCCTCTCCCTTACTCTACCTTTCAAATAAATAAATATTTTAAACTAGTAATTAAAAAAGATTTTGCCTAGTTAGAAATATTTTCTAATTTTCTTTGAGAATTCTTCTTTGATCTGTGAGTTATTAAGAACTACATTATTCAATTTCTAGGAGAGATTAGTTTTTTAGTAATAAATTTCCTGTCTAATTCTGCCATAATCAGAAAGTATCTTTTAAGTGATTTTGATTCTTCTAACTTTGCTATGTTTGTCTTATAGGGTCTGTCTTGGTCAACGTTCTATGGCCACTTGAAAAGAAATATTCTCACTTGATTGGCCATTTTGCATAAATGTCAGTTGGACTTAGGTAGTTGACAGTACTCTTGTTCATCTATCTTATTTTCTGACCACTAGTGCTGCTGATTACTGCCACAGGTGAGTTGGTGCCTCCAGTTATAATCATGGATCTGTTTATTTCTCTTTTCAGTCCTGTCAGCTTTTGCTTCATGTATTTCATGTATTTTGAAGTTCTTCCATTAGGTGCATACACACTTTTTTTTAATTTTCATTGTATTTGAAAGTCAGAATTGCAGAGAGAGAAGGAAAGATAGAGAACTTCCATCCGTTGCTTCACTCTCCAAATGGCCACAACAGTCAGGGCTTGACCAGTCGAAGCCAGGAGCCAGGAGCTTTATACAGGACTCCCACATGGGTGCTGCGGCCCAAGGACTTGGGCCATCTTCCAATGCCCTTCCAGGCACATTAGGAGCAGAATCAGAAGTGAAGCAGCCGAGACTCTGACCGGCACCAAAATGGAATGCCAGCCTTGCAGATAGCAACTTAACTTGCTATGCCACAACACTGGCCCTAGGTGCATATACATTTACAATGACATGTTCTTGGTGAGGCAACTCTTTTATTACTGTATAATTATTGGTATTTTTTCTCTGAAGTTTACTTTTTTAAAAAATTTATTTATTTATTTATTTATTTGAGAGGTAAAGTCACAGAAACAGGGAGAAATAAAGAGAAAGGTCTTCTACCCTCTGGTTCACTCCCCAAATGGCTGCAATGGAAAAGCTGTGTCGATTCAGAGCCAGGAGCCAGGAGCTTCTTCTGGGTCTCCTGTGGGGAGCAATCCGGACTAGACTAAGTTACTCGAATTGGGACTTGTTCTGTGCATCTGCTCTCCCACAATATGGCGCTGGGAGAGAAGTAAACAGCTTCCGCACAGCTGCCTCCAGTTCAACCAATTAACTGTAGGACTTGCTCCTGATTGGAGAGCAGCGTACTCGGCGTGTGGGCAGCCGAGTTGGGATTGGCAGAGAAGGACTATAAAGGAGGAGAGAGACGGCATGCACCGGGAACATCTATGGGGAACATCTAAGGGAACCCGTGCAGCCCCCGAGAGAACCGGCCGGCGGTGTGCCGCTCCCCTGCGGAAGTGGGGAATGCGGCCAGGGGGAACTGCCCTTCCACGGAGGTGGAAGGGATAGTAGCCAACCCGGGAAGAACCAGCAGCAAACCCGGGGAAGGCCGAGCAGACGAAAGAACAGCGCAGGGTTCAGTGTTGCTCCTCCACGAAGAGGGGGAGCGACATAATGGTGCCGTGACTCGGATAGGAAACCTAACTCGGATAGGAAACCTGACTTGGATAGGAAACTTAGGACGGATATGAAACTTAGGAGGGAAGAAACGGGAAGAACTGGGAAAATATCGGAGAGAGAGACTAGCAAACAGCCTAGGGAAAAGCCGGACGAAAAAGGAGCCGGAAGAAGCTATTGAAAGCCTAGGCATAGACTCGGATTCGGACTACGGGGGGAAGCTGGGAGAAATCTCTAAGGTCGAAAGCGAAAGTGAAAGCTAGAATAAACAGACTCGGACGCGGACTATGGGGAGAGGCCAGGAGAAATGAGGGAGGAATATCGTTGGAGGAAAGCTTGGGGAAACATACCGGGTAGAGAAAAATGTTAGGGAAATTGAAGCCGCGGGGGGCAGGCCGAGGCGGAAACGGAAGCCACTTTGGGGTTCTCAAGTTAGCCCGGGAATAGGGGGCGAAAAGTTGAAACCAGAAGCTGAGACGTAAGACAGATTGGGATCCGTCTGATTAGCCTGGGGAGCAAAGGACGGGAAGCCAGATCGTGGGGCGGAGACGTACGCTGGGTTGAATTCGCCAGGCTAGCCCGGGGAACTTAGATTGAATCCTAGTGGCGGACACGTGAGCTACGCTGTGTTACTCGCGGAAGCCGCCGCGTGCAGAGAGAGCACGGGGCGTGAATAGATAGGGAACGCTGGCGTAGGCCGTGGTTCAGACGCGAAAGGGTTAAGCGTGGAGACCGCGGAGCGCGCCAAGCCGAGCCGCGCAAAGCCGGGAAGTTGCGCAGATGAGAGAGGCGTGCGGGCTGAAGCGGCGCAGAGCCGGGAACCCGCCGGCGGGGCGAGGTGCCGGAAAGCCGCAGGGATAAGAGAAACAGAAGTTTTAGAAGTAAAGTGAGAAAAATAGGAATGCTGGAAGATAGAAGTAAAATGGGAGAAATAGGAATGCCCGGAGATAGAGAAATAGAGAAATAAAAAGGCCTCCCTACAACACTGCAATGTGAGAGCTTGGATTCGGTCTGCCTAATCAAGTGAGGCGATGAGCACCTGCGGGCAGCTAGCAGCTTATGCGCCGCAGGTCACCGAAGACAGGCACGAATTAACATCAGTAAGGCTTCCCCACAATACAACAATATTAAGCTTGGATTCGGTCTGCCTGATTTAAGGCGGTAAGCGCCAGCAAAGCTCGACCAGAGTATGAGCTGCAGGTCACCGAAGATAGGCACAAACCAACACTAATAAGTCTCCCCCACAATACGGCAATGAGAAGGCTTGGATTCGGTTTGCCTGATAGGTTTTGTAAACACCTGCAGGCAGTTCTAGCAGAGCAGAGTATGCGCTGCAGGGCACCGAACACAGGCACGCATCAGCGCCTAAAAACCTCCTCACAACATGGCGAAGAGAGGACCCGGATTCGGTTTTCCTGATTGATAGGACTTGTAAGAGCCTGTGGCAACTCTAGTGTGTGCCGCGGGACACCGAAGACAGGCGCGTATCAACGCCAAAAATAAAAAGAAAGGGGGATCTGTGGGGAGCAATCCGGACTAGACTAAGTTACTCGAATTGGGACTTGTTCTGTGCATCTGCTCTCCCACAATATGGCGCTGGGAGAGAAGTAAACAGCTTCCGCACAGCTGCCTCCAGTTCAACCAATTAACTGTAGGACTTGCTCCTGATTGGAGAGCAGCGTACTCGGCGTGTGGGCAGCCGAGTTGGGATTGGCAGAGAAGGACTATAAAGGAGGAGAGAGACGGCATGCACCGGGAACATCTATGGGGAACATCTAAGGGAACCCGTGCAGCCCCCGAGAGAACCGGCCGGCGGTGTGCCGCTCCCCTGCGGAAGTGGGGAATGCGGCCAGGGGGAACTGCCCTTCCACGGAGGTGGAAGGGATAGTAGCCAACCCGGGAAGAACCAGCAGCAAACCCGGGGAAGGCCGAGCAGACGAAAGAACAGCGCAGGGTTCAGTGTTGCTCCTCCACGAAGAGGGGGAGCGACAGTCTCCCACGTGGGTGCAGGGACTCAAGCACTTGGACCATCCTCTACTGCCTTCTCAGGCCAGAGCTGGATAGGAAGAGGAACATCTGGGACATGAACTAGCACCCATATGGGATGCTGATACCATAGGCAGAGGTTTAGCTTACTATGCCACAGCACCAGCCCCTGAAGTCTACTTTTTATAATATTATAGCCATTCCAGCTTTCCTTTGATTATTGTTTATGTAACATATCTTTTACCATCTTTTACTTTTAGCCTACCTATATCATTATATTTGAGTGAGTTTCCTGTAGGTTGTATCTAATAAAGTAATCTTTATCCATCCTGATCTCTGTCTTAATTGATGTGCTTAGACAACCTACATTTAATGTGATTACTGATATGTCTGCATCTAGGTCTATCCTTTTATTTTTGTTTAATGTTGACAATTTCAGATTTTGGTTTGACATGAGACCAGGCCAAGGGCTACCAAAGGAGCCAAAGACTCACCACTCCTGAGTTTGTGGAGCATCGCAGTCTGGCCTTCTTCCCCAGTGTACCTGCTTACATTTTCTCTTCAGAATCCTCTAGTAGCTGCTGCCTGCATTTTGTTCAGGTCTTATTGCTTCATTCAGTGGGAGGAGTGTACTAACTCAGAACTGGAACAAACATTGGTTTTTGGAACTTAAAAAAAAAATTAAGTATTTTGCAATTTGTCTAAAACAAAACCAAATTACTGATTTCCTTGGAATAATTTCATTTTATGCTTAGAATTCTCATTTGTGCAGTTTATGTTATAACAAACACTGATTCTTTTCTCAGTTACCTGCTCTCTGATGCTCAGGAGAGCTGTTCCCAGGCTAATGTGACTTCTTTTTTTTTTTTTTTTAAGATTTATTTATTTATTTATTTGAAAGTCAGAGTTACACAGAGAGGAGAGGCAGAGAGAGAGAAAGGTCTTCCATCCAATGGTTCACTCCCCAATTGCTGCAACGGCCGGAACTGTGCCCATCCGAAGCCAGGAGCCAGGAGCCAGGAGCTTCTTCCAGATCTCCCACACGGGTGCAGGGACCCAAGGACTTGGGCCATCTTCCACTGCTTTTCCAGGCCATAGCAGAGAGCTGGATGGGAAATGGAGCAGCCAGGTCTCAAACTGGTGCCCATATGGGATGCCGGCGCTTCAGGCCAGGGTGTTAACCCACTGTGCCACAGCGCCAGCCCCTAACACCACTTCTGATGGGAATGAGTGGAGAAGCTCTCTTGCTTTGGACAAGTTCCTTGTGAAGACTTCTGGGAAATGTAGTCTTCTAGGCATCAACCAAAAAAAGACAAAAATTTTTTCTTAATGAAAATCTCAAATTTTCCCCTGTGAAACACAGTAACTACATGGATTTCTTTGGTTTTGCTTACAGTGTAAAGAAGTCACTTATATAATTTAGGTGAGAATTAGAGAATATAAAATATTTGATCAATGAACTTACTAATACAGCATTAGGTTTTTCAGAAGCAGGCCTCAACATTTCACCTGCCTTTTTCAACTACAATTACCTCTTCCTGCCACAACTGCAGCTGTATGTCTCCACAAAACAATATGACTATCTGATAGAATTCATTTTCACAAATAGCAGGAAAAATGAGGAGTTTTCAAAAAGTTCGTGGAAATGTGTGTCATGAAAAAAAACTATATGTGGATTTCCAAACCTTTTTGAACCCAAACAAACTTACTTGGTAGTAATGTCAAAATAATTTTTTTAAAGTTGTGGGTATTTGTGACAAAATAGTAATTTGTAAAAAATTAAAAAGGAACAGATTTGAAATAATGGTTTCTTCTTGTACATTATAGATAATAACTATTTATCACCAGACTTGTACTGCAGTGTCATGGTGCGATCCAGTGAAGTCATTTTATAAATCCTTCTCTTGGAAAAGTCAGCCTGGGGCAAACAGCACAGGCTGCCAATTTCAGCATTACCAAGAAGAGTAGCCGGAGACTCAAGGACGTCACAGCCCTACAAGACTTCAGACCGAGGATTTCCGGGCTGGCATCTGGACCACTGTTCTTACAGAAGATGGGCTGCACACAATGTGTGAGTGCTTGCTCTCTCATTCATTTAGTCAATATTTATTGGGCACCTACTCTGTGTTAAGCACTGTTCTAGGCACTGAGGATGGAGCAAGAGGAAAAAACAAAGTTCCTCCTCTCATTCTAGTGGAGGTGATAAGTGACAAAAAATCAATAATAATAATATGTCAACTGATAATTAAATGCAACAAAACTAGGTCAAAAGAGAAGTGAAGTAGAGCCTCAGTATTTCATGTGGGGTGGTCAAGGAAGGAGTCCTCGAGACAGTACCACCTGAGAAAGTGGAAGAGTAACAGTGCAGGTATCCAGAATGTTCCAGGCAAAGGGCACAGCAAATGTAGTTTAATGAGAGGGAAGTGAGGGTGGGGAGAGAAAGTAACATCAGAGAGGTAGAGTAAGATGATGGCAGACAGCAGAAAGTGATGTTTGCTTTGTTTTTATTTAGTCCTTTGAAAGAGTGCTCCCATCTGCTGGTTTACTCCCTAAATGCCCACAGTGCTAGGGCTGGGCTGGAGTGAAACCTAGAGCCAGGAATTCTACCCAGGTTTCCCACTGAGCCATTACCACTGCCTCCCACGGTCTACATTAGCAGGAAGCTGGAATCAGGGGCTGGAGTCAGGAATGGAATCCAGGTATTCAGATGTGGAAGGCAGGCGGGTCCTAACCAGCAGGTAACCGCCAGGCTGAATGCCACGAAATTCTTTTGAGCAGAGGAATGGGTGATCAGACAGGGCAGATTCCGAAAGGGATGAGCAGACAAGAAACTAGACCCACAGAGTGAGTTAACTGTCTAATGTTGCATGGCTAGAAGCGTTAGGGCTAGAAATGGCAAGTGGAAATCCAGATTCCTGGACTTCCTGTCCCGTTTCCCCGGTGCTATCAGACAGGGACAGAGAGAGAAGATCCCCAAAGAATACTTACCGTGGGTTTCAGCTAATCCTCCAACTATCCTCCCATGAAGCACCATTTTCATACTTCAGACGAAAGCACTTCTGTTTTCGGATAGTTAAGATCATTTTTCTCTGTAGTCTATGTGCTTGGTACCAGCCCTCAGCCTGGTCTCATGTCAAACCAAAATCTGAAATCGTCAACATTAAACAAAAATAAAAGGATAGACCTAGATGCGGACATATCAGTAATCACATTAAATATAGGTTGTCTAAGCACATCAATTAGTCAGAGTTCAGGATGGATAAAAGCACCAAGCATGAACCACACCTGGTACTGAGATTTGGTTTGGGGAATAAAAGTTCACGTGCGTGCCAGGGAGTGACACTGGGATTATCATCCCTTGCTACAGATGAGAAAGCTGAGGCTCAGACAATCTACAGGACTTGCCCAGGGCCACACAGCGGGTCAGCAGGCCAACCGCTTCCCACCACGCCCCATCACGCACCTGGAAAGCACAGGCTGGCGTACCTTGGGGGGAGAGGGCCCCACTTCCGGCGGGCTTGTATCCAAACTCAAGGCCCTCGGGAGCGAGACACCAACTATCTCTTTAAGAAGGAAAGTGAAGACGGGCGGCTTACGCAGCTGCCGGCGAGCCGCCGACTGGCTCGGCCCCTGCATCCACCTCTCCCTCCCCGCCTCCCTCCCGGCAGCCCCAGCCCCGGCGAGCACCCAGCTAGCCGCCTCCAGCAGGGGCTCCGGAGCGCGATCCGGCTGTCCCGGCAGGGCCAGCCCAAGCCATGGACGCTTCCGCAGGTGATGACAAGAACCCCAGGGACCCCCGGGCCCAGCTGCGCCAGCCGCCGCCCAGAGTGCGGCGGGCCGGGGACTGGGGCGCGGGCCGCACGGAGCATAGCCCGAGCGCCCGCAGACAGCTGCCCTCCCAACCTCGCGGCTGCGGCCCGGCTGCCCGCAGTCAGGGGTTTGGTCTCCCGGGCTTCCTCCGCCCGCCTTCACCCGCCCCCGTCTGTCTCTCTTCCCAGCCGCCGCAGGTTGCTGATCGGGGCCAGGCGGCTGCAGCAGCGACTGCAGAGACGCTGCGCCAAGCGGGGCCGGAGTCGTGCGAGCCGGCGGGACTGCGGAGGGCCAGGGGACTCAGGTGAGGAGGCCGCTGGGCCGCGGGTGGGGCAGCCTGCGACCCCCCGCTGCGGGTAGAATCCCTCTAGGGAGCACCGGCCAGGGAGGGGTTAATCGTGACTCATTCTTACCCTCCCTTCCTTCTAGGAGCAGCCCCCCCCCCACCTCCACCTTCTGAAATTTACTAATTAGGGAAGCTAATGGCAGCAGGGGAGATGCCCAAGGTGGGCCGTCAGGAGCGTTTTAGGGGACTCCCCCATGCCTATATGCCTGTTCTTTTGGGATTTAGCATTTATTCCTCTTGGAGGAGAAGCAAGGGTACCTGGGAGGGGGAGGATGGGAACCCCACACGTACCCCAAGGTCAAATGCCAGTGACTGCTCCCTTCCCATCTTGTCCTCAGGGAAGTATCTGGGCTCTGCAGTAGATCCAAGGAAAATGCCCCTGACCCCTAGAGTGGGAGATCTGAGCCTCCCATCTCCTTCCAATCTGCTGCAGAGAGCTGGGCTGTTTACAACATCAAACAGCCTGGGACTCCCTTCCTCAACCCTGCAGGAGAGGCCTGGTCACAGGCTGCCTGTTTCCTCTGCCTTCTCTACCCATCTGGTAGTGTGGGTTGGGCCGGGCTGCACTGGAGGAGCTTCCCAGAAAACCATGGTCTCCGCAGGCAGAGTGGTGTAAAGAAAGTACCAGAGATGGGGCTTCCAGGCCCTTCACTTGCTAGTTGGCCACAGTAGCCATCTTACAATTCAGGCGTGGGTGTCTGTCTGCTCATCTGTTACATGCAGGAGTTGGATTAGATGGTCTGCACAGTTATATCGTTTGAGCAGGTTTTCTGTGCTGGTGGGGGGGTACTTCCATCTACATTTAAATTGAGGTCCATCCAATAATCAGGGTTTCCTCCCTTGATTTCAAAGCTGCGCTTCTCAAGTGAAACCTTAACCTTGGGGATGCCATGGACTAGAGCTGTCAGTCTTGTATTGACATCCTGCTGTATGACTGCTTTCCTTCCTCAAGCTTCAGTTGTCTCATCTGTTAACCGGGAAAGAGGGGTTCATGCCTCTGAGATGGATATGGAAGCACCCACAATTCTCTGTATATGCTGAGCATGTAGTGGGTTCTCAAGGACTCAGAACTTGGGAGATAGACCTGGAGACAGGAGGGAGTGGTTGTTTTTAGTTCTTTCTCCTCCATTCCCACACCAGTCTCTCCCACATCCTTGCCACGGTATCCCTGCCAGGGCATAATGAATGCTGGAAAGTGTTGGGCCCCCAGACCGAGGGCCACGGCAGCAACCAGGAGGCACAAACATTTCCATTGCAAAAGCTGTGACATCATTCTAGCAAATGATGGTCCCAAGGAGACATGTGGAACCCTGCCCTGGGTTTGGAAAATCCTGATACTCCCTAAGGGAATAGAAGCATTGGAATCTTATTTCTGGTGACAGTGGGGTGACCGAGGCTGCCAGATTTCACACGGATCCCACTGCTTTCCTCGTGCCCTCCCTGGAGCCTCTCCCTAGACACGCTCTGAGACAAGGCCATCAAGTTTGGGCTGCCTGCGTTTTCTATTCATCTTCTCTCAAAGGCTGTCATTGTCAGCCTAGCACTGGACTTTTCTGACTCCAGTTTATTCTACAGACACCTTTGACAACATGGTAAAGGAGGTTCCCCTTGGGGTAGAGAGTGACACTTGGCTGCTACACCATGTGGGCCCAAAGAAGTCATCATGTACCTCCCAGACCCTGCCCCAAATCTCCATTAGACTGTGAACACCTCTCAGCAGAGGCCCTTTTTTCTCTGTGCGTTTCCAGCCTCTGACATAAAATAGGTGCTCAGTAAGTGTTGAATAAATTTGAGGAAATTACGTCCCTAAGCCAACATTAGGGAGAAACTGCAGTGTGTAGATGGTATAGGTAAAAACACTTAGAAGAGCAGGATACTCTACCAATTGTAGGTTGTTTTCATTATTGCTGTTAGTAATACTGTTATTGTCATTTAGTGGCTGGCTGATATTTCATCGCTCCTCTAGGGCTCCTGACTGGGCGGGAAGAAGGCAGGTGTGCTCAGGAGAGTAGTGATGTTGTCAGACAGGAATCTCAGCGGTGCTGGTTGCTATCAGATGTGACAGTGGAGGGAAGAGGACTGGGAAGAGAGCCATCACTGTGTCAGAGGGAGGAGAGCAGAGAAGGAGAAAGCCAGGAGACCTGGGTCCCTGGTTCCATGCAACAGCCACCTCATTCTGTGACCTTGGGCCAAGCAGGCCTTCTCTCAAGGCTTCTGTGTTTCCATGTATGTACTAAGGTGACTCAACTCAATGATCCTGTGGCCCTTTCATGTTCTGACATTTTGTTCAATAGACATAGACAGCTATTTATTACTCTCAGCCTCATTTATGAAATGCCAGGCCATCACCCATCTTAGATAATCCTTATAATAAATGATACCTATTTGAAAGATAGAGACTGAGGCTTAGAATGATGAAGTAACTCGCCTGTGACTGCACAGCTAGAGGTGGTGGAACTGTCACTCGACACCTGGTCTGTCTGACTCAGATGATCGTGCTCTTCCAAAGGCTTTGTGCCTCCTCCTATGCTGTCTTGTGAGTTGTGTGTGTACTTGCTTAGGCTCAGGGATGTGGAGACAGGAAAGCTGTGAAGGACTCATGACAGGAATGATGGCATGTCCCCCAAGTGCTGCTGCAGGGGACTCGCTGGGTTGAATTGAGGGATGTGAATCAGGACTGGAGACTGTTTCTTCCAGAATGAGCTCTGCTTTGCCGCTAGTGATGGCTGCCCCTTAATCGTGGAAAGTGGCTGGGCCTGAGAGACGGGCCTGAGAGACAGTCATGACAGACATGAGTGCCTCTTCTGTACTATGCTGTTTTCTTTTTAAATGAAGCTTTTATTACTTTTTAAAAAGCTTTATTTTATTTATGTGAAAGAGTGACAGAGAAAGAGACAGAGACAGAGAGAAATGTCTTCCATCCAATGATTCACTCCCCAGCTGGCTTCCATGGCTGGAGCTGGGCCATACCAAAGCCAGGACCCTGGAACTCCATCCGGGACTTCCACACAGACAGCAGGGCCCAAAGCACTTGGGCCATCTGCTGCTGCTTTCCCAGGTAGGAAGCTGGATTGGAAGTGGAGCATCTGGGGGACTTGAACCCAGTGCATTCCAACATGAGATGCTCTCATTGCTGCTTTGCCACAGTGCCAGCCCCTACTGTGTTGTTTCACCTTAGTTCAATTATCCACTTCCCAGACCATTCCCTTCTGTAGGCAGTATACATACTTCTATCCTTTGTACAAGTGAGAGAGCGAAGAGTCTTTTCTCAGTGTTGTGCAGCTAATATGTCCTAGAACCTGGGGAACATTTAGTTGGAAACATGGTGGCCTAGGAGGCACAGGAGTTGCTTTTGGTCTGAGCCCTCCTGTTAACTGGATAACCTAGGATAAACCAGTTTCCTTCTGAAGAGAGGTGTTCCTATCTCAAATGCAGTAGAGATATTGCCTGGCTCAAAGAGGCCTCAGTGCAACCCTGTCTCAGTAGAGGGGGTGAAGGAGATTAGCATTGTTATTACTAACATTGATTAGCATTTGTTATTCTTTAGTAGCTAGGCCCTGTGCTAACTGCATGAGATACAGAAAAGAAAAATAAGTTGGGGTCGGCACTGTGGCGCAGTGGGTTAAAGCCCTGGCCTGAGGTGCCGGCATCCCATGTGGGCCCCGGTTCTGGACCCGGCTGCTCCACTTCCAATCCAGCTCTCTGCTGTGACCTGGGATGGCAGTGAAGGGTGGCCCAAGTCCTTGGGCCCCTGCACCCACATGGGAGACCCAGAGGAGGCTCCTGGCTCCTGGCTTCAGATAGGCACAGCTCTGGCCATTGAGGCCATCTGGGAGTGTACCAGCAGATGGAGGACCTCTCTCTCTGTCTCTACCTCTCTCTGTAACTCTAGGTGATGCTGGGTTTCAGGAAGCTCCATCTAACAGAGGAAAGTAGACACATTTGACTGTAGTTACGAAAACCGTCAGGGAATTATGAGGCACACTGATATGGGTGTCAGGGGACAGAGAGAAGGGGATGGTCTTTCCTTCTGAGACAGTCAGGGAGCTTTAGAGAGATGATGCCATTGTCTTCTTATTTTCTGCATTGAGTTTGGGAATAACAATAATAATAAATAATGGTTTTACCCAGGGTGGAACATTTCCTAACTATTAGAGAAACCTGCTAGCTTCTGTCTCCAACCACCTAGAAGGTGTCCATAGGTGTAAGGGACTATACAGGCTCACTCCATGGCACAGCTCCAAGGAACTGCCCAGTTATTCCAGGTAGACCATAACCTTTGCTATCCTTAGAGGCTTCTAGAAGCAGGACTCTTGCCTTGTACCTATAGCCATCTAGTAGGCTTGGTGAGTTCCTGCTGTCTATTCACAGCATCTCACCTGTCTGGAGGAGCCATTAGCACCTGCAGGGGTCGAGACATGTACCCAGGTTGGCTCAGCAGAGTTGGGCTATAACTCAGGCCTAATGGGGACTGCCACGTGGGGTCTTTCATCATCTAGGCCACCAAGGACCTGAGGGGCATTTTATCCTTTAGTGAGCAGCTGGCACTAGCAAAGTTTTGAGGCAAATGAAACCAAGCTTGAGCCAAGGGCCTTTGGATAGGGAGGACTGTGTTCCCCAGGCTGCTTTGTGTCTCTAGATGGGCAGCTATTTATGAAGTGTTTGTCACATGCTCAACACAGTACTCTGGATGGAGATGCTGAGCCAACCAAAAGGCAGTGTATAGGAGCAGCCTAGAGCAGTGGAAAGAGCCAGCCTTGCCTGAAAAGTCAGGAGACTCAGGTCCTCATCCCAGAACTGCCAGTGACTCACTGGGCAGCCTGAGGTCAGGCCCTTTACTTTCCCGCACCTGCAAAATGCGAGTCAGGGCCTATAGCACCCTTCAATCTCTAAGTGTGCAACAGTGCAGCAGCCCTTTCTTCTGTTCTAGAACTGCTTTACAGGGTCCAAGGGTGGGTAGGATACAGATAACTGTAACTGGAGGAGGGAGGAGATAAATACAAGAGGCATGAACAAATGCACAGTGGATGTGCTGGAGGTGGGAGGGCTTGGGAAGGCTCAGTTCAAAAGCCGTTCTTCAAAGATGGGTTGACGCAGGTACAGAAAGAGGTAGTTGTTGCTGGCTGTTGATATTTAGAGTTTGATTTTGTTGAATGGGGGAGACAGAAGCCTGCTGTCATCCTGCGACAGCAAGGCTGTATAGCAGAGCTGTGGTTCCTGGCCTTCCGTTTTGCAGAGATCATTGAGGAATCTATCTTAGATAGGCCAGATTTTCATTGTGCCAGAAGAAGAGATTCAAATGATGCTTAGAATTTTGTTTACTAGCATGTAGTAAGCAAAACAGCATTTTAATACCTCTATCCCCAAGTAAGAATACCAGGAAAAAAGGTGCTCTTTCAGATTGAATACATTTTCCTTTATGAAAAGCTCACTGCATTGTCTATATTTTGCTCATGTTTGCCACAGACAGGTGTCCTTGGGTTTGACTCTGGAGTCAGGCTGCTGTTTCTCCCTCTGTGAAAAGCAAGAGTGATGCATTCCATCCCCTGAGGTTGTTAGGAGATCTGTATGCCAAAATAAAATATACAAAGCAAGGGACTGCAAATGCAGATGTCTACAAACCAAAGCAGATGGGTGGGAAAGTGCTTGCTACAAGAGGCAGCTGCTCTGCTGCTCCCACCCTTCTTGTCCGCTAGAAGGTGGGCCCAGTGTTGTCAACTCTTTTGAGATATAGGACAGCAATCTGCTATTTGTGAAATCTCCTAATTGTTTTAGTGTAGTCAACTAGGCAACATTAAAAACATTTTTTTGTGGGACTGGTGCTATGGCTTTGGCTAAGCCTCCACCTGTGATGCCAGCATCCCATACGGGTATCGGTTCAGTCCCAGCTGCTCCTATTCTGATCCAGCTCTCTGCTTGTGGCCTGGGAAAACAGTGGAAAATGGCCCAAGTGCTTGGGCCCCTGTACCTGCATGGGAGACCCAGAAAATGCTCCTGGCTCCTGGCTTCTGATCAGCTCAGCTCATCTGTTGCAGCCATCTGGGGAGTGAACCAGCCCATGCAAGACCTTTCTCTTTGTTTCTCCCTCTCTCTGTAACTCTACCTCTCAAATAAATAAATAAATCTTTAAAAATTTTTTTTTGTTTGAGAGAGAGAAATAAAGGGAGATCTCATCCTCTGGTTCACTCTCAAATGCTTACCACAACCAGCTAGTGCTGGGCCAAGGATGAAGCTGGGAGCCAGGAACCCAATCCAGGTCTCTCACATGAGTGTCAGGAATCCAATTACTTGAGCTGTCACCCAGCCTATCAAAGTCCACATTAGCAGGAACTTGGGAGTCAGGAACCAGAGCCAGAGATGGAACCTAGGTATTCAAATATGGGACACAGATATCTTAACCACTAGGCTAACTGCTAGCCAGCCACATTTCTTAAATGTACACACTAAAATGTGCCAGGTATGTAATGTTTGGTAATTGTCAGCTGGTATACAGAAGAGGACAGAGGCAGGAAATGAGGCTGGAAGGGCAGATGTAGGCCAGGACAGGCCTGGTCTGCAAGGCCAGGGAGTTTGACCTTAGTTTGGCAGCTTGTAGTCTTTTGATTCTGAACCCCTGATTTCAAAAGCCCAAACTGGGCCCCTTCCCTTTGGCAGTGCTGTCAGGATTGAGCCTCAAGGGACTGAGTCTCCAGGCACATCTCTGCCCCCATGAAGCTGGTCCTAGCCAGGCCTCCTTGCTGCAGGATTCTGGAAGCCGAGTCGGCAGCCTCAGAAGAGGGAACTTGGATGATGGCCTGTGTAGCCTGGCAGCCAAGCCACCTCTGAGAGACAGGCATGGGAGAGGCTTCTGGCAGCGCCTCCTGGGGAGGGGCAGATCCGGTCCTGTGCTTTGAAGGCACACAGGCCTTGCAGCACAGCTCCTGCTGCCTTCTGCCTGGTTGCGATGTGGTCAGGGTGGCAGGTGGGCTCTGTACAGAGCTCTGCCATTGATCCTGACAGGGGAAGCTGGGGTCTGGAAGCCAAGAACACACTCAGGGATGGTCCTCAGGGCAGCTCCTGTTAGAGGAGGAACCTTGCTCCCAGGGCTTCAGATTAGAGCTGCTGATGACAGCTCACGTTTTTGTGGCTCCATTTAATCAAATATTCATCAAGTACCTAATGTGGTAAAGTTCTATTCTGGCCACAGTGGGGAAATACAAAGAAGTGTTCCATCCATTCATTTGACCAGTACACTCTATGTGCCACTGTGTGCACCAAGTGTCTTCTCCATACGCGGGCACCAAGAGGTGGTCCCTGCCCTCAAGGAGCTTGTTAGCCTGGTTGAAGGGAAGATGTATGGATGGTGCATAGGCCTGGCAAATGGAAATACAAAGACCAGCTTCCACTCAATTGTGAGTCTTCTGAGTGTGAGGTGTAAGCCGTCCCAGCACCCTTTGCTGAGGGTGGGTGTAGACACAGAGCAGAATTAGCCACCAAAGTGCTCAGTGCCTAGCACACCACAAATTCACCACGTTATTAGCAGCCTACAAAACTGGGCAGTGCCAAAAGAAAGGCCAAAACACAGATGGATCCCAGAAATAAAGAAACAGCAAAACAATTTCAGCCCACTTAGCATATGCTGCCCTCATGTTATAGATGTTATAGACACTGCACCTCAGAGAGGGGAAGTAACTTGTTCAAGGTTGCACAGCTGACCTGTGGCTGTACCTACACTGTTTGGCATCAAAGCCAACTATATATATATAGTTGAGAAAATGGGCTACAAAAAGCACGGACTGGCCCAAAGTCGGACAACCACGAAGTGGTGGGGTCAGGGCTCCCACCCAGGTGGTGAGGGCATGGCTTCTCATACCACTGTAGTGACAGAACAGTAGTGTTCAGGTATTCCAAGTACAGTCACAGGAAGGGAGTCTGAATCTTCCACATGCTGTGAGTGCTCGATCCCTCGATCCGAGGCCCATGCTTGCAGGGGCCAGCAAAGGAGGTAAATTTGACTCCTTTCAAGAGAGAATTTTTTTTTTTTTTTTTTTTTTTTTTTTTTTTTTTTTTACTTGACAGAGTTAGAGAGAGAGAAAGGTCTTCCTTCTGTTGATTCACTCCCCAAATGGCCACCATGGCTGGCACTGCACCGATCTGAAACCAGGAGCCAGGTGCTTCCTCCTGGTCTTCCAGGCGGGTGCAGGGGCCCAAGCACTTGGGCCATCCTCCACTGCCTTCCTAGGCCACAGCAGAGAGCTGGACTGGAAGAGGAGCAACTGGGACTAGAACCGGTGCCCATATGGGATGCTGGTGCTGCAGGCAGAGGGTTAACCAAGTGAGCCATGGTGCCGACCCTGAGAGTGTTCTAAAATACAAACTTATCAGCAACAAAATGGTGTGTCTTTGAGCTAGTGTCTCGTCTCTGGGCTGCTGGATGTCCTAGAAAGGATCTGGCTATGAGCTGTGTGTGGCAGTCTTGTGGTCCAGAAGATCTGGAGTTCCAGCAGAGGGCCGTTCACAGGTGATGCAAGTAGCAGGTGGCCACTGGTGTTCCCAGGAGGAGATCTATAGGATGAGAGTATCCAGGAAGGCTTCCTAGCGGAGGAGAGAACAGAGAATGATCTAAGGAGCTGGCAGCAGAAGGGTGGGGGAAAGGAGAGGAGGCGGGCTGAAAGTGAGG
Source organism: Oryctolagus cuniculus (assembly GCF_051225735.1). Taxonomy (NCBI): domain Eukaryota; kingdom Metazoa; phylum Chordata; class Mammalia; order Lagomorpha; family Leporidae; genus Oryctolagus; species Oryctolagus cuniculus. Next base: position 27,155,055 of record NC_142877.1, read on the forward strand.
CGTCCTGGAGCACAGAGCACACTCGTCTGGCTGACCCAGACTCTGGTGCCTGTCAGCAGAAGACAGCTTGCTGTTCTCTCTGGCCTTCTAAATGGTAGAAGCAGAGGCACAGTAAATCCTGGGTCTTTCCCAAAGTCTTCTTAGGAGCCCAGTTGGGCTCTTCTTCCCCCTGTTACTTCCCACCCCCCTTCTCCACCCTTCATTGTATTGCTCTCCTTCCTTTCATCCTCCCTTTCAGAAGCGGCAGATTTGGGGCAGTGAGTTCAAGTGGGAGAAGGGCCTCTGCAGGGAGGTGAAGGCACTGGGCAGAGGGCACTTGCCTCACATTTGGAGCACAGAACTGGGACTTTGGTCGAGGGATGGGTAGGGGTCCAGCTCCGTCCATTTGAGTGGCCCTGGCTCTCTTGGCAGCAGCTCCCTGCTCAAGGTAAGCCCTGGCTTCACAGTCAGGCCAGGCTCATTTCCATTTTGCCACTTTTTAGTCTAGGACACAGGACAAATTGTATTGCTCCCCTGAGTCATTTTCACGTCCTCCAAAGAGCGATGAATTGCTCTTGACAACAGGAGATGGGCTGCTCTGCTATGACCTCTGTGAGAGAGGGCCTGGCGTGCAGCAAATGTCTCCACAGCTATAACTTCCTCCTCTCTCCTTCCTCCTACTGGCCCAGTGGCTCCTCTGCCCTTCTGAGTCCCAGCTTTTGTACCATATGAGTAACAGCTAAACCGTATAGTGGGCAAGGGCTGTGTGACCTCTACCAGCCTCCTGACAGCACAGTCATAGAAAAGGCAGCTTATGATGGGGAATCCATGCGACTGGTGTGTGCATCCATGCCTGTTCCCTGGAGGCAAAGCCACCAAATAGCTGGCACCAGAGCCCAAATTCTCCTGCCTCTCTTTCCATCCCGTTGCTTTCTCATTCTCTTTCTCCCTAATGCTGTTCTCATTGGCCACCCCTGCCTTCCCAGCTCTTAGCTGGGCTCTCAACAGCCAGATTGCTAACCCAGGGCTTGGTTGGAGTAAACTGGCCTGAGAGCTAGAGAGGAACCTCATGGTACTTTCTGTCTTCAGAAAAGTCCCTAGGTGACCTTGGACACATACCACCTCAGGGCAGCAATATGCCTCCCATGTCCCTCCTTGCCACCCCAATTATTTTGACTCGCCCTATGTCTATAATTTTATTCCTCCTCCTATTCTCATAGTCTTCCTCTTTTCATTCTCTCCCAAGTTCAGATCTTCCTCAAGGTTCAAATGCCATCTTTCGGGGGTCCCTCCACCAAGGTCCACAGCTCCTTCACAGAGTCAAAGCTCCTAAGTTACCAAGCTAAGCTCTGTTCCCTCAGAGGAGGGAGAGCACCTAACTCCTCTAGCCACTACTGTTCCCTGCCCTGCAGTGACCAATCCCCCTGGGTTGTACCCAGGGCCCAGATTAGAGCTATGAAACAACTTGAACCAACTCACTGTTTGGTGGCTTCCTTCTGGAGAGTCACTCCCCACTCCACAGGCTTGGCCGCTGCTTAAGGATAGGCCTCAGAGTCCAGTAGCACAATAGGAGATCAGTGTGGGCAGGAGTCCCAGAGGTCAGCGTACAGATGAAAGCAACTTGGATCCAAGCTTAGACAGCATCAGGCCCCTTGCCCTGCTCTCTGAGGGGTTGGAACGGAGAGCACAGGCTGGATTTGGACACACTTGGACTGCTGTCTTGGCCTCAGTCATGGACTTAGTTTGTGACCATGAGTGGGTCACTTAATTTCTCTTTCTTAAATCACTAACAAAAATCTTCATCCTAGTTAATCCCAGCCTCATAGGAGCAAAGCTGGCACAAGAATTACATGAGATTAAAACCCCTTATGTGTAGAGCCCTGAGCACAGGGTTTAGCACCCAGTAGATGCTTCCATAGTTGGAAGGAAAGAACTTCATTGAAAGGAAGTTTCTTCAAGGAAAGAAAAAATTCCCAGTTTTTCCAAGGCCCTGCTCGTCTTCACTTGGTAGTGAGCTCCCTCCCCCTGGAGATAGCCAGGGGCTTCAGGCGCATGGACACTGGGCTTTGAAATGTTCAGCTTCTTTCCTGCCCTGAATTTCTGTAATCTGTGAAGATTTGACTCAGATCTCAGTCAATTGTTAGGAATAAGTTGGGGTTCAGCCTAGATGTCTATTTAACACAGACAGAAGACCAAATTCTGCTGGAATTATGAGCTAATTGAAGGCTTTCTCATGAGAGGTGGAAAGGCTAAAAACAAAATCAGGTCTTAGAGGCCAGGCTTCAGTGAAGCCTGTGAAGAGAACATGTGACCAAATGTTTAGGGTGGATTGAGAAGGTTACCTACACCCTGGCTACCAGAAGGAATTTCCTATGGCAATCCCCAGTGCCCAACACAACCCAACACAGAAAGCTTCTGGAAAAAAAGCCCAACAAATGACAGGGACCCCTGGTGTCCCTCTCATGTGGAATCCTGGGTTGAGAAACTCTTGGAGTGGCCCTGGAGTCCATGATGCAGTTTCATACACTGTGTGTGTACATGTGTGTGAGTATGCATGCATGCATATGTGTGTGTTATATGCACAGTGTCCTAAGACTTCTCCTACTAACTGCTACTCCTTCCTCCCCAACCCCTTTCCCTCCTCCTCCTAACTTTATTGAAGTACGGCCAATATACAACAAATGGTGCAAAAGTTCTGACATGAAACCATCACCACAATTAAAGTATAAAATACACATCATCCCCCAAAATGTCCTGTGCCTGTTTGTAATTCCTCCTCTTGAGCTGCCTTTCTTCTCATCACAGACAATAACTGATTTGCTTCCCAATCACTAAGTTACTGAGCATTTTCCAGAAGTTTGTGGAAATGGAATCATATAACGTGTCCTTTGGAGGAGGGGTCTGTCATCTTTCACCCAGCATCATTATTTTGAGAATCTCATTATGTATATCAATAGTTTATCTCTTTTTATTGATGAATAATAGTTCCTTTATCTGATTTTTAAAAAGAAATTTTTTCATTTATTTGAAAGGCAGAGTTAGAGAGAGAGAGAGACAGAGAGATATCTTTCATCTGCTGGTTCACTCCCCAAATGATCGTTATGGCCAGGACTGGGTCAGGCCAAAGCCAGGAGCCTGGAGTTCCATCCAAGTCTTCCACATGAGTGGTAAGGGCCCAAATAGTTGGGCCATCTTCCACTGCTTTCCCAGGTGCCTTAGTAGGAAGCTGGATCAAAAGTGGAGCAACCAAGACTGGAACTGGCACTCACATGCAATGCTGTTGTCACCAGCTGCAGCTTGACCCACTGCACCACCATGCCTGGCCCATACAGTCATCTGCTGATGGACATTTTTTTCCTAGTTTGTCGCTATTACAAATAAAGCTGTTTTTGAACATTTGTGTCTAAATCATTTAGTGAGGGCCAGCACTGTGGCCTAGCGGGTTAAGCTGCTTTCTGCAACGCCGGCATCCCTTATGGGTGCCAGTTCAAGTCTCGGCTGCTGCACTTCTGATCCAGCTACCCTCTAATGTGCCTGGGAAGGCAGTGGAGGATAACCTAAGTCCTTGGGCCCCTGCACCCATGTGGAAGACCCAGATGAAGCCCTGGCTCCTGGCTTCAGATTGGCCCAGCCCTAGCCACTGAGGTCATTTGGGGAGTGAACCAGTGGGTGGAAGTTTTCTCTCTATATATAATTCTGACTTTCAAATAAATAAATAAATAAATCCTTCAGTAAACACCTACTTCTCTGTTTAATTGGGTAAATACCTAGGAGTAGAATGGTAATCAAATGTACATTTTTCAGAAAGTGCTCAGGTGCCTCTCCCCATCTCTTCCTGATCTCTTCTTGGCAGAGCTAATACAGGATCATCTTCTATGATATATAAACCTGACCATAAACCTTAAACCTAATCTTGACCTTAGAACTGCTCAAAACTTTTCTCTGTAGGCTTGACAGGTATCCTTCTCTTCTTCGCCCAGGCCTCCTCTCTACTCCCTCTGGGCCCTTATGTGGCTGCACCGACAGCCCCCAGCCCCCTGTAGCTCTCCTACTCCCCCATAACTCTGTAGACATCAGCCCTTGCCCATGCACTGAGTTTACTGTACTCCCCCACCACCAGCTCCCATGTGCCCAGAGCACAACTCTGCTTCCCTTCTTCATACTCTGCTCTAGGGCACCTCTTCTGCAGAGAAACTCACCCCCTTCTACCCAACCCCTCCCTGATAGACCAGGCTGCAATTACTGGGACTCTTGGCAGAGGAGGGCACAGCACACAATAGACACTTGGTAAATATTGACTGAGACAGCCAACCCAAGCCACCGTGTATGAGAAATACTGAAATAGGAGGAGGAGAAGCTGTTAGGGGGTCTCACTTTCAATCTAGGCCATGGATGATCCAGGCTTCAGTTTCCCCCTTGCCGTGGAAGTCACCTACCTCCAAGCATATTTTGACTTGGACCTTCTGGTTCCTGGTCTCTTGGTATACCAGTGCTGCTGGAGTCAGCATGGGGCAGAATAAACCCAGGCCTGCAAGAACTAGGTTGGTCTGTTCAGTAGGAGGAGCAGGTGGAGGCAGCCCTAAGGTTGGGTCTCCTGATCTCCCAGGCTCACCATTGCCAAATACCTGGGCTTCAAAGGCTCTATTTTGCTGCTTTCTTGAAATCCTATTCTGATTGTGACATTGACCACAGCTTGTGTGCTTAGCACTGGCCTTGTCCCAGCTGTGGCATGGACTATGGACCCTGAGCTTGTTGCCAGCACTGCATTTGACAACCCAGCCTCCCGTCACCGTCATGACAATGATTAACCTCATGTATATGTGAAGGCACTTCAAGAAGTTCATGGGAAAGTGCGATTAAAATAAAAGTCTATTTTGGTACAAAATAATGGTGAAAATCTATTGCTTTTTCATAATATGCATTTCCCGTGAATTTTGAAAGACCCCTTGTCTGCAGAAATTGGCCCTAAGAGAGCCTGGCCTAAGGGTACACACTTGTTATTAAGCTGGGATTTTAATCCTGGAGTGTCCAAGTATGCTATCTGCATTATAGTCATTATAGGGGCCCTGCAGGTGCAGTGCTCAGGCAGTGTTCAGAACACGGAGCCGAGCATTCAGAGGTGAGAGTGATTTTGTGTGTACATTTGTGCATGAACACAACAAAACCTACTGTGTGCGCATCTGTGTACTGGATGGCAGTGGTTGGCATAATGATTTTTGTTAATGCAGTACAGCCAGTCTTTAGTGTCCACAGGGGGTTAGGTCTAGGACCCCCGCTAATATCAACATCTTCAAATATTCAAGCCCCTCACATAAAATAGTATATTTGCTTATAATCTATACACATCCTCTCATATATTTCTTAAAGATTTATTTACTTATTTGAAAGGCAGAGTTATAGAGGGGCACAGGCAAAGAGAGAGAGAAAGAGAGAGAGAGATCTCCCATCCACTATTTCACTCCCAGATAGCCACAACAGCCGGAGCTGTGCCCATCTGAAGCCAGGAGCCAGGAGTTTCTTCTGGGTCTCCCACGTGGGTGCAGGGGCCCAAGGACTTGGGCCATCTTCCACTGCTTTCCCAGGATCAAAAAGTGCAGCAACCAGGACTCAAAAGTGGAGCATCCAGGACTCGAACCAGTGCCCATATGGGATGCTAGCACTGCAGGCGGTGGCTTTACCCACTACCCCACATCACCAGTCCCTCATATATTTTAAAATATTTCTAGGTTACTTATAATACCTAGCACAATATCAGCATTATGCTATAAATAGTTGTTATACTATATTGTTTGGGAAATTATGACAAGAAAACAAGAAGAAATTTCTGGTATTTTTTTTTTTTCAAGTATTTTCGATCCCTGGCTGGTTGACTGTGTGGATACAGAACCCGGGATTTGGAAGGCCAACTGTAATTACATTGTGTAATGTCGCTGCCAGCCCCGAATGAGTGCAGCCTGAACTAAGGTACTCCTGAAGGAGCCACAGGGTTAGATTCCTGAGAGCCTCTGGTCACATGCTGTCAACACATAGTCTTGTCCTTTTTTAAAAGATTTACTTATTCTTGTATTTATTTGAAATGCAGAGAGAGAGAGAAATCTTTCACCTACTGGTTCATTCCCCAAATGACCACAAAAGCAATAGTTGGACCAGGCCATAGCCAAGAGCCAGGAACTCCATCCAGGTCTCTCATGTGGGTAGCAGCAACTCACGTACTTGAGCCATCTTCCACTGCTTTCCCAGGTAGGGAACTAAATTGGAAGCAGAGCAGTAGGGACTCATAGTGGCACTTTGATATGGGATGCCAGCATCACAAGTTGCAACTTAATTCTCTGTACCACAATGCCAGCCCCCATAACCTTGTCTGATGTGTATTTCTGTTTAAATATAACTTATTTAACACATGTTGTTGGCTCATTCACACTAAAATCACAGCCAGCTGTAACTTCTGCCTGAATGAAACCTAATACTTGCATTTTCTCCATCAGGTGCGTTGCAGCCTTCTTGTGCAGGGAACACCAGACACCACTTGAACACCCAAGCTGAGGTCCCATTTTAAACAGGGAAGGCACCAACCAAAAGCACAAAGCATGCAAAGGGTGGCAGTAACGAGGTCTCAAAAAGGACCCTTGTTTCCAGTGCGAGTTGAGACAAGGCGAGACCTCACTCTGTCTTAGCTGGGGACATGTACTTCAGGTGACTCCATTTTTTTGTCATCTTGTGCTTGCCATGAATGACTGCAAAAGCACTACAAGTATTGATCTGGGGATTATACACACATTTAGCAAGTAGGTGAATTCCCAAACCCAGAATCCAAGAATGGTGGAGACTGATTGTGATGCTTTCTCATCTTTCTCTGAGGGCAGCTGTCAGGATTTCAGGGTGTTGACACAACAAATTGGGCTTTCTGAGTGTAGCAGTGTCATTTGCAACAGCAACCAGAATCAGATCTGATTCTATCTGTAACCGCCAGCTTCCCCTATGTCCCTAGGCAAGGTCGTTGTTCTGTGGACCCTGAGGTTCCTAAAGGTCAATGGGAGGAATGCTCCCTAATCTATGGGAGGCTGTGAGGGTGAATTGAGAGAATGAATGGGAAAGATCCAGAATGGTGCCTGGCACTCGGTGGATGCTAATCAAATGGCAGCTTTAAAACTTTGCTGCTTTCATTATTCCCCTTAAGATCCACTTACCAAGAGTTTTGCAGTCCAGTCTCTGCTAGATCCTGGGAACTCACAAATCAGTGAAACCCTTCCAGCTGTAACCTAGCAGGAGAAAAGCCCACTAAAGAGGCCACTATGTACAAAGGACTGTGGTAGGGGCTGGTGCTAAGGCATAGTAGGTTAAGCCTCCGCCTGTGGTGCGGGCATCCCATCTGATAAACTGGTTCATGTCCTAGCTGCTCCTCTTCTGATCCAGCTCTCTGTTGATGGCCTAGGAAAGCAGTGGAGGATGGCCCAAGTGCTTGGGCCCCTGCACCCATGTGGGGGACCTGGAAGAAGCTCCTGGCTTCAGATCAACCCAGCTCTGGCCATTGCGGCCATTTAGGGAGTGAACCAGCAAATGGAAGACCTCTTTCTTTCTGTGTTACTCAAATAAATAAATAAATCTTGTGAGAGAGAGAGAGAGAGAGAAAGAAAGAAACAAAGAAAATAAAAGAAAGAAAGAGTAGTAATAGAAACAAAGCCCCACAGAGCTTGCTTTGTCCCTTTGCTGACTTGCTAAGAAGCCCACACTTGCGGGGTAGTAACATCCACCCTGCTGACTTTAGATTTACTTTTTCATTCAGCAAATATTTATTGAGAGCCTATAGTGTATTGGCTTCCCGTGTAGGTACTGGAGACTAAATGAGGAGAAAAAAATGGGCATATAGCCTCCCCTTTCCAAGGCTTACCTAGACAATAAAGGAATATATATATATGTATAATTTATATACATAAGGAATATATATATGTGTAAGTTAGTTAGGCGTTACTAAAGGCTATGGAGAAAAACAAAGCATAGGAAGAAAGAGGAAGTATTGACAAATGGGAAGGGGACTCGTATTTTAAAGTGGTCAGGGAATGTTCACTGAGAAGGTGACATTGGAGCTCAGAGCTGAAGGGGGAGAGACGACACACTGGGCCGAGGTCTGGGAGAACATCATCCCAGGCTGAAGGAACAGCAGGTATGAAGGCCCTGAGGTGGGGCTGTGCAAGGAGGCAAGGTCACCAGAGCAGAGGGAATGAGGGGGGGTGGCAGATGGGGCCACAGAAGCCAAGGGATGTACAGGTCTGTGCAGGACTTGGGGTAAGGACTGGGGCTGCTCCTCCAAGATGGGCCACAGCAGAGCGATTTGGGACTGAGTGGTAACGTGATCTAGTTCATGTTCCGAAAGGATCCCTCTGGCCATAGCACAAATTGTAGGGTTTAGGGAGACTATTGCATCATTCAGGAGAGGGACGGTGGTGGCTTGGACTGAGGAACTGGAGGTGCTGAGAGGTATGCGGAAGGAAAATGGGCGGGCTCTTCTGACAGGTGTGAGCATCAACCCAACCAGCCAACCAGAATCCTGTCCCAATCCTGTCCCTGCTAACTCAGGCGGCGAAAGCTGCAGAAAAATACCAATTTTTGAGGGAAAGATCAGAAATTTGTGGTTTAGATGTGTTAATATTGAGAAGTTCTGTTAGACCAAAGGGCAATGTCCTGAAATTCTGTTGTTTGGGAGACAGTATTGGTTTGTGATATTTTTTTCTTTTCCATTTTTTCTTTTTCCTTTGCCAGTAGACCTACAAAGGGATAAAGTGATCATATAGTCAGGAACTTCTTAGATACAGACTATAATTATAATACAGAATGCGATTTTGGACTGAGAAAATGTGTATGAATACCGCTAACAGTAAGAATAGATTTTGCTGCTGAATAATGACTGACGCTTCTAAAGTACTTTCCTGCGTCAGGTCCTTGACAGGCATTTAGCACGCATTACTGCTGACGGTGCAGAGCAGCTGGAATCAGCCCCTTTGACTGACAAGGAGACTGAGGCTGAGAGAAGGAAAGTGATATCCCATGTCATGAATGTAGGGGTTGGGGGTTGGAAATCAGACCCAAATGCATCTACTGCCAAAGCTGCGGTTTGTTTCTGCCCTCTCAACAAAGGGGGAAAACTCATTCTGGGACAAAAAGATTTTAAAATAGGGTGTAGATGTTTGTAAGAATCTCTCCCTGAAAGCATGTGAAAATGCTTGCTTTGGCAAAATGAGGAAGTGAGGCAGCCCTCCAGGGAGGGAAGGCTTCTTGGGAAAAGGGCTTCTTAATCACCCACTCCCTTCGAGCCAGCCTGGGCCACGCTGGGCCTTGCCGATGGATCTCACTGCAGGTGAAGGAATTCATCAGATGTGGGAAATGCTGGTGGCAGTCAGCTGTACAGGGATCAGCTGCTGAGGCAGGCAGGCAGCTGGCAGCTGGAGCAGGGGAGGGAGGATGCAGATGTGAGGTGGGCAGGGCTCTTGGGCTACAGCAGGTGCGGCTGGGTGAGCTGCTGGACATCTCCCTCTGTGCTGAGCCCCAGGTGCCCTTAGAAGATGGATGAGTCTTGACTTCCAACAGGAGCAAAGGGTCTGGAGCAGGTGGTGGGACCAGATAGAACTAGCTCACCTTTCAGCCTTCCAGAGCTCACACTGTGGCCTTTGGCAATTCCTGGATTTTCTGCTTAGAAGATGCGGCAGTTGGTCTACATTGTCTTGAAACGGCAGTAGAGAGGGGGACAGAAAAAGAGATAGGTTTTGGTGGTTCCCTGTTGTGGATACCTGGGAAGATGGGAGCTCTCTGACATCAGACTGGATGGGGGCGTTCTCCATGACAAGGGGTCTGGCCCCAGGCAGAGCACATCACACCTCCACATCTCTTTAGCCCCTTGGTCTTGTGGTCCGTGAGCCCTCCTGTCTCACGTGAGTGAAGCACAGCACGCAGAGGGTGACCGAGTTGAGTCCTCAGGGCCCCATCTTTCTCTGCCTTGGGATCCTCTTGGCAGGCTCCCACACGTGTTCTTCCTCCCCTGCAGCAAATCCCATGGAAAAATGTTTAACATTCATTTTAGGGAGCTCTTTATTTCTCCGGAACAATTTGCCTGCTTCTTGCTCTCCCCTCACAAGAACAGCAAGACTGAGCATAATTTCCCTTCTTGCATCGGTGGCCAGGAAGCTCAGCATCAGTCCTGAACCTCACTGTTGACATCACGTTTGTATCTGTGGTCGGGCTATGAGATTGCCCTCTCCCTCAGGATCACTGCATAGTTTGCCACAGGTCATTTGTGAGCTGCCTTGAAGTTGGCAGCCTTTCTCCTGTCTTACCCCAGGGCTTTCCTGCACTTGAAAAATTACCTTTTGGTATTACATTATTGAACTTTTCCCTGGACTTAAATGGGGTGAGAGGTGGGGGCTGCAGTGCTGGGCTCATCACTGGAGTCAGGAGTCCAGCCCCCAGCCCTCTGCTCTCCACCTTCTGGGCAGCCTCAGGCCAGTTGCTTGCTCCTTTGGGATTACAGTTGCTCTCTCTATAAAATTTTGCAAGACCTTTTCCATTCTAGGATCTTGATAGTATGTTCTCCCCTGTTGGTACTAACAGAAATCTGAAAGGAAAGGAGACCCCCTTGGGGTACAAGTCTCCCCATCTTTCTACAACCTTTAGAGGAGGGCTCAGGTAGGAGAGCAGAGCTAAGATTTGACAGCTCTATCCATCAGGCAGTCCTGGGAAGCAATGGCTGTGGCCAAAGTTGCTGAAGGGCCTCCATCTGCCAGGAGCCACTTGCCAGGCAGCCACCAAGCTGGGGCTGGCACCTCTCCCTAGGTGTCTAGAGAGCAGCAGTCTTGCAGCAGATGCAATGGTGGAAGTATGGGAACCACAGTTCCCCAACCCGCTCCCTGCCCACATGGGGAGGCCTGCCCAGCATTACCATTCTGTTGGTGTGGCAAAGGGTGCTGGCAGCTTCAGAGTCACCCCCTGGGCATGTTCTGACTCCCTGAGCTTTATCAGCATGAACTGTATCTGGAAGGAGCAAGACAGAGTCCCTTCCAGAGGGAGTGGCTGTGACAGCAAGAAAAACTGCAGTCCTCCCGTTTTTCAGCAACTGCCCCAGGTCCTCCAGTCGTTAACCTTGGTCAGATGCCAAGGGGACAAGCAGAGCTGGAGTGTGGTTCCCACGGAATGTATGAAGTAGCTGAGACTTCAGGAGACCAAGGTGGCTGAGAGAGCTCATGTGACATGGCTGGGGGTCACAGGGATCTCTCAGTGATGGGCATCTCCAGCAATGGGCTACGGTGGGCTTCTTTGCCACAGGGTTGGTTCTGGGAGAAAAGGGGACACCTTATGCTGGTTGGGGAGAAAGCCTGTAAAGAATTTCTTCCTAAATGACCTTCTGTGCTGTACTCTCCACTGGTTTCTGATGTCCTGCTTTACAGAAGCATGAGGAGCCCAGGACATGGGGATAGGCTCCTTCACCTCTCCCACAGTATTTCAGAAGCTAGGTGTTTCCTTGTATGCACCTCAAAGATGTGTGTCCCAGATATGCTGTGCTATGACACCTCATGGTGCAGAATCTCAGGTGCCTACCACCTGGGTGCCACCCTGGGTGACTCCTGTCGCCTCTGTGGCTCCAGTTTCCCCACAGGCCAGATGTAACAGTCTCCTCCTGGTCTCCCTCTGTAGCAGCAGTGGGGAGCCTTTTTCCGCCATGGACCATGTGGATATTTATAACTTCATTCACAGGCCATACAAAATTATCAACTTAAAAATGAGCCTGCTACAGATTCATTGAATGTCGAGTCCCTGTGTTGCATGGGCAGGGCCAGACCAAAGATTTCATTAGCCTTATATGGCCCGTGGGCCCTGCTCTACAGGGGTCTTGTGAGGATCTGTGGTGCTGTGGATATGCAAAGACTTCACAAGGGGCATCCCCAGTCACCTGTCTCCTCCAGGCTGACCCAGGGTCAGGAGCCGCAGGCAAGCACTGTAAGCCCAGATAGGTAGAGGGAGGGGCCCTGATTCTAGCTCACATTTACCACAACTTGCTGAGCCATTCATTTAAAATATGCATTATATGAATTTTTAAAAATCTGAAGGGTGGGCATTTGGTGCAGTGGTTAAGATGCCACTTGGCTGCCTGTTATCCCATATTGGAATGCCTAGGTTCAAGTCCTAGCTCTGCTTCATTATCTTTTTTTAAGGTTTATTTTATTTATTTGAAAGGCAGAGTTACAGAGAGAGAGAAGGAGACACAGAGAGATCTTCCATCCACTGGTTCACTGCCCAAATGACCACAATGGCTTGGGGCTTGGCTAGACCCAAGCCAGGAGCTTCCTCTGGGTTTCCCACATGGGTGCAAGGTTCCAAGCACTCGGGCCATCCTCTGTTGCTTTCCCAGGAACATTAGCAGGGATCTTGATCAGAAGTGGACCAGCCATAAGTCAAACCACTGCTCATATGGGATGCTGGTGTTGCAGGGGTCAGCTTTACACACTACGCCACAACACCAGCTCCCTAGCTCTGTTTCTAATTCCAGCTTCCTGCTGACGCACACCTTGGGAGGCACCAGTGATGACTCAAGGACTTGGGTCCCTGCCACCCATGTGGGAGACCATGATTGAGTTCCCGACTCCTGGCTTCAGCCTGGCCCAGCCATGGCTGTTGTGGGCATTAGGGGAATGAGCCTGCAGATGCAAAGTCTTTGTCCGCCTGTGTCAGTCTGTGTATGTGTCTGTGTGTCTTTGTCTCTGTCTCTCTGCCATTCAAATAAATTAATATTTAGTTTTTCAGATATAATTTATATACTATAAATTTAACTCTTTTAAAATGTACAACCCAGGGGTTTTTAACATATTCACAAAATTGTGTGGCCATCAACACTATCAGGTTCCAAAACATTTTCATCATCCCCCAAAAGAAATCTCATCCCCAATAACAGTCATTCCCTATTTCTGCTTCCCCTGACCCTTGGCAACTTCTTTTTTTTATAGTTATTTTATTTATTTGAAAGACAGAGTTACAAAGAGAGGGAGAGATAGAGATCATCCATCTGCTGGTTCACTCACCAGATGATTGCAATGCCTGGGGAAGGGCCAGACCAAAGCCAGGAGCTAGGAACTTCTTTGGGGTCTCCCATGTGGGTGCAGGGGACCATCTTCTGCTGTTTTCCCAGGTGCATTAGCAGGAGCTGAATCAGAAGTAGAGCAGCCAGGACCTGAACCAGCACCCATATGAGATGCTGGCATTGTAGGCAGCCACTTAACCGTTATGCCACAGCACCAGTCCCCAGCCTTTGGCAACTCTAATCTGCTTAACTTTCATATGAATGGGGAGTCATGCATGATATGGCCTTTGGTGTCTGCCTCCTTTCAGTTAGCAACAAGTTTTCAAGCTCCATCTTTGCCCTAGCATGTACCAGCACTACGTCCCTTTTTAGGGCCAAGTGATATTCCATTGCATGGATACATTACTCAGTGCTTATCCATTCCTCTGTTGATGGACAGTTAGGTGTTTCTCTGTCTTGGCTGTTGGGAAGAGTGCTGTTATGAACGCTCCTGTGCACATTTTTTGTTTGAACACCTGTTTACTGCTGGGGGAAGTACACACCTAGTAGTGGAATTGCCAGTCCTATGGTAGCTCTATGCCTAACTTTTGAGGAGCTGGCCAGTGTCTTCCCCAGCAGCTTCACTGTCTTACACTCCCACCAGCAGGACATAAGAGCTCCCATTTCTCCGCATCTTTGACAATACTTGATATTGTCGGTCTTTCTCATTATAGACATCCAGGTGAATGTGCAGTAATGTCTCATTTTGGAAAATATTTATCACATAGATTTTGAACCTGTAAACCACCCCCCCCCTTTTTTTTTTTTTTTTTTGAGAGGCAGAGTGGATAGTGAGAGAGAGAGACAGAAAGAAAGGTCTTCCTTTTGCCGTTGGTTCATCCTCCAATGGCCGACACAGCTGGCGCGCTGCGCTGATCCGAAGCCAGGAGCCAGGTGCTTCTCCTGGTCTCCCATGGGGTGCAGGGCCCAAGCATTTGGGCCATCCTTCACTGCCTTCCTGAGCCACAGAAGAGAGCTGGCCTGGCAGAGGGGCAACCAGGAAAGAATCCGGCACCCCGACCAGGACTAGAACCTGGTGTGCCTGCACCGCTAGGTGGAAGATTAGCCTATTGAGCCACGGCGTCGGCCCTGTAAACCCTTTTTACAAAGTAAAAACCTTCAGACCTTCCAAAGGTAGGCAGATGCGAGAGGAGCCTCACCAGGAGGAACAGGGAAGAAGGTTCAAGCTGCAGTCTCAGAGGCAAGTCCTTCTGGGTGGGACTCAGGCTCCATGCTCTCTAAACTGTGCATCCAAGGTTACTCACCAGAGACGTTCAGTGTAGCAGCCGACTCCGCCCACAATCCCTTGATTGCCTTGGGGACCCCTCACAGCATTCGCCCACATTGCTGGTCCACTGTGAGAAGAAGGAATCCAGGGACTGCTATCTGTGGTTCCAGCTCTGCAGGTGGATTGGGCAGTAAATAGTCCAGGAAGGAAGGGCCTGGCTTCAGTATGGAGCACAGAGGAGGCCATGGAGTCAGTAGGGGGTCTGCTCAGCACCTCACTGTAAATAGCTCTGGTGGTACTGATCCTCTGAGCATGGCTGCTGGCGACTCTCAGGTTGCCCTTCCCTCACCACTTCTGTCTGCTTTAGCCTTCGGGGAGCACCAGGTGCTCTGCTGGTTGAGGGGCAGAGTGTTCTGCATTCTCCTGTTGCCTGGGCAGAGAGGGGATACTTCCCAAGTTCTGTTCTGCTGGGCGCAGTGCTGTGGCCACAGCTGTCGGTGGTTTGAGTCATCAGGCACAGATTGTTCCGTTCCCTTGGATTTCAGGGTAGCTTTCATCTTTCGTTTGATGGCTAATGCTTTAGAAGAAGTGAATTCCTTGTACATCCAGGGGCTTTTGCCTTGCTGCAAAATTAGAGGAAGCCAGGTTTCTCCCCAGGCCTTGCTGATTGAGTGTAAGGCCACAGTGGCTCTTTGGAGAAGGCCCTTCATACTTTCACAGATGTGGGAATTGAGATCGAGGCACCTTAGGCATTGCCAGGTGGAAAGCACCGATTAGAAGGCCATCCAGGCAGGAGCAGCCCTACAATCAGAGATTGGCAGATCCAGAAACTCCTTAGAGACCATCTGATCCAACTCCTTCATCCATTGAGTGTGTGTGTTTGAACCCTGGTGTTATCAGAGTGCAGTGTCAACTGTGTTTGGTTTCATGAACTTCTCCAGCGGGTGGCATTCCCTGAGTTTCAGCCCAAGGCATGGCATGCTAAATGGGCAAGACAGTACGTGGTGGGAAGGTGGCGAGGCGGGGCCTACAGGCAGAGTGGGATCCAGACCTGCTGGCTGGAGGTGCGGTGACTGACCAACAAGTCCCTCCCAGGGGCCACCAGAAAAAGAGTGTTGGAAAGAGTGGGCCTTGAAAGCCAGGATCAGGAGTTTGTCATTCATCTTTACTGGATCAGGGGCCTCCAGCGATTTGGAGCAGGACCAGGCCCTCTTCTCTGTTGCTTCTGCCAGGGCCCTGACCCAGGCCTGACCAGCTGATCCCTTAGGAGTTTTTAGTCACTTGTCCCTTCCCAGCCTTACTTGGCTCAGGCTCCCTACCCTAGGGCTTTCTCAAATGCAGACCTGATTGTGTCCCTCTTCCTTTGAAAGTGCTCCCACAGCTCCCTGTTGCCTGCGGGACAAGAACTTGGCGTAGGTGGCTCTGGCTGGCCTTGCCCCCACCTCCTTCTGCAGCCTCAGCTCTTAGCAGTCCCCCTTGTTTCCTGAGCTATTGAATGATCACTGCCTTTGCCCAGGCTTCTGCACCCTCCCACCACTGAACTCCTATTCATCCCTCAAGACCTAGTACAAATGTGACTTCCCCCTGATGCTCCTGAGGCCACCATTGTCCCTTGAATGTGTTTCTGTTTTGAAGCTCACATCACATGGCGATAGTCTACTCCAGAATACTGGCCGTGCTCATTTTTGTGTCTGTTGTGTCATGAGCACTGGTTGGGCCCCATTCCTGTCTGATTCCACGTGATTCTCACAGTAACCGAAGGAGGTGCACTCTATGACAGCCCCTCTTGCAGAGGGGCTGCAGCTCAGAGCAGCGTGGTGACTGCCCAAGGAGTGAAGCTGCAGGTGGCCAGAACTGCATCCTTCAGTCTCCTGTTCCTGGACCTCCACTGAGGCCCTCAGGACACTGGGCATGTAAGGCAGCAGCCAAAGGGGTGGGTACAGCAGGGCCATTATAAGAGCAAGAAGTGGAGGCAGGCTGGGGTGCGGGAAGGGTTGAGGAGATGAGAGACCCTCAGCCCAGCTCCCTCTAGACTCCCATTTCCTTTCCGCTTTCTATCCAAGTGGCAGCCTCTGGCTGCCTGGGGACAGGCCTGTGGGACTCCGGGCTGAGCAGGTGGCATGGTGACAAACACCATGGTGACCTGCCTCATCTCGGTGCCTAGAGGAGAGGGGACCTGAGTGAGCACAAGGTGAACACTGCGGCTTTGGAGCAGGATCCTGGAGAGGTGGCTCCCTTTGGGCCCGGGTGACTTCTGCTCTCCCACAAGAGACTCTGCCTACAAGGTCCCATCCCAGCAGGGGAAATGCTGCTTCCACCTCCGTCCCAGATGAATGGCTGGCTCTGGCCTCCCAGGAGACTGTCAGCTGCCTCCAGGTACAAATGCCACCCACTTCCTACCCCTAGGCCGAGGAGGCAGAAAAAAGGGAACTCAAGAGGAGGGAGGCACAGACCTGCCAAGCAAGGTAGTAGCAGGGACAGCCAGGACAAAGGCTTCATTGTCCCAAGGCTACACACAGCTCCAAGGCAAACCTGGCATCTCGCCTGCCTCCCAGGACCTGTGTCTAGAACTCTCCCTGCACTTTGCTTGCTCCTTGGCAACCTCACCATGTTGGCAGGGAAGAGGGAGGCCCTCTGCAGACAGGAGTCCTGCTGTGCTGGACGTCCTCTGAAAGGCACACCTCTACCTTGCAGTCTCCTCAGACACAGAAGGCAAGGAGGGGGTGATGGTGGGAGAATGCCAGGGAGGCCAGGCTGACGTGGGCTAGAAGCCAGAGCCTGTCAGACCTGCAGCCGTGGGACCTGGGCCCAGTGAAAATGTCAGGGCTGCCTTGCAGGATTGTGGTTTGGTGCAATGGAGCAAGGCACATGAAAGTGTTGAGCGGGGTCATCTGGCCACAGAAGGAGTCAGTCAATGACAGGTGACCCTCGAAGCCCTTGCCCACCCACCCCCAGCTACTCCTGGTCAAGGTTGCCATATGTCCAAAGGCATGAGCCACAGCAGCCATCCTGAGAATATGGAGGAGCAGCAGTTGTCACTGCTGTCCCACACCTCCTGCTCTGGGGCCAGCCCTGTGGTTCCAGGAGGCCCTGCCTGGGTGTTTGGGGCACGGTAGATGGGAAGCATTGCCAAGCTGGGGCGAGCAGCTCAGGTGACAGGCATGGTGTCGACGGCTCCTGCAGCCCGGCACCCGACACCTCCAGGCACACAATGCTGGCTGTGTCCAAGCCCTCCAGGGGAACAGGCCACATTCTGTGTCACAGCCAGGAAACAGGCCATCTGAGTAGTGCTTTTGTCCACGCAGGAGGCAGCCCCGCCACGGGCAGGGGTGAGCAGGCTCCTGCGAGGCCTTGATGTGGGAAGGGGTGGTCCCTGGGCCAAGGACTCCGGCGTCTGAGATCCAGCCCCTTCACCTCTGATGCTGACCTGGTTCAGATGGTAGCCCTGCCATACACCTGGGGTGTGACTTGGGCAACTCCCTTCTCTCCAGATTCCTCACCTACAAAAGGGGATTAATCACAGCACTTCCTTGTAGGGTTATTGGGAGGCGTCACTGGCGTAATGTACGTAACGTGCTGGGCATGTCGGGGGCTGGAGAGGAGTGGGGCTGGGTGACGCTTCCTCTCCCTGCATGCGGGAGGTGCAGGGCACAACGTCCTCAGCTGGGTGTCCTGTAACCCAGGCTACTGTCTTTGGTCTCTGCTCTGAGCATGGAGGGGGAGGAAGGTGCTTGGGTCCCTGAAGCTGGCTCGGGATGAGCACGTTGGCAGCGAAGAACCCAGGTGGTCCCTCTCTCTCAGACTCCAGGGTCTCTGAGCTAATGCTCAGTGTGGACCTCCTTCCCACCATAGCCCACACCCAGACCAGAATGGGGCCTCTCCTTCTTAAGCCCCTGTAGGGCTGCCCTGGGAACCCAAGCCCCACCTAGGAAAGAGGCGTAAGGCCCCCCCAGGCAGGGGACAGAGGGCTGAACCCACCTACCCACTTACCTAGAGGGTCAGTGATGGGTCTCCCCAGCCATGGATGGTTCCTACTGGGTCTACCCACCAGAGTACCCAGCAGGAAGTAGAGAGATGCTTCTGTTCTCACCCATCCCAGTCCTCATCTGCTTTGAACCTGGGCCCTAAGTTCCTGGTGGGTGCCGGAAGTCAGCATGCGCGTTTGCAGGGCTGGGTGCAGGGGCCCAGCTGCATGGCCTGCACTGGGGGCAGGCTGCCTAAGCATGTTCCTTGGCACATGAGTGGTGCATCTTGGAATGGCAGGGACATGGTACCTTGGCATGTTCATGCATATCCATATGTCTTTCTACACGTGTGCTGGTATGTTGGTCTGTCTTGTCTCCCCTGTAGACAGGAAGTCCCGAACCACGTGCCAACTGGGAAGGTGAAGGTCGGCGATACCAGCCCAGCCCAATTTGGGGTTCCTGGTCCTACTCCAGGGGTCCTCCAGTCTGCCGCCCCTGCCAAGGAGGGAGGACTGAAGAGCCAGGGGTGGGATCTGAGTGTTAGGGGCTGGGGAAGAAGCAGGCCTGGCTCGTGCGTGGCATAGAAGACTCAGTGCTACACCCGTGGGCAAGAGGCCTGACACCCGATGCCCTGGGCCCTGGGCAAGGCCTCTGCTCTCCCTGGGGCACAGTCCCTCATCTGAGGACACGGGGTGGTTGGACTGATGATTTGCAGCTGCCCCTGAGGCTCTGACAATTGTGAGTTTGAGACTGGTGGAGGAAGCCTCGCACCAGTCCCATTAAGCTGCTTAGCCAAGGCAGCTGTGGGCAAAGCACGCTCTGTCCCGGGGTGTCCTGCCGAAGGGTGAGAGGAGAAGCCATGCCGGGCAGCGGCCCCAGCGAGAGGATGACATGGCCGGGCCCGGCCCTCCCCGCGGCCCCCACAACCCGCCCTCTCTCCTCAGCCCCCGGGACACCGCCCATCCCGCCCCTCACCCGGACCCGCAGCCTCATGGCCATGTCCCTGCCGGGGAGCAGACGGGCCTCTGCTGGATCCCGCAGGTGAGAGTTTCCCCCTCAGCCAGAACCTTTGCCCTCCGTGGTTGAGAGGAGGGTGGGCATCTGACTCCACCTACCACTGACTTGCAGAGTCTCTGAGCAGATCCTGTCCCGTTTCCCATCTTTAAAATGAGCTTGTTCTCACTCCTCCTGGAGTTATTTAAGAGCTCAATGACATGGTAGATAAAAAAGTGCTCTGAGGGCCTAAGCCACTGGGTTCCCACCAGACTCAGCCTCATCAGTGTTGTTGTTGACCTGAGGCTAATCCTATAGCTGCCCATTCAGGTGCACTTGGCCTTCCTTGATTGGCACCCCCACGGGCCCCTCCTCCTTTCCCCACTGCTGTCCACCCCGTTCTTCTCTACCTATGTCTCTATCCATGTAGACATATCCTCCCCTAGGCTAGGGGAACCCTGAGAGTTGAGGACCCTGGGTGAGGGTAGATGGGACCTCACCCTTGGCTTGCACCCTGCCCAGCCTGCACGCTTATCCCTGGGGAGCCGGGAGGACTGACCTCCTTCTGGCTTTCCATCTTGATTTGCCTTGTCTGTTCTGTCACCCCTGTCTGTGCATCTCCTCCCCTCTGCTTCTGTCCCCGGCGGTGATCCCAAAGCGGGGGCACTTTGGGCCGCAGCGGCCTGGCAGTGTTCGCCCAGTGTCCGCAACTGCCCACCAGCCAGAGTGAGCACCTGCCTCTTCTCCCTGCCTCCAGGCGCACCTCTCCTCCCGTGAGCGTGCGGGATGCCTACGGCACCTCTTCCCTCAGCAGCAGCAGCAACTCGGGCTCCTGCAAGGGCAGCGACAGCAGCCCCACGCCCAGGTAATCAACCCCTGCTCTCCAGGCCTGGCCTGCTGGCTGGGAACCTGAACGTCTCAGGGAGACACTGAGAAACTGGCAGAGGTGGAGCTGGTTCCGAAAGCAAAACCTGTTAACCAGTGCGTGCGGTGTTTGTAAGTTGTGATGCCAGGTAAGGTAGACGGAGACTTGCGGAAAAGTAAGACCAGGTTGGACAGACAGACTCAGGGGTGCTGGGGGCCTGTGAAGACCAGGAAGTCAGAGCTGAGTGAGGCAGTCCCCCAACCTGTTCCCCATCCTTGAGATGCAAGTGGGAGGCAGGGGAGTATGGGGGACAGGCATGGGCTTTGGATTCCCTCACATCCTGTCTCTGAGTCTCCATTGCCTTATCTGTAAAATGGAACTCATAACCTCAAGGCTTCCGTGAGTTGATTCCACACACCACCTATACATTCTAGGTGGCTGATGACCAGTAACTGCCTTTATTAGGGCTTTGGCCTGACTTGAAGGAAATGGTGATTTGAGCCACCATCTGCTGCCTTCCTAGTTGTACTAGCAGGGAGCTGGATCAGAAGTGGAACAGCTGGGACTCAACTGGTATTCATATGGGATGCTGGTGTTGCAGGCAGTGGCTTAACCAGCTGTGCCACAACACCGGCTCCCAGGGGGCCCAGGTTTTAAAGCCAAGACCCAAAGAGGTTTCTCTGAACGGGACAACCAGCAGCCAGGAAGCTGCAGGTGGAAGCCGCTGGGCCATCGTCTGCTGTGGAACAGGGCACTCTCCTGCCTCATGGAAGCCTTGGCATCCCTTCCTGATCTGCTCTGGGTGGAAACACCCCCTCCTCTGCACTGGTGGGGCCAAGGTGTGTGCACAGGTACTGCAAGTGCCGCCCTATGCTAGAAAAACTATGCACACAGAGTACCGCTGTGGACACTTCACACATGGACTGGCCTTAGCCACCAACATGAGGCTGAGTGAACATGTGCGTGGGCCTGTGAAGACAGCAGCACGATAATGAGGAAGTACAGGCCCAGGTGTGTGTACAGGTATGGGGGTGTGCAGGTACCTACGACTAGGAGTTGATGGACCTAGGTACCCACACACCCAGGTTGTGGGCATTCATGTGGTGCCTGCCTACATGTATGTGAGGACAGGTAAGGGGCAAGTGATCAGAGTGTCTGGAGACAGCTGGACCTGCTCGTGTGTGTAGGCTGCCCCATGCCCAGGCCACACCTGTGCTCAGCTCTGGAAAGTTCCCAGGGAAATGCTTGTCCACCATGCAGACTCAGGGTCTGCACCTCCCACCCCAACCTCCAGCCCACAAACTCATGCTGTGGGCTAGGAGGTAGGAAGCCTGGTTCTGGGTGCACCGCTGGTACCATCTGTGGGGCCTGGGCAAGTTCTAGCATGTCAAGCTGGCGAGTCATGTAGGCCCTGTGTGTGCAGACTGCTGGGAGGATTGATAGACAGTGTTGGTGAAGCTCAGGATGGTACCAGGCTCACAGGTGGGCCCTGTGACCTGTCCGCCACCCCTCACTGGAGGATCCTGAGTTTCCCACCCTGACCTGTATACTTCACACAGCCAGGCTTTGCTGAAACTCACCTTTCAGAGGGCTGGGAGTTCTGCCCACGTGGGCCTGTGCAGGAGGTCTAGGTCCAAGCTATGGGGGTGGTGGTCAGGCCCACGTCCCCTTGCTCCTGTGCCTCGCCTGACTGCGGCCTTCCTCCCTGGCCACGGTGTCCCCTTGCAGGCGCTCCATGAAGTACACGCTGTGCAGTGACAACCATGGCATCAAGCCCCCGACCCCAGAGCAGTACCTGACTCCGCTGCAGCAGAAGGAGGTATGCATCCGGCACCTGAAGGCCCGGCTGAAGGACACACAGGACCGCCTCCAGGACCGGTGAGCACGGCTGGGAGCCGATGGCTGTTTCCAAACCCTGAACCAGGGCCCTGAGGCACTCAAAGAGGAAGGAGTGGTCGGGGGCTTCCCAGCATCCACTTACTCTCTCCCTTCCCAGCACAAAGGCCGCTTTGAGTTGAGCCCATTTATGGGCAAAGTGCCCCTACCTCTAACCCCAGCTACTCCCATGGACTGCTCTGGGTAGCTGCTTGGGGCCAGGTGGTCAGTGATTCCCCTTAACAGCCTGTCTGTCTGGGCCTCCCACCTGTGTCAGAGCTCTCCTAGCAGCCCCTTTGGGCTATGACTTATGCCCTGGCTCCTGGCACAGGGCTTCTTTCTGGCTTACCTGTTTCTGTTGGAGGAAACTACCCTTAATCCCACCTTTGCTTCCACCCAAGTGAGTTCCAGAAGGTTCCTGGTCCACCAGTTCAAGCCCCAGAAACTTTCCTCCTTACCAACTTCCTGCCCATAGATGATGCAAGGAGCTGAAGCTGCTCTATCCCGACCTCCAGTCTTGGTCTTGGCAGCCTGGTGGCTTTGCTCTTATGGTTGACACTTTGGGGCTGCCCCTGGGCACCTTTTATCTTAGCCATCCTTCCCTGGATAGTGTCTGTCAAACACACAGCCTATCCAGAGCCGGATGCTGGAGCTCAGAGCAGAGAACACACCACTTTCTATTCTTGTCCTGTTAAAATGTAATCACAGCTTTGCTAAGATATAAATGACATACCATACAATTCAGCAAGGTACAGTGTTCAACTGGATGGTTCTTGGAGTCATAGAATTGTGCAGTCTTTACCACTGTCATTCCATAATCTTGTTATTTCCCAGAAGAATCCCCATTCCCATTAGCAGGCACTCCCATTCCTCTGCAACCACCAGGTCCCTGGAAACCTCCTCTTGCTGTCTCTGTGAATTTGTCTGTTCTGGAATTCCCTGTAACTGGAACCACACAATTGCATGGCAGTGTTCCTGACCAGAACTTGAGCCATCATCACTGCCTCCCAGAGGGTACATTATTAGGAAGCTGGAGTCAGGAGCTGGAAGAGGGTATGAATCCCAGGCACTCTGATATGGTACTCAGGTACCCTAACCAGTGTCTTAACTGCTAGGCCACAGGCTTGGCCCTGAGGTTTGTTGTTGTTGTTTTGGTCTCACCTCCCTCCCTATGCCCTGGACTTGCCTGTGACTAGGGAAGCTGAACGAGTCTGAGTGGGTCAGTGGGTAGCTGAGCCTGCCCATTGTCTGGTTTGCCAAGGGTAGCTCTGTGTCTTTCTTGTTTCTCTCTTCAGCCTTTCCTTTGTGTGGTAGCTACAAAGAAGAAATTTCTATCACCGATGAAAAGATAACCCTGCTGTCCTCACACTTCCCCTTCCACCCATCCACCACTTCTCATCCTTCCACTGAGGGAGGCTGTGAAGCCATCAGCAAGCCCTCCCCAGCCCTCACTCCCCTCCCCAGGGGCCTCCTGTCAAATGTTCCTCCAGGGACGTTTTCACAACCTTCTCTGATGGCCACATCCCATTCTGTAGAGCAGAGGTTTCCTTGTGTGTGAGTATGTGCATAACATTAAGATTGTGTTAGGTTTTAAAGCAGTAGCCCCTGAAACCTGAGAATCTTCCTTGTTGTCTTGATGATTGATTTAAACCTTAAATTAATTTGCATTTTGGCCTCTGGGGAGTGAGTGCTGGTAGTATCTCCCGCTGTCTCTCCTGTGTCACCCCTGGGCTGCACTCCCCACCCATGCTCACTCCACCCCGTAGAAGACAAAGAGGAATAAGGCGCTGAGTTCCTGCTTTTGTCGCTAGCTCTGAGCCCCTGTCCTTGGTGACCTGGTGGCCGTGGCAGGGCAGGCAGGCAGTGAGCCTATGCGTGTCATCTGCCTGCAGGGACACTGAGATTGATGACCTGAAGATGCAGCTGTCCCGCATGCAGGAGGACTGGATTGAGGAGGAGTGCCACCGCGTGGAGGCCCAGCTGGCCTTGAAGGAGGCCCGCAAGGAGATCAAGCAGCTCAAGCAGGTCATTGACACCGTCAAAAACAACCTGATTGACAAGGACAAGGGGCTGCAGCAGTATTTCGTGGACATCAACATCCAGAACAAGAAGCTGGAGACGCTGTTGCACAGCCTAGAGGTGGCCCAGAGTGGCACAGCCAAGGAGGACGGCACCGGGGAGTCAGCCGGCGGCTCCCCCGCCCGCTCCCTCACCCGCAGCTCCACCTACACCAAGCTGAGTGACCCAGCTGTCTGTGGTGACCGCCAGCCTGGGGACCCCCCCAGCGCCTCCGCCGAGGATGGAGCAGATAGCGGCTACGCAGCCGCAGATGACTCGCTGAGCCGGACGGACGCCCTGGAGGCCAGCAGCCTGCTGTCGTCGGGGGTGGACTGCGGCCCGGAGGAGACCTCACTGCACGGCTCCTTCAGCCTGGGCCCCCGCTTCCCCGCCAGCAACACCTACGAGAAGCTGCTGTGTGGCATGGAGGCTGGCGTGCAGGCCAGCTGCATGCAGGAGCGTGCCATCCAGACAGACTTCGCACAGTACCAGCCTGACCTGGACACCATCCTGGAGAAAGTGACCCAGGCCCAGGTCTACGGGACAGTCCTCGAGTCAGAGGACAGGCGCCCAGAGCCAGGCCCCCACCCCCCAGGGCCCAGAGACCCTAACTCAGCAGTGGTGGTGACGGTGGGTGATGAGCTCGAGGCCCCGGAGCCCGTCACCTGTGGGCCTACCCCACACCATCCCAGCGCCAACCCCAACCCTGGCCCATCAGTGAGTGTGGTGTGCCCCGTGGAAGAGGAGGAAGAGGCAGCAGCCTCTGCTGAGAAGGAGCCCAAGAGCTACTGGAGCCGCCACTACCTCGTGGATCTGCTGGCTGTGGTGGTGCCAGCCGTGCCCACGGTGGCCTGGCTCTGCCGCTCCCAGCGGCGCCAGGGCCAGCCCATTTACAACATCAGCTCCCTGCTGCGGGGCTGCTGCACCGTGGCCTTGCACTCCATCCGCAGGATCAGCTGCCGCTCGCTGGGCCAGCCGGGTCCCAGCTCTGCAGGCGGTGGCTCCCAGCTCTGAGGGGCCCGTCCCAGGCGGCCTGACCAGTGATTGTATCGTAGAGATGCTCTCCCCCGCCACCCATACCCCCTGGGACATCATCTTATTTATTTAGTTTTTTGTTTGGAACTTTTTTTGGGGTTTGTTTTTTTTCTCCCCAGGATATTAGTGTCTGGGACTGGTAATAAGGTTTGGGAGAGGTACCCCAAAACATTGACAAAGAGAAAGGCAGGGAGGCACCCTGATTGGGCAAAGTACAGAAAGACAAGGCGGTGATGGTCCCAGCCTGGCCCCTCTGTCCCCCTGGCCCTGCAGACAGGGCAGATCCAGCTCAGGAAGTCTCTGGCTGTGTGTATCTGGGGGAGGCTGCACTGCCCGTCCAGGCCTCCCCTGCCTGCACCACCCTGGCCTGCACACTGCTCTCTCCATGCTTCTCCCAAGCCTGTCCTCGCCCTCCACCCAGGCTTCTGAGCCAGTAGTAACTGTTCAGCTGAGGCAGCCAGGGCCCCAAGGGCAGGTATCTGACCCGAGGACTGAAGATCCAGCCTCCTTAACCTGACCCCGCTGTGGGAGTCAGAAGCACAGTCAAGGCCACGAGCCTAAGGAAAGACCATGTGGGGGCAGGCAGCAGCGCGGGTTTGGTGTCTGCTGATCCCAGGCCTTCCCAGCAGCCGCTCTCCTCTTGGCGCTTCGGACTGTCCTGGATCATCCTTCCTGGGAGATAGCGTAGCCCGACAGTCTGTGCTTGAGCCCCAGCTCCCGTCTGGAGAATTCATCAGCCCAAGAAGAGGACGTAGGGTTCGGGGCTCCTCCGCCTCCCGACACGAGGCCCCTCATCTGCAGTCAGTGAGGGGCTGCACTCAGGAATCCTCAGCTCGATGGAAAAACCCGAGGCCATGACTGCCCCTGGAGCCCACCCCAAATGTCTCCAGGGGCCTCGGGCCCAACTCCTGCTTTGCACTATTCTCATTGAGACGTGTGGTTCTCACCCATCCCTGGATCTCCGAGGAGGTGGCTGGCTGCTTACTTTCAGGGTGAGGTTTCCTAACTCAGAGACCCCCCCGCCTCTGAGGAAGGGTGGGAATCCCAGCAGGAGAGTCACAAGACGGGAGGATCAAAGCCATGATATTGGTCCAGGCCAAAGCAGGGCGCCCTGGGATGTGTTTCCCCAGGGCAGGGGTGTGCCAGGCTGGGCAGGAGCCTGCAGCTTCCCTGCTCACTCTCCAATCCCAGGCAGCCTGAGAAGGTTCGCCGTCTCCCTCCTCCTCCACTGAGACGTCTAAGTCCCCCAGCAAAGCTGCTGACATTTGCTATTTTACAAAACAAAATGGCTTCTCTTCCCCACAGGGGTCACAGCCACCTGCACACCCCACCCCGTCTTCAGAAGTTAGACCCACATTGCGGGGTTGGTGGGACCCCATGTCTCACCTGCCCCCCTGGCCTAGGGGCCACTCTGGTTCTCTGCCAAGGTCGCTTGCCCCTCTCCCTGCTGCCCAGCAGCCATTGCCTGACTGTTGGGCCCTGCCCTCAAGGGGGCACCTGCATGGGCTGGGCGTGAGCAGCCACCCCAGCCATGGGGCACAGGCCCCCTTTGCCATGCCTCGATCGGGGCTCAGACCAACCAGCTTTTGGGGAGCACGAACCCCCTCGCCCCAACCATAACCAAACCCAAATGACTGGGGCCTGGCTGGGGGTACCCCACAGAACACTGCGTTGTGTCATGGAGAGGCAAGGGACAAACCAATCCAAAGCCAAGCCAGGCCTGGCCACAGACCCAGCCCCCCTGGCCATGTGCTCACAGAGACGCATAGCATCTCCTTAGAAATAGCCCAAGCTCTGCTGGGAAAATAAATGTATGAACTATATTTGACAACATAAAGCCTATATATTTTCACCACTGGAATTCAGTCAAGCTTTATGGCCCCCTGCTCCTGTCTGTGTCTTGCTGTGTGTGGCCTTGCCGTCATGTCTGTGTTGGTGGACGTGGGCAGGGCTGGCGCCGTGGACCATTCTGCTCCTGCTTTCCTGCTAGAGAAAGCCCTTGTGAAGGGCTGAGCATCGCTGGGCCTGAGGCCTGCCTGTGTGGGTCATCGGGGGTCCTGACCACTGTGTTGAGGATGCTCTCTTTTAGGGGTTCTGGTGGGGCCTCCCAGGGCCTTTCTCCTTGCGGGTGGAGGAGGCAGCTCACTGCCCATCCCTGGGACAGACTCTGGAGCCACGCTGGCCCAGTGGCCCTGGCCCGGCTCCCACGTGCATGCATGCCTGTGTGTGTGCACTCTGAATCCCGCATCTATGCAAAAGGTGCAGCGCTGTGCTCCAAGTGGTGGGCACACAGCAGCTGCTGGCTCAGGCTCCCAGTCCCAGGGCACAGGGTGTGGGGCTGGGGTGACCAGGCTAGGGTCAGGGTTGGGCTTCCTGTTGAGAGCACTGTCCTCCAATGCTCCCCTCTGCCTTCCTGCTTAATGCTTTATACCTCCTCCTGCTGGTGGGTGGGACCTTGCCCTCCCGCCCATGGCTCCTGGAGCAGAAATCCTTGGAGTCTCCCTCTCCCCAGCCCCTTGCTGATTAAGCCCTGCAGAGCAATATCCCCAGGATCCACTTTCTGGAACTGCTGGTCCCTTGGAATCCAGCAGCCAGAAGCGAGTTCTCCTTAGTTCCAATAGCCCTGGCCAGAGCAGCTCACCTGTCCTGGCTCAGGAAGAAACTGGGAGTTGAACCTGGGCTTCCACATGGGAGAGCTGGCCCTGAGTGGAGGTCAGTACAGATATCCCCCAAGGGAATAATGAGCTTTTCACTGGAACACGCTTCTCCTTCACCACTGACACGGGGGTCTGGCAGCACTTTGTGGGGGAGGGGCACGGGCACAAACCACAGGTTCTGGGACCAAGGCTTTCCAAGGGGCCTGTGCCCAGCAGGCCCACACCTCCCTTGCTGACCTTGGGGACAGTGCACACGGGTCACACTGCACTCTCCCACTGGGCCATCCCCTTGACAGTGAGTCCAGGGGATGTGGGAAGGGGGGAGGTGGGGAGGGGTCATCACTCTCGTCGTCGTCTTTGTCCTTTGTTCAGACAGAGTTGTACCTGCCTCAGACAGCTCTGAATTAAAGCATGAAAACATGGCGAGGCCCTCGGCTATTTCTTTACATCGCGGTGGTTTTCTAAGGAGGCGGGGCTGCGGGGCTGGTGTCCTCCCCAGCACAGGGAAAGCGAGGTGGCAACCTCTGCCCTGATGCAGGGGGAAGCAGAGAGCCCCTAAGGCCCTGCAAGGCGCGGGGTGCCACTCCCATGGGAAGTCAGGCACAGGGTCTACAGCCCCCTCCCTCCACCCACCCTTGGCGTCAGATGC
This sequence comes from Oryctolagus cuniculus, assembly GCF_051225735.1. Taxonomy (NCBI): domain Eukaryota; kingdom Metazoa; phylum Chordata; class Mammalia; order Lagomorpha; family Leporidae; genus Oryctolagus; species Oryctolagus cuniculus. Next base: position 27,183,458 of record NC_142877.1, read on the forward strand.
TGCCGGGCACCGTGAGGACAGCACACTGCCTTCCCCAGCGGCCTCTGAGGTGGGTTCTCATGCCCATTTCCAGATGCAGAAAGCAGCCAGGGCCACTCTGGGGGACCCCTAAAGCTAGTGCTTCCCCTCCCAGCCTTGCTGCCCCACAGTCCTCACAGTCCCCCCAGTTCCAGCCATCCCTGCGCCAAGCCAGCAGGCAGCAAGTGACGGACAGAACCAAATCACCGCTCTTGGGGGCAGCGACGCAGCCTGGGTCAGTTTCAAAGAAAACCAGCCCTGGCTTGTCATGAGACAATGCATTTCTGTGATCTTTGAGAAGAAGATCTTGTTTGAAATCAAATCTTTAATCAAAAGACAGTGAGGATTACGGCTGCGTGCAGACCGTGTGGAAGATCACATAAGGGCAAAGCAACGCTCTCACCGAGAGTTCTCAACACTGTTTTCCTGGTTCAGGCGGAATCTTGAAAAGTGTGCAGCTGGCTGCCTACATGCCCAGCATTTAAACCAGGACCAAGTGCCTCAGCCCAGCCAAGTGTCTCAGACTCCCAGGAGAGCTTTGTGCATAAGGGAAGGATCCCTTCCCGAGCTCATGTCCACCCTCCTGGAATGCTGCCCACCCCTACGGTGGCCAGCTGCAATCTGTCTGTCAGCCCAGGGCAGCTGTCCCCACCTGCAGGACGGTGGGCAGGCCCGAGGCCTCGTGGCTTCAGACATCTGGGATGGAGTGGTCCATGGTGCGGTGGAGCAGGGTTGGGGACAACCTGGAGATAGCAACAGTGACAGTGGGCAAGGCTGCCAGGTCCTCCCCCTGCCCACCCCGCAGAGCCTGTGCACCCACTGTGGGCCTTCACTCCCAGATCTGAGACCAAATCTCCATCAGCCAACAGCCCCCCTTGGAGGAAGAGAAAGAGGAGGGGAGGGCAGGGCAGGCCCAGCTGGGCCAGGAGGTGCAAGGTGAACTGCAGGCAGGTGGCAGGCTTACCTTTTGACCATGTGCTCATAGATCACAGAGGGGATGATGGTCAGGGTGATGACATTCCCAGCTGTGCCCAAAATCTTTGTGATATCTTTGTCCTGAAAAGGAAACCAGTGAGCAGTCACTCTTGGGAACCAGGAGCCTGGGCAGCTCTGCAGGCCCCTGTATGGATGCTAGAGGGTGGCACTGACACCTGATGCCAGGCTGCCTCCGACCCTGGCAGGTGAGGTCTTTCTTGAGCAAGACTGTGGGCTCCCACCTCAGGACCCAGGTCAAGTAGGTGGGCCGCTCCCCAGACTCTCCTGAAGGCACGGGGTGCACACATGCTGTGGCCCCAACACACAGCACAGCCACAGAAACCTCATTCTCCTTCCCTTTCCATCCTATCTCTCTGGCACCAGGAACACTTGGGTTCTGGCCCAAAGCACAAGGGAGTAACCATCCAGTGGGAGACATCAGGTGCACCTGCCTGCCCTCGGACCCTGCTGTCTGGCCAGCCTGATCCAGCCTGGGGACCCCCTTCCTCTTATGTGTCATTGACAGAAGCCCCTCAGATCATGGTGAGAGAACAAGAAACGAAAAGGCATGGCGGGGGAGGGGTTAGCCTAGTGGTTAAGACACCTGCGTCCCACAGCCAAGTACCTGAGTTCAAGTCCTGCCTCCAGCTCCTGGCTCCAGCTTCCGGCTAATGCAGACCGTGGGAGGCAGCAGGTGATAGCTCAAGTACTTGGGTCCCTGCCACCCACATGGGAGACCTGGGCTGAGCTCCTAGCTCCTGGCTTCGCCTGGCCCAGCCCCTGTCACTGTATGTATTTGGGGAGTGAACCTGCAGATGGAAGCATTCTCTCCATCTCTTTCTTTCTCTCCTGTCCCTTTGCCTCTCAAATAAATATATAAATGATTTTTAAAAGATAATTAACAGTTACTGAGCAAGGAGTGCCAGACAGTCCAAACCCTGAGGCTAGGGCCTGGTAGAGCCTCTGGCCCCGACTCCAGCCGAGCGCCCTGCACTTCGCACCTGTGCCATCCAGATATGCTCGCCTTAGTTGTTCCAGAACAAAGAAGAAGGTGTGCTAATAAGGACTGGTAATGGCCACAGGGTGGAAATACCAAACTTTGCAAAGATAAACAATCCCGAGACGCAAAGCTGCAGTGGCCCAAGCAAAGGATGAATCCAGTCCCTAAAAGCAGGCCCTGTGGTGCAGTGGACAAGGTCATGACCACATCCTGGGCCACCAGTGAGAAGGACAGAGCCACAGCTCTGAATGGCTGCTCGGAGAAGAGCTGAGATCACAGAGCTGGAAGCTTTGAAAGGAACAGGGGTCTCTGTGGTGGGAAAGCTCAAGCTGTTCAGAACCTGTAACCCTGAACAGACGTTTTAACTCTGGTGAGCTTCCTGGGCAGCACCCTGCCCGACCCTGGACGACGGGCCAGGGGGTGGCAGCAGGAGACACCCTGGGCAGGCGTGAGCCACCTGAACAAGTCTCCAAGGCAGTGAGGAGCCTGCCAAGCACACAGAGGCAGACTTGTGCCTGGGTGGCTCGGTGATGGCCCCAGTGGGGAGCAGACGACCAGATGAGAAGACTGAGCCATGCAGGCCCTTCTGCAGAGGGAGCTGTGGCTGCAGGGTGGGAAGGGGCACTCACAGAAATCACAGGCCAAATGAGGAGCCACTCTCGGCTCATGTGGTGCTGGGTTCACAGGTTCGCATGGCTCCTCCCTGCCCGTGGGCCCAGAAGACGCTCGGCCTCCAGCCCTGGCCCTACACCCCCTGCTCCTTCTCACTTTGTAGCGATGCAATACCCCACTCCTGAGACACGAGCACCATTTTCTAAAAGACTCCTATGAACAGGGGTATGGAGGCCACCACCAAGGGCCACCAAATGAAAGGGGTGGCCATGCAGCCCGCGGCCACCTGGGCACACTCGTCCTCGCCTTCTTCCCGTGGCACGGCTGGCCGCCCAGGTCAGTACACAGCTGCTGTCTATTGAGTGCTCCCTATGTACTGGGCACCCTGTTTTGTCTCCTGCTCACGGCAGCCTGAGGGTGTGGAAGCAGCAGCCCTGCGGCGTCGCCTACCTTGAGTCCGATGACATTCTGCCCGTTGATCTCACACACGTAGTGGTTGGTGAGCAGCCCATTGCGGGCTGCGGAACTCCCTTTGATCAAGGAGGTGATCTTGCCCTTCTTGATGAAGAAGCCCACATGGCCTGCGCTGTCCTTGTGCATGGTCACAGTCCGCTGGAATGGCCTGGCGGGGGATACATGGTGAGCTGGGCCTGGCTAGGGACACAGCTTGGGTCACACTGAGCGGTCCTCGGGCCTGGCCACTCACCTGTCACGAACAACCATGACGATCTTCTCGGCTAACGCCTTCTTCAGCACGCGGTGGACTTTGTCTGTGCTCCACCCGCTGCAGTCCTGCCCGTTGATCTGCAGGATCTGGTCCCCAAAGCGCAGCCCCACGAGGGACGCGGGGGTGTTGGCCTGAACCAGCTGCACAAACACCCCCTGGGAGAGGCAGGGTCCCAGAGTCAGTGTCCCTGGTCCCACCTGGGCTCAGAGCACTCCTCCAAGCTGCGGCTTTCCGCCGAGTGCTCCTGGGGCTTACTGGGTACCAGGACCACAGCTCCCCGGCAGGTGCAATGGTCCCCTGCTCCTAGGAGGAATCACTCCCAACTGCACAGCTGGGAGGAGGGGAGTCAGGATTTCACACCTGGCCAGAGGCCACACCCTAACCACTGTGCCACACGGCCTCTCCCAGAGGCACCTGGCTCCCACAGTCTATGGAGGATCGCAGGGAGGGTCACAGGAGGAAGGCGGTCTCCGACGATCACGGCCCATGGAGGGTCTGGTGGAGGGGGTGGAGGGGTGGGGTTCCTGCCTCCAGCCAGCACTGGGGAGCAGCCCTGGGGGCCAGAGTGCCGCCTGCTCTCGGGCTCCGCCGGGCCGCCTACCTTGTCGATGGCGCGCAGCTGCAGCCCAATCTTGTCCTGCTCGTTCTTGCACAGGTGAATCTCCCGCACCCCAGGCTTGATCTCCGCACGCCGGACGCCCAGGTTGTTCCCGGACACGGGTGCCACTACCTGGCCTGCCCAGGAGCCAGAGACGGCTACCTGCAGACAACAGGAGGGCAAAGGGGTTAGCCCGGCCCTCGGGGGCCCCCTACCACCGGGGTCACCACGGATAGGGGTGTGGATGGGGAAAGGAGGTGGAGTGGTCCCGCCCCCGCAGCTCTTTTCCGCAGGAGCCCAGGGGAACGTGGCCTCGTGGGGCCACTAGGGGGCGTCAAAGTCCACATCCAGGGACCGGGATGCAGGAAGGGGACTAATTTCCAAGGGAAATTGGGATCAGGAAAAAAAAGTTTAAAACCACTTAAAATGGAAAATAAATTCACAGCAAATAGGTGCAATTGGGGACAGAAGGACTCAATTTTATTTTTGTTATAAAAAAATTAAGCTAAAAGTATAAAAACTTATCGACCACTTCCCCTTAAGAGGCAGGGCGAGGTGGGGGTGTCCACTCTCCCGACTACTCTTAAATAGCACTGGAAGACCCAGCCCGCGCAGTAAGGAGGAAAAGGGGCAGCGGGCATGCAGACTAGAAAGGGAGAAATAAAACATGACATCGTGGGTGACAAGCCCCTGCCCTCTCAGGTCTTTCTGTCCACGCAGCTGCTCCTGTGTCACAGGCAGCCTGCACTGGGGGACACCAGGCTTGGGCTCTATATCGCATCTGGCAGCCTGAAGCCAGAGGTCAAAGGGCAGGCCCCCACAGGAAACCATGGAAACCCCAGGCTGCTTTTCATGAGGGCTCACAATGGAAAGTGCATTGAGAAACAGAGCCCCAAGAATCCTGGGGGAAAGAGGAGACAGAAACACAGGGACACAGGAGGTCTGCCGGAGTGGCAAGACCAGGAAGACAGGCAGGAGGCGGATACGCACCGTGCTCCCCTCGGCGCTTGGAGACAAGCTCTGCTGGACCTCTTGGCTGGAGAGGGAAAGGCCCATGTAACTATCCAGTTCCGCCAGGTTTGGGTACAAAACTGGTTGGGGAGGGAAGCAAGGAAGCAGAGAGGTGTTACTTGAGGGTGTGGCCACGACCCTTTCTGCCGCACTCCCGTGTGGCCGTGCATTTTTAGAAGAGATGGAGCGTGAGGATGCTGTTTCCTCCCAGGACTGCCACGGGTCCCTGGGAGCGCTCATTCCCCAGGGGCACTTGCTGGCGATGTGGCCTCCTCTGAAGATCTGCAGGGCAGGCGTCTGCCTTTGTCCAGGGCTGGCCTGGGACACCAAGTCCATCAGTTACCACCTTGGCATTCAGCTGTGACTGGACATGGGACACCAAGAATAGTGCTGGCGCTGAGGCCTCAGGACATCCACAGTCTGTGGCTGGGAGAGGGCAGGTGTCTGACCCAAGGGTACCCCCACCCCAGAATGTGGGGGAGACAGACCACACTGTGGGAGGGCGAGCGCAGGCCCTGAGTTCAAGTTTGCCACCACAGGACCTGCATCAGGACCACCTGAGCACCTCCTGGGACCTCCCCAGGGTACAGGGCTCCTCTGATCAGAAAGTCCTTGTCCTCACTAGGCCAGCTTTCCCGGTGTCCCCTTAAAGGCTTCTGGTGAGGGTGGAATGCATGCGAGGCCATGTGCATGGGTAGCGAGTGAGAGATGAGCACCTGGAAACCGCCAGAGGATGGGAGGCCAAGGCCTCGGGCTGCTACCGCCCTGCCCCAGACCAAGGCCTCCCCAGCGCCTCAAAGCCTCTCCCGGTGCCCAGGACCCTCCAGGATCTACAGAGCATTCAGTGGGGGTGGGGCAGGGAGAGTCTTACAGGCTGTGGGGTGCATGAGACTCACCTGGAGACGTGGAGGTGGCTGCCGCCGGGAGCAGCAAGGCAGGCATCCTGGACTGGGCCTGCGGAAGCACGGGCAGTGCGGTCAGCTGCGGGTCCAGGCAATGCATGTGTGGACAGCTTGGGGCGGGGCCTGCGTGCCCTCAGAGCTCACAGAGACTGGCTTCTGCAGATGTGCCCATCCCCGGGAGGGGGTTCTCCTGGGGCCCACACTCCCCAGGTATCACAACCCAGGTAGCAAGGCCCATCTCTGAACCAAGTTCTGAGCTCCAAAGTCTCAAGGTGCCAAACCCTCTCTGGGACCACAGGGCAGTGGGATGGAGGGAGGGAGGGGCTTCCAGGCTGGAGCATGCCAAACCCCATCCACGCACATCCTGTAGCAGATGGCTTACCTGGATGACCTGGTCCACCTTCAGGTCCTCCAGAGATGGATACAGGGCGGACATGGCTGCTCCCTGAGACACCTGCAGAGTCCAGGGCATGAGGAGGGGTGAGGGTGCCAGGCTACACTCAGGCGGGACAAAGACAGCCAAAGGTGTTATTATCCCCGCTTTAGAAAGGAGGGCACTGGGGTTTGAGCCAGTCTGTGTGGTTCCTGAGCCTATGGCCTTCCCTCACAAAATTCCATAGTAAGGGCAGGCACTGTGGCGTAGAGGGTAAAGCCACTGTCTGCAGTGCTGGCATCCCATATGGGCGCCGGTTCAAGTCCCAGCTGCTCCACTTCAGATCCAGCTCTCTGCTATGGCCTGGGAAAGCAGTAGAAGATGGCCCAAGTCCTTAGGCCCCTGCACCCGCGTGGGAGACCCGGAAGAGGCTCCTGGCTCCTGGCTTGAGATTGGCGCAGCTCTGGCCATTGCAGCCAATTGGGGAGTGAACCAGCGGATGGAAGATGTCTATCTCTATCTCTCTGCCTCTCCTTCTCTGTGTAACTCTTTCAAATAAATAAATAAATCTTTAAAAGAAACTCCATAGCATCATGATCCTCTGACACTGGGCTGTAGAATCTAGATCCTGGGCCTACCTGGGACAAGCTGGAAGCAAAGGGAGATCACGAACTATATGCTTTCCTGCATGCCCCAAAACTCAGATGCACTAGCGTGGCCTGGCTACTCAAGCCAGCAGGTGTGCAGGGAGAATAATGTGCTGTGCTCCAGGCCTGTTAGGAGTGTACGGGATCGGGATTAACCACTTTGTCTGTCTGCATTTGTAGATGTCACAGCGACCCCACAGTTGCAAACAAATATGTTTAGTCATTGAGTCAAGAGGTCAAATGGGTGGGAGTGCCACAACCCACATCAGAGTGCCTGATTCGTCTTGGCTGCTCTGCTTCCAATCCGGTTCCCTGCTAATGTGCCTGAGAAGGATGATGACCTAAGTATGTGGATCCTTGCCACCCATGTAGGAAACTAGGAGGGAGTTCCTGGCTCCTGGCTTCTGCCTGCTCCAGTCCTGGCTGTTGCCAGCATTTTGAGAGTGAACCAGCAGTTGGCAAGATGTCTCTCCCTCTCTGTCCTGCTCTCTGTCACTCTGCGTTTCAAATAAATTTTTTCTTAAAAGGTGCCAAATATAAACTCCTGGAGCAGTTCAGTTGCATATTGTCTTCCAATAAATCCAAACCCACTGGTAAATTAGATACAAGCGTGATCGGAAGTAATCCAGTGTGAGCGTTTACATATTCTTTTATTATAAATTATTTTCATTTTCTTCATTTCTCCTTTATAAAGACATGACATCCTATTGACATCGATTTTTATTTATTTTTTTACCCAGGAGTCGTCGTCGCCTGTAGCCTCGGGCTGCACCTGCTTGTTCCCTAGATCTCTATTTGCAGTTTTGATAAGTGGCATCGGAGAGAGCCCCGAGGGTCTCCAGGATCTGCCCTCCACTGCTGGCCTCAGACTACCCACGCGTCACACCGCTGCACGACCCCCAAAAGACTCCGCCTACCACACTTTCGCCATTCGAAACGGCGGAAAGCGCCTTCTGCCGGTTGCTATGGGCTACGGCGCCTGCGCAGAACCTCCGCTAGCTGCGCGGTGGAGTCTGGGGCGCATGCGTTTCGCTGCCAGCCTCAGAGCGGTTCCCAAGACATTTTGCGGCCGCGCGGAGCGGAAAATGTCTTCATTCACGCCGCTTGTGGGGCTGGCTGGGTGGGTCGCTAGAGCCTGCCGGGCCTCAGGCTTTCCAGGCGCCCATGGGTGGCGCCGGCAACCACAAAAAGAAATCAGGTAAAGCGGCAGAATAAGGGATGGCAAGGCTAGGTCGGGCTCCCTGTCCCCTTCACCACGTTGGAGGTTACGCGGGTCCAGTCGCGTTCCTAGGGGGCGAGTGGGCCCTGGCTCTCACGCACCTGGCCTCTGAGCGCTATTTACTGCCCTTGAGGGAGCGGGGTGCATTGAGCCGTCCCCTCCTGACCTACATACAGGCTTCTGTACTGAGGCAGCCGCGGGAGGGACGGAGGCCGAGGCTGTGCGCCGAGCTCCCCCTGCTCGTTGCTGGTACTGAAAAGGAAGCCCCCCTGGCTCTCTGGTTTCGGAAGCTCCTCTTAGGTGTGTTTCCTACCCAGTGTGACGTCACTCTTTCTTCTCGTCTCTGGGAACCGGCTTTCTGGCATGGCTTTGACTCCCGACGGAGGGCAGAGCTGAAAATGCCCCGCCTTGCCCCACGGGGATTCACCTTGGCTCCCTGTGACTTGAGTGTTTGGGCCCTGCTGCCCACGGAAGGGGACGGCCTGATGGCTTCCCCCAGTGAGACCAGACCCTTTGCCCATTATAAGGCATGCAGGCAGGCGGTCAGGAGAGAGTGCATGCGAAAGGCCACGGCAAACCAGGAAGGAGGACCCTGACTGGGCCTTGCGGGATGGAGGTTCAGGCTGTCGGGGTGGAGGATGCCAGTCCAGAGATAGGGAGGCCCGTGCCTATCAGGGAGTCCTGATGCCTCCTGCAGGTTATTTAAAGGGAGCCCACAGGTTTTGCCCAGCAGCGCTACCAACCCACAGCATCCCCGCCAGAGCCACCTCTGGGCTGCACCAGAAATGTGGGAGTCCCCCTAAGCTCCTGCCTGTCCCTCCTCTCGAAGCTACACGCAGCTCTTGCCCTGAGGATAAATCCTAGACTTCAACCTGGCAGTCAGATTTCCACACCGTCATTCCTGGCGACGCCCGTGGGCTCACCTCCTCCCTCGTCCAGCTCTGTGATGACATTCATTCCAGACTACCTGCGAGTCCTGCGTGCAGCTGGCTAGCGCGTGCCTCCCAGCTGTGCAGGTGCTGTTCCCTCTGACTTGAGTGCCATTCCTGCCTTCCGCCGCCGCCTGGTTCATCCAGTGAACTCTTCTCCCCTCTTCAGTTCTCACCCTCCCCCCAGATCCTCACACACACACACCTGCCCACAGAGGTCGGCAGCCCTCCACACTCCAGACCACAGCGCCTCACATATTTATCTGTTAATCCTGCATTGTGTAAATGTTCATTAAGCACCTACTGTGAGCAGGACCTGTTGCATTTCCTGGTTTGGAATTCTCTGTATTTGCCTGTCTCCCCCACTGGTCAGGGATCATCACTCATTTATGAATTGCCAGTGCTAATACAGCAGGCGGCTGGTTAATGTTTCTTCAAGGACTGGAAAAGCAGACAGAGAGGGAAAGAAAGCCTGAAAGTCTCTGTGTTTACTATCAGAGAGTGAAACCTCCCTGCTGCTGGACACTGCCCCCGGCCCAGAAAGGGAGAGGACATGCCGCCCTGGCGGGGGAGAGTGGAAGGCTGGCCAGCTCCTCGGGAAGAGGGCTCTGGCTCTGCTGCTAAGAATTGCCTTCCGGGAGAGCCCAGCAGGCCCTTCCCTCCAAGAGGAATTTTCCTTCCCACAGCCGCTTCCAGGTCTCCTTCCGGCACTCCTGTACGGATGAGCTCCCACTAAAACAACGGCAAGCGGGTCCCTGGGAGATCACCAGGGCTGAAAAGAAAAGGGCTTTCAGGCCTCAGCTTTGAACTTGGAATGAGAACACTTTGTTCCAAAGAGCTGAAGCTGTGGGACTCCCACCTGTTCCTGTGGACAGCTCATCCATCCTTGGGAAGACAGCGTGTGGGAGGGAAGCGTGGGTTAGAGTGTCAGAGGAATAGCTCCTGCAGGGCCAAATTAGCCCAGGGAGTTGTGAGTTGGAATAGAAAAGGCTGTTGCTAGGCCACGAGCATGCCCCCCACCCCCACCCCAGAAAAAAGCATCTACTTCACAAATCACATTTCTGAAGCCAGGTCCAGAGGAGGTAGGGTAGGAGCAGGACAAGTTCAGACGGACTGCCTGTGACCTGCAGAGAGGAGCGCAGGCTGGCTCTGGGGCATCATTTCTGCCTTTAATAAGGGTAGCAGTACTTGCACCATAGTGCTCCACAGATTGATTGTTTAAGAGCTGGTGTATGGGAAGCAGTTAGCACCGTGCCTGGCCCGTAGTAGCCATTCAGTTCTCTGTTCTTTCATTCAATACATAACTTCCGAGGGCCTCCGAAGTCCAAGTGCTGTTCTCGGTGCCAGCAATAAGGCAGCGAACAAAGGGAAAATTGCTCCTTGAGAAGTGCCCTTTTCTAGTGGGAGCTGGGTAAATAAGCTTGTGACTGTGGGCTGTGGGGGTGGTGGGAAGTGCTGGGGCAGGGGGAGTGGAGCGGGGTTGGGGAACAAGAAAACCAGAAGAGCCTCATTTCAAGCGAGGGGGGCACATTGAGTAAATGCCTAAAGAGATGGGAAGAGCACCCCAGTCTGAGGGCACAGCCATGCAAAGGCCCTGGGGTGGGAGTGCCAATTGTATTTAGAGAGCATTGGAGCAGGGAGGCTGTGCCAAGGGGGAGTAGAAGTAGTGAGAGGGTCCAGATGCTATAGGGACTGTGGTCATTGCGTGGACTTGCATGTTTACCCAGGTGAGGTGGGAGCCACTGGAGAACTGAGAGCAGCAGTGTTGTGGTCTAGCTGATGTTTGAGACTAGACTAGGGGCAGAGATGGAAGCAGGGAGCCCAGGTGAGAGATAGTGGTAGGTTCTGTTACTAGCTTGGGCCCTGGCCAGCAAACAGCAGGTTCATTTAAGCTCCCTGTTCCTAGCCCCTGCTACGTGGAGGCGGCGTATGGCTCACCATGTCCATCACCTCATGCAGTTCTCCCTACTGGCCCGTTTCCAGTCTCTAGGTGCGAAAACCACTTCTGAGAGAGGGAAAGGCCCTGGCCCGCTTCTCTAGCAGGCTTTTCCTTATAGTGGCAAGGAGACGGTTGATAGAAAAACAGCTTCAGGCAGAGAGGGAAGTAACGAGTGGAGGTCTGGGGTCGCGGAAGCAGCCTCGGCTTTGGGCTTTCCCAGCACCCACTTCAAGGAGCAGAGTGTGGGTCCCACCGCCTTGAGCACAGTCGTAAGGACCTGGGTCCTCATAATGACCATGCAAACAAATCCCCAACCCTAAAGCCCGACCCAGAGCTGAGTGAGGAGAGCACACCCCAGGAGGGGAGAGGCAGGTCTTGCTTACCCAGCTCAGGCCAGCTCTTACCTGCAGTCGGGTGCTGCTGTGTCCTCCAGCCACTGCCGAAAACTGTGTTCTCCCACGAAGGTGATGGCCCTTGTCCCAGCTGGTTCCTGCTCGAGTAAGGGTGGTACCCGCCTCTTGTGCAGTGACTCACTTGGGCTGGGCTGGGCCCAGCTGAGGCCCTGTGGCTGGGTAAACATGGCAGGTGGCAAGGCCCAAGGAGACCTTTGGCCTTTGTCTAGGCTGAGAGCTGGGGCTGGGGCACCCACAGCTGCCGTTGAGCAGGCTATGAACCAAGACCTCTAGGCCTTTCCCCGAAAAAGCCTGCATCCAGATTAGATAGCTAGTCCTGCTGATCATGGAGAACACAGTTGACCAGATGGATATCCAAGCTCTGTAAAGAATGGCCATACCAAACCACCAGCCATCTGGGCTGGAGCCCACCACAGGAAATAGATGGATCAAAAAGTACCCACAAGTCCTCTTTTGCTTCACTTGAGCACTAAGGTCTTCGCCTCAGTAGGAGCATAAACTTGATGTAGCGCACAGCTTACGGTGGAGCGTGTTTCTGAGCTGTGTCTGTGTCAGCTGCTGCCCACTCGTACAAGAGATGTCAAGAACTTCCCTTCTTACGTGTTCATCTCCCCCTAAAATAAGATGACTTTACCTGCCTGAGTGCTGCGGAAGGGGTCACGCCGTTGGGAATAATTTTTGAGTTATTTATGGTCTCTTCATTTGCTACGAATAAGTTACTCTGGACAACAACAACAACATAGTTTGTAATTATGGCCATAATTCGTAACTGAGCGTTCTCTCCTCTAGAAATCTGTGACCTTGAGGCCTCAGAGCCTTAGACGGCATTGCTTCCCGTTGGGGAAATGTAGGGAACCCAGATGCCCACCCCTGCGGCCCAGCTGGAGAAGTCGTCTGCGGAAGATCACAAGGCTGTGCGCTCTGCGGAGGAAGACGCTCTGAGGAGGCGCTCCTGCCCTGGTGAGAGTGGAACTCTGGCGGTGTGACTGCGCTCACGTTCTGTTTTTGTTGTTTGGAAAGTAAGTGTGGCACTGCGTGAAAGGCGCAGTCTCAGTGGGCGTGGCCTGGCAGCTTTTAGCTTACATTTGTGTATGCCTGTTTCTGGGTAGTGGTTTTGTTTTAGATTAGGAATGCTTAGGATTTTGGTAAGGATGGAGCTGATTCGTGGTTTTAGGAGAGAATTTACATTGGTTGTCTCCTGTAGGGGCACTAGCGAGCTATGTGCTGGGTGAGGGGATTTTAAAATATATTTTTTTTCCCTTGAAAGGCAGAGTTACAAAGAGAGAAAGAGAGAAGTACTCCATCCATTGGTTCAGTCCCCAAATGGTCGCAACAGCTGGGACTGAGCTAGGCTGAAGCCAGGAGCCAAGAATTCTATCCAGGTCTCCTGTGTGGGTGGCAAGGGGCCCAAGCACTTGGGCCATCTTCTACTGCTCTCCCAGGCACGTTAGCCGGGGGCTGGATCAGAAGTGAAGCAGCCAGGACTTGAACAAGTGCCCATATGGGATGCCAGTGTTACAGGCAGGAAATTTTTTTTTAAGTATCTTTTTTGGGTACTTTTCAAATTCTAAAAACTTTAACTGTAGTACTTATTCCCTGAAATAATCATATAAAGGTAGAGTGAAATAGGAAAGGAGGAATCTAGTTTAGATCCTGATCGGTTTGGTTGGTCAAGGGTGCCTGTCACACTTGGTGCCCAGGGAGGGACTGGAAACTCATTTGCTGGGGAGTCCCTTAAGACATGACACAGAGCACCCACTCGGGGTGAGGTGAGTATCATACTGCTCACCAGGCCAGGCAGGCCCACGTCACTGTCCCTGTGATGAGCCTGGCAGAGTTGCAGTAGCCTTGGGCCTCGGCTCTGAGCTCAACTTGCCTGGGACAGCAGCCAAGAGTCCCACATAGGAAGCAACAGGGACAGGTCAAGAAAGACATCACCCCTGACTGAGCACCTGCTGCCCAAAAAGAATAGAAACACTGTCCCAGCACCCTTCTTCCTCTTTAAAAAAAAAAAAATTATTTATTTGAGAGGCAGTGTAACAGGGAGACCCAGAGAGAGAGAGAGAGAGAGAGAGAGAGAGAGAGATCGTCCATCCGTTCTTTCCCTGACCACCCCAATCCCACCCCCAAACAGGGCTTCTGTTTCCATCCCCTGGCCTTACAGCTGTGGCCAGCTCTGACATCTCTTATTCCAGCCACCAAGGAGCCTCTCCCATTGGGTCTGTCCTTGCTCGAACTCTTCAGTGGCTCCCTAAACTCCGGGCCTCTGCGGCCCCCTCCCTTTATTACCTCTTCATCCTCGTCCCCTCAACACCCATCCCTGCCAGGTCAGAAGCCTCCCTTTCCGACCCCGACCCCTTCTTCACACTTGTTTGCGCCATCTCTGCCTGTGCTGCCACTGCTGCTCCCCGAATGCCTGTCCCTGCCCTGCCCCATCCAGCCACATCCACTAAGCTCCTCAGGAGCCTCCCGGGTCCCCCTGCCCCCGTGGCCTCTGCCATCGTTGCCTCTGGGTCAGACTGCTGGTCCAGTATTTGAGAATAATCTTCTTACATTCTTGGGTCCCTTTGGCTACTAGTTGACCCTCAACTCCTTCAGGACAGGGTTAGTCTTGCCAAAATAAAACATGGAAACCATGCTCTGATGAGAGCATTCTTCTGCTCTGGAGGCCAGGATACAGCATACACCCTAACAGCACCCAGGGCAGACCTGAGCAATCAACCACTGCACCCCTTCCTGCTGAGACCAGAGACTGCTCTCATCGCAGTGCTGTGAGCAGCTGCTGTTACCTAGAATTGGCCCAGGGGTGAAATCCCTGTGTCGTCTGTAGTGGGTGTTCTATGGTGGCAGGGGCTTGTCTGGGGTGCTCATCCCTGGGGCCTAGCACCATGCCTGATGCAAGGGAGACGCCCAGTACTTACTGAGTGACTCCTAGAGAAGTCCATCACAGTTATAAACTTAAATGGTGCACCCTTATTTCACAGATGGGCTGGGCAGGCCGTCGACCCGAGTCCCTGATCTGTGACTTGCACAAGTCACCAAACCTCACAGAGCTGCAGCGTGCGCATCTCCCTGCTCCACAGGCTTGGCCTGAGGATTAGATGAATGAGTCATGTGAAGTGCCTGGGACACAGCTGACGTTTGATCAGCGTCCATTTCCTGCTTCCTCATGGCTGCAGGTTACACAAGTCATCTGGGTCAAGTGACAGCGGAGGTGCTAGGACCAGAAGGGAGACTGAGTACTGGGCAGAGAGGGCACTGCTGTGCACTTTGACCCTCTGCACTTAACCTGGAAGGTGCACCAAAACCCAGGCTTCTGTCGCCCCTGCTGCATCCACACTGCTGGGTGCTGAGAACAGGAGGAACGGCATTTATTGAACTTCTTCTGCAGGCTGGTTCCAGGCAGAAGCAGATCTCACCTGGAGTTCACAGCAGCCCCCAGATTCAGGGAGGGAGCACCTCACCCGAGGCCACATAGCCTGAGAGTAATGAACCTGGGCTTTGGCTGTGAACTGGCCTAGCTGCCTGGATCTAGGCGTCTCCCACACTTGGGCAGCTGAATCATAGATTTCCCTATAGAAGCCCACCAGGAAGTCCTAGGTAGACTCAACTTAGGTGGTAAGTGTTTAATCACATGACCATACAAGGCTGTGTGGCGGGCTGAGAAATGGAGTCTCTTGTCTGGTGACATTGGGACCTGTTGGTAAGGAAGCCTGGACATTGGATAAGCATGAAGCAGTCTCCACCAGCCTTGCCATGGTGTACTTAGGGCCCAGGCCAGCCCCTGGCCTTACTGTGTTCCTGAAACAGCCTAAGGACATCTACCTCCAAGAGGCAGCATAGAGGAACCCAGCATGGGAAATCTGGCTTTGAATCCATATTCTGCTTCTGTCTAGGCCTCAGTCTTCCTATCTATGAAATGAGGAGTCCTGACTGACAGGATTCTGGCTGGCTGAAGCTCCATCACAGGTTCTAAGCCAGCCTCCACCTGCCCTCTCTGCGCCTTGGTCCTCACATTTGTCCAGGGAAGAGTTTGGTTTATCTCTGAGGTTTAGCCCACTGTGCCATCTAAGGCCCCACAAAGGGCCAATCCAGTCCCTGCCGGGCCCCAGACCTCACAGGTACCCACTTCGGGCATTTGGTCACCAGAGATAAAACATCCTCCATGTCAGCTCTAGCCTTTGAGGGATTCGTACTGGTGAAGGTAACGCTGTGGCAACAAACAACCCCAAGGTCTTCATGGTCCCTTCCACAAAGCTTGCTTCTCACATGTCCCACATGCCCATGGAGGGTAGGTGGGGTCTGTAAGTCTGCCCACTCTAGGACCCAGCTGCTGTCTCAAAGGCTCTCAGTAGCCATGGTGGAGGGGAAAAGGTCTCCATCTGGCAAGTGCTCCAGCCTGAGGTGACAGATGTCACTCCTCACACCTCATTAGCCAGGTGACAGCCACCCAGTCACAAGGGGGCAAGGAAGTATCACCCCTGTGCACTGAGAAGGTAGGGAGTTTGAAATATAGATGGCATTATCAACAGCCTCAGGCCTCTGTTCTGGGCTCTGATCCCCACGTTTGCCAGGATAGGGAGAGCAGGTGTGACCTGGGGCTGCACTGATCCCCACAGGGCCCTACCCTGAGGAGGGGGTGGAGGTATAGAAGATACCAGGGGCCAGCATTGTGACACAGTGGGTTAAACTGCCACCTGCAACACTGGCATCCATATGAGTTCAAGTCCTAGTTGCTCCAGTTAGAATCCAAGCTCCCTGTAGGATATGGCCCAAGTAGTTAGGCCTCTGTCACCCACATAGGAGACCAAGATAGAGTTCCTGCCTCCAGGCTTTGACCTGGCCCAGCCCTAGTCGTCATTGCGTGCATCTGGGAAGTGAAACTGCAGATAGAATATGTTCTCTCCCTCTCTCTTCTCTGTAATTCTGCTTTTCGAATTAAAAAAAAAATTCTTTTAAAGGAAGACACTTGATATCCCCAGGACTGGGACTGTAATAGCCTGCAGGCTACTCTGGCCTGAATGTTGATGTTCCCTCAAATTCATGGTTGAAACCTAATCCCCTGTGTGACAGTGTGAAGAGGCGAGGCCTCTGGGTGAGTAAGCCATGGCCGAGAACAGTGCCCTTATAAAGGAGACCCGAGGGAGCCGTTCTGCCTCTTCCTCCGAGAGGACATAGTGCCTGGCAGAGAGCACCTCGTCCAGAGCGATGAGCAGTAGATTTCTGCTGCTTGTCAGTGACCCAGGCCAAGCTGTGCAGGGGAGCAGCCCGCTGGGCGGGATGCAACCCCAGCCAGGGGCCTCTGCCGGCACTGCTGTACAAGTGGGTAGTGTTTGCTAACCTGCAGGCTTTCCCTGAGGCTCAGCTGTGGTACAGGAGACATGGTGGAGCCTGACACTCTTGGAAGCTCTCTGTGGAAGACACTTGGTCTGGCTCAGTCCTTTGTGGAATCTGGGTGGGCAGATCTGAGAGCAGGAGCTCGGCTTGGGGGAGGCAGCACTGTTGGAAGGGCTTGCTCTATGACTGTGTGCTTATGAAAACATAAAACCTTCCTAAGATTTCTAGAGGATGATTGTTTATTTGGGACAGTTTTTGGTGAGTTGATGGAGATGGGGCACCCCAGTCCCTGACACTTGCCCCCATCCAAACAGAAGGGTTTAGGAGTTCCTGTGGCAGGAAAAAGGGGACAGGAGGTCAGCATTGAGAGACTGAGACTGCACAAGTACGGTGACCTCTGGGAATGTCCCCTGGAGGGTGAAACCAAGCAGGAGGGCCCTGTTAGGTTCTGACGCTGGTGCCTGGTTGTGATGGAAGAGCCAACTCCTCCTTGCTGCTCAAGTTGTCAGTATACTCCCTTGGAAACAGGAGGTTTGCTCCTGCGCAGTGTCAAATCAGCCTGGGGACACACAGGGCTTCCCTGCTTTTCGCCCCACCCCCACCCCTAGGGGATAAAGCACAGCAAAAGGCCTACCCTGGTCCTGTCCATCACCAAAAGAAACAGATAAGTTTGCTGTTCTGAAATCCCACACATGGCCAGCCCCGGTCTGCTGGCACAGTTCCTCTTCTAAACAGAGGAATGGTGGAGAGGGCAGCAGGACAGAGAAAGACCTCCAAGATAGGCACTGTCTGGTTAACCCAGGTGAGCCTGCCATTTACAGATTAGACAGACTGAACTCTGGGGGGTCAGGTGACTTTCCCATAGCAACTCGGCCAGTGGTGGCAAAGCAGGGGTCAGGAGCCACTAGCGGAGGAATACAGAGAGGCCACATAGCAATTCCATAGCAGAACCGTGATCCAACCACCAAACCCTGGCCTCTTGCCTGTTTGGGGAGAGGGAATCTGGGAAAGGCTGCATGATCTGAGAAATTTGCCAAGGCCCAGGCTCCAGGGGCTGAACCAGTGCCCCCATTCCCTGGCCCAAAGTAGCGTTTTGAAAGACACCCTAAGCAAGTGTCATGCCTTGCTTAGGCCACAGGTGGCCCTGCAGGCTTGGGCTTTTGTCATTTTCTGTTTTTTTGCAGGGAGTAAACAAATGAGTAGTACTGGGTCTTGGGACTCACTGTGCAGTGCTCGTGGGTGCCTGCACGGCGGGGTGGGGGAGGGCGCCACGGCTTTCCTGGTAGGGCTGTGGCTGCTTTGTTGTTTCTTCCTGTCCTGGGCAGGACGGCACAGGAAGGTGGGAACAATGGGCCACTGGCCGCTGCAGGATGCTGTGGTTCCTGAGATGGGTGGGGGAGGCTCTCTTGGCCTCCCAACCGGCACCAAGGCTGGGGAAGGAGGTCCCAGCGCAGGAGACAATCGAGATGAATGACTAACATTTCTGAGCTATTGCTGTATGCCAGGACCTGTGTTAAAAGTTTCAGGTGATGATCTCAGGGAATCTGCACCTTACTCCTACTATTAGTCCCATTTTACAGATGAAGCAATTGAGACACAGAGTTTAAGTGAAATGCCCAAGGTAAACAGGAGGTGAAAGTGAAATCTGGAACCAGGCAGTCTGGCTCCAGGGCCTGCACTTTTAACCACTGTAAATTAGGTACCTGCGGATATTCAAGCTGTGTATACTCTCATCATCTCCTCATTGGCTTTCTGTCACCGGCAGCATCAAGGTTCCACATGATGGACATATGTTCCAGATTTTGTCCCAGTGCCCCCCTAAAGTAAGTTTTTTAGAGTTAAAAGTTATGCAGGTACAGGCATTTGGCCTAGTGATAAAGATGCTGGGTCTCATGTCGGAGTACCTTGGTTCAAAACCCACCTCTGGCTCCTGACTCCAGCTTCCTGCTGATGCAGACTCTGGGAGACAGTGGTGTTGTTTCAAGTGATTGTGGTTCTGCCACCCATGTGGGAGACCTGCATTGAGTTCTTAGCTCTTGCCTTCAGCTTTGGCACAGCCCCAGCCATTGTGGGTATTTGAGACGTGAACTATGGGATGGATGATCTCTCTCAAATAAGTAAATAAAAATGGAGAAACAAACCCCAAATTGTAAACAGCTTAAGTAGTAAAAAACAAAGAAGAAACAAACTAACAGCAACAACAAAAGGGAATGGAAGATTGGGCTAATTCCTGGAGGCACATTAATACCACAGGATCTGTGGAACTTGCTTTCAAAGATGACAGTTCCTCCCATCTTCACATGTCCCCTTGCACCGCTGCTCATCCAGAACTGGGGTTCTCTTTTCCCATCGCTTGAATCCAGGTGCTGTATAAATTGCTTTGACTAAAAGGATGAGGTAGAAATTTCATTCTGCAACTTTTGAACCCAGGCTTTGAGAGGCCTTGCAGCTTTCACTCTTGTTATTGTAGAACAGAGGTCTACAAACTGGGCCATATTCAGCTGACTGCCTGTTTTGTAAATAAAGCTTTATTAAGCACAGTCATGCTCATTTGTTGACAGACAGTCCACGCCTACTTTAATGGCAGAGGTGAATACAGCAATTATGACAGAGGCTGTATAGTTAAGTTATTTACTGTTGTGACCCTTGGAGAAAAAGTATGCTGATGCCTCTTAAGACTTTGTACCATGGTGTGCAGAAGCCTGGGTTAGCTTGTAGAATAACACCCTGGGGCAAAGATGAATTGTCCCCAATAATACCCAAAGTGCCCAGTCCATGGGACTTAGTTACTGCAGCCCCGGAAAACAAATACAGTCAGGCAGAGTAGTTCCTCCTTGCAATCTTGCTAAGCTCACTTGGAACCTCTGAGAATTATTTTATTCTTGGGATTATTTTTTTTTTTTTCAAAATTGTTTTAGCTATTCTACTTCCTTTGCCTTTTGATAGGAATTGTGTTAACCTGTAGATCAATCTGGGACTTGCTATGGTGAGTCTTTCCAATCCTTGAACATGGTATGTCTCACATGGTCACACTTCTCTGGGGTCCTCCATCAGTGTTTTGTAGGTTTCAGCATACATGTTTTTTAAGCTTATATGTGTTTCATTTCTTTTGTGGTATTGAGATGTGTTATGTTGTTAATCTCCAGTTCTTTTCTAATATATAGAAATGCAATTGTTTGTGTGTGTTGATCTTAATGTGTTGCAGTCTTGCTAAATTCACTTGTAAAGCTGTTAGAATTTTTTTTTCTAATTCTTTGGATTTTCAGTTACGTCATGTGCAAGAAGGGACACTTTTATTTCTTCCTTTCTAACTGATATGCTCCCATGCTTTCCTTTTCCTGTCTTCTGCACTGGCTAGAACTTTCAGTGCTGTATTGAGTAGGAGTAATGAGAGCAGAATTTTCATCCTGTTCCCAATCATAGAGGGAGAGAATTCAACCTTCTTTGCAAAGTTACATTGCTACTCTGCCCATCAATTCAGCTGTATTCTTTGGTTTTGTTTTGTCTAGCTTGTTAAAAACAGGGGCAACACCTTAGTTTTGTCAAATAATAAAGAGGATAAATATGTGCCTTTGTTAAGATTTTAGGGGCCGGTGCTGTGGTATAATGGATTAAGCCGTCACCTGCAGCACTGGGATTCCATGTGGATACTGGTTCGAGTCCCAGCTGCTCCACTTCTGATCCAGCTCCTGCTAATGTGCCTGGAAAAGCAGTGGGAGATGGCCCAAGTGCTAGGGTCCCTGCACCCATGTGGGAGATCTGGAAGAAGCTCCTGGCTCCTGGCATCAGACTGCCCTAGCTCCATCCGTCACAGCCTGGCCCAGCCCTGGATGTTACAGGCATTTGGGAGTGAATTGACATCTCTTTTGCCCTTGTCTCTGCCTTTCTAAAAACAATTTAAAATAAAAATTTTAAGTAATAAAATTAGAATCTTTTCTTATTGTTGAACATTAAATGTTCATATAATTTTGATGCCAGTCCTTTATCAGACATATTTTTCACTAATATCTTCTTCTCTGTGGCTTGTTTTGTCATTCTCTTGACACTGTTTCAAAGAGCAGACATTTTAAATTCTATATGACTGTTTTCTTCCATGGGTTGTGCTTTTGGTGTTGAACATAAAAACTCATTGCCATACCCAAGACAGTGACTGTTCCATGAGAGCGTTAAAAATGTGTATTCAGCTGCTTGTAAGATTTCTGTAAATGTCAGTCATACCTAGTAGATCAATGGTGCTGTGATTTCCACCTGCTCGATCTGTCAGTTACTCAAAGGGGTGGTGATGTTTCCATGTCTAACAGCAGGCTCATCTACTTCTCCTTACAGTCATGTCAGCTTTTTTGTCTCCTGTTTTAGCACTTTGTTGTTACATGCATATACACTAAGGATTTTGTTCTTCTTACAGAGTGTTCCCTTTACCACTATGTGATGCCCCTCTTTCGTCCCTTTTTTTTTTTTTTTTTTTTTTTTACAGGCAGAGTGGACAGTGAGAGAGAGAGAGAGAAAGGTCTTCCTTTTCCATTGGTTCACCCTCCAATGGCTACTGCGGCTGGCGCACCGCGCTGATCTGAAGGCAGGAGCCAGATGCTTATCCTGGTCTCCCATGTGGGTGCAGGGCCCAAGGACTTGGGCCATCCTCCACTGCACTCCCAGGCCACAGCAGAGAGCTGGCCTGGAAGAGGGGCAACCGGGACAGAATCTGGCGCCCCGACTGGGACTAGAACCCGGTGTGCTGGCGCCGCTAGGCGGAGGATTAGCCTATTGAGCCGCGGTGCCGGCTTCCTCTTTCTTCCTCATAGTTTTCCTTGCTCTGAAGTCTGAAATTAATATAGTCACTTCAGATTACTTTTAATTATTTAATTCCTTTTTGCTTTTTTACTTTATATAATTTAATTTTTTTTAAGATTACATATTTATTTGAAAGTCAGAATTACAAAGAGAGACAGATCTTCCATCTGCTGATTCACTCCTCAAATGGCTGCAATGGCCAGCGCTGAGGCAGACTGAAGCCAGGGGCCTAGAGCTTCCTACAGGTCTCCCACATGAGTACAGGGGCCGAAGCACTTGGGCCGTCTTCTGCTTTCCCAGCCACATGAGTAGGGAGCTGGATCAGAAGTGCAGCAGTCAGGACTTGAACCAGTGCCCATATGGGATGCCGGCACTGCAGGTAGCAGCTTTACCTGCTACACAAGAACGCTGGCCCCCTACACATTTTTTAAACTGAAGAAAGGAGGGGCTGGCAGTGTGGCTTGGTAGGTTAAGCGATCGTTTGTGATGCCAGTATCCCATATGGGCACTAGTCTCATCACAGCTGCTCCACTTCTGATCCAGCTCTCTGCTAATAGCCTGGGAAAGCAGTAGAAGATGGCCCAAGTGCTTGAGCCCCTACACCCACATGGGAGATCCAAAAGGAGCGCCCGGCTCCGTCCATTTAGGGAGCGAACCAGTGCATAGAAGATCTCTCTCTCTCTCTCTCTCTCTCTCTCTCTGTATCCCTGTTTTTCAAATAAATAAAATATTTTTTTAAAATATGGTCAAATGCACATAACATAAAACTCTCCATTGTAATTGTTTTTTTAAAAATTTTTTAAAATTTATTTGAAAGGGGGAGGGAAGGAGAGTAGGAGGAAGAGAGTGAGAGAGAGATCTTCCATCTGCTTCCATCTTCCATCATATCTTCCATCTGGGCCAGGCTGGGCCCAAGAGGAGCTCAGAATTCAATCTAGATGTCACATGGGTGGCAGGGACCCAAGTAGTTAGTCCATCAGCTGCTGCCTCCCAGGGCGTGTGTTAGCAAAGGTGAAATTGGAGGCAGAGCCAGACCTGGAACCCAGACACTCTGATGTGGGATGTGGGCATCCCACGTGGTATCTCAACTGCTGCACCAAACACCCACCTACCCCATCATCTGCGCCAAACACCCCCTCCATCTTAACTATCTTGAAGTGTATGATTCAGTGTTATTAAATGCATCCATATAGTTGTATAGTCATTACCATCTATCCACCTACAGAACTGGTTTCATCTCAAAAAAGTGAAACTACACTCGTTAAAAAAAATACCCCCATCCTACCCCCTGTTGCCTCTGGCAACAACATTCTAGGTTCCTTTCTGATGTGACTATGTGCCTCGTATGTCTATTATTATTATTATTATTATTATTAAAAAGACAGAGTTATAGAGAAGGAGGCAGAGAGAGAGAGAATTCTTTCATCCGTTGATTCACTCTCCAAATGGCCCTAACAGCCAGAGCTGGGCTGATCCAAAGCCAAGAGCCAGGAGCTTCCTCTGAGTCTCTTACGTGAGTGCAGGGGCTCAAAGACTTGGGCCATCTTCCACTGCTTTCTCAGGCCATAGCAGAGAGCCGGATTGGAAGTGGAACAGCCAGGACTAGAACTGGTGCCCATATGGGATGCCAGCACTGCAGGTGGGGGCTTTACCTACTGTGCCACAGCACCAGCCCCTCATGCATCTTTTTGTCACTGGCTTATTTTTCTTAGCATAATACTCTCAAAGTTCATCCAGGTTGTGGCTGCTGTTTTGGCATAGCAGGTTAAGCTGCTGCCTGCAGCACTGGTATCCCATATGGGTGCCAGTTCAAATCATTGCTGCTCCACTTTGGATGCAGCTCCCTGCTAATGAGCCTAGGAAAAGCAGTAGAAGATGCTTTCGAGCCCCTTTACCCACATGAGAGAACTGACCCAGCCCTGCCCGTTGCAGCCAATGGAAGACACTTCACCCCCCCCTTTCTAAATTTGCTTCTCAAATAAATCTTTAAAAACAAAAAAGTTTATTCAAGTTGTAGCATATGTCAGAATTGTCTCCCTTTTTAAGGCTAAATAATTTACTATTTCATGTATATACATTTTGTTTATTCATTCGTCAGTGGATGGATGCTTGAGTTGTTTCCATATTTCATCTGTTGAGGAAAAGGCTGCTATGAATGTGAGTGTATGAATAGTTCTTTGAGTTTTCAATTCTTTTGGGTATATAAAGACACTTCAAAAGGCTCATGGAAAAGTGGAATTAAAGGTGGTTTCCTTTGGTGTAAAGATGTCTGAAATTGATGCATAGTATTTTTCATAATGTGAACTTTTTGAAAACCCCTTATTTATCCAGAATGGGATTGCTGGCTCATATGGAAATTCTATTTTTAATATTCTGAGGTACTCGATATTGTTTCTCACGGTGCATGCACGTTTACATTCCTCTCAGTGGGGCACCAGGGTGCCAAGTGTGTCCACCCTCTCACCAAAATATCGTTGTTGTCCCACCCCCTTACTTTTAATCTATCTGTGTCTTTAAAGTGGATTTACTTTAAAGTTAAGGCAGACAACATATAATTGAGTCCTTTTTTTTAAAAAAAAATTATTTATTTATTTGAAAGGCAGTTACAGAGAGGCAGAGGCAGAGAGAGAAAGGTCTTTCATCTGCTGGTTAATTCCCCAGATGGCAACACCAGCCTGAGCTGGGCCGATCTGAAACCAGGAAGCAGGAGCTTCCTCCAGGTCTCCCATGCAGGTGCAAGGGCCCAAGGACTTGGGCCATCTTGTACTGCTTTCCTAGGCCATAACAGAGATCTGGATCGGAAATGGAGCAGCTGGCACTAGAACAGTGCCCACATGGGTTGCTGGCACTGCAAACGGCAGCTTTACCCACTATGCCATAGCGCCAGTCCCAATTCCTGTTTTTTTGTTTTGTTTTGTTGTATTTCAGTGTTCTCCACTAGTAGATTTTAATTTCTCTTAATTGGCATATTTAGACAATGTAATTATTCATAGAGCTGGCTTAATGTCTATCATGTTTTATATTCATTGCAGTTTTTCTGTTTTTAAATATTCCCCTTTTACATTTTAATTGAGCATTTTGTGATTGTGTCCTCTCTTAGCATATCAATTGTTAGTGACTTCCCTACAGTATGCAATATACATTTACAACCAATCAAAGTCCACTTTCAAATAATAGTAGGCCACTTTATGGATACTGCAGGTACCTTATGACTGATTATTCAGCGCCTCCCTCTCCCATCCCTTACAGCCTTCTTGCCCTTCATTTCTCCTATCCATGTGTTAAAATGACCTAGTTCCCTGCTGCTTTATTACCTGAACAAAGACTTATTTATAGGATCAAGGAGGTATACAAAAAAAAAAAAAAAAAAGACTTTTCCTTCATTTTAGTCCTTCTCTGGTGCTCTTTTCCTTTTTGTGGATCTGAGTTTTTGAAATAATTTTCCTGCTGTTTAAAGAACTTCTTTCAATATTTCTTGGAAGGCCAGTCTACTGGTTGTAAATTTCTTCTGTTTAAGAAAATCTTTATTTCTCCCTCACTTTTGCCTGATACAGATTCTAAGCTGCTGGTTTTTCTCCTCCAACACTAAGTATTTTACTCCTCTCTTATGCTATTTAGTGAAAACTTTTTAGTTTTTAAAATTTTTAATTTTTCCAATTTATTTGAGAGGAAAGGAGGGAAGGAAGAAGAGACAGAGAGGGAGAGATCTTCCATCTACTGGTTCACTCCCCAAATGCCTGCAACAGCCAGGGATGGGCCAGGCCGAAGCTAGGAAACTGCAAATCCATAGAGTCTCTCATGTGGGTGGCAGGAACCCAACTTCTTGAATCATCATCTGCCTCCCAGGATGAGCATTATCAGGGAGCTGGATTGAAAGAGAACAAACTGAGACTAAAACTAGGCCCTATGATATGGGATGTCCCAAGTGGCAACTCAACTGCTGTGCCAAACACCCAACCCCCTCCACTCTGTTCTCGCTTGAATGGTTTCTGATGAGAAGTCCAACCTAAGTTTCGTCCATATTTCTTGTAAGTAGGTGTAAGGCATTTTCCCTTGCTCTGGCGCCTTTCTTTTTTTAAATTTTTTTTCTTTTTTAAAAGATTTATTTATTTATTTGAAAGGCAGAGTTAGAGAGAGGCAGAGAGAGAGGTCTTCTATCCGCTGGTTCACTCCCCAGATGGCTGCATTGCCAGAGCTGTGCTGATCTGAAGCCAGGAGCCAGGAGCTTCTTCCAGGTCTTCCCTTGTGGGTGCAGGGGCCCAAGGACTTGGACCATCTTCCACTGCTTTCCCAGGCCATAGCAGAGAGCTAGATCGAAAGTGAAGCAGCCAGGATGCAAACCGGCACCCATATGGGATGCCGGCACTGCAGACGGCGTCTTTATCCACTACACCACAGTGCCGGCTCTGTTCTGGATTCTTTCAAGATTTCCTTTGTCTTTGGTTTTCTGCAGTTGGAATAGGATATGCTGAGGAGAGATTTTTTTTTGTTACTTTTCCTGTTTTGTGTTTTTTGACCTTGGATTTGTGGTCTAATGTCTGCCATTAATTTTGGAAAATCCTCAGCCATTATTTAAATAGTTTTCTGCTCCTTTCTCTCGTTCTTTTCCTTCTAGTATTCCTATTATGTGTGCGCCACATTTTATCCCACAGTTCTTAGGTATCCTGTTCATTTTTTTTTTTCCTTTTTTCTCATTGTATTTAATTTTAGTAAGTCTCTACTGACACATATTCAAGTCCATTGTTTCTTTCCTCAGCTATGTCTTGTCTGCTGCTGCGCCCATCACAGATACTCATTCTTGTTACAGTGTATTGATTTCCCATATTTCTTTTTGGTTCTTTCTCAAAGTTTCTATCGTTCTGTTTCTATTACTCATCTGTCCATGTATGTTGTCACTTTTTCATTACAGCTCTTTGCACCTTTATATTTATTTTATATTTCCAGGATGATAATGCCAAAATCTCTGCCACATTTGATGCTTGCTCTGTTCCTTCAGATTGTTTTTTCTTGCTTTTTACATGCCTTCTAATTTTTGTTGAAAGCCAGCTGTAATGTACCCAGGGATGGGACTGAGGTAGAAAAGTCTTCAATGTTTACCTGGCTCGTTGTGCCTCATTTACTGTCTCTGTAGCTGTAGGTGTTAGGGCCTTCCATCTCCTCCAAGGTTTTTGTGCCTGACACCTGCTTCTGTTGAGTTTTTGTCCCTTTCATGTTGAAGCTTCGTGCCCGGGAGGGTGTGTTAGGCGTGGTAAATGGGAAGCAACTGAATCACCGGGGCCCACCCTCATGAATGAAATTATAAAAGGGCTCAATGCAGGGAGTTTGTCCCGTTTTGGAAGAGAAATTTAAACATTTATTGAATCACTGGGGGCTGATATGGATTAGTTTGAGTTAAAAATGCCTGGTGGTGTTGGTTTGTCACTCTGGGTGGCTGAATCCCTTTGTGACAGCCACCATCAGACCAGGTGAGGGGGAGATCTGACTTTGTATAGGCTGTCCTGGTGAATAACAGTTACAGATTGGCTACATGATTTCTCTGACAGCCTCTCCACACACTTCTATATCAGATGTACACATGGACTGCTAAGTGGTTATTAGACATGGAAACAAAACCGGTTTTGTTTTCTACCAGTGCAAGGCTAGAAACATTCTTTTCAGAAAAGATAACTCAATACCTCCCACTTAGCAAAGGCCGCACTACAGAGATGCCAGGTGTTTCTAGTTCTCTTCGTTTCTTTACTGCTCTGTGTTCCGACACAAGTCTCCTTTAAAATGCGCTTAGTCATAATTTCTTCATCTACCTCAACCAAAACAACAGATTGCAATAGATTGAATGCAAAAGTGGATGTGAGAATTCATTTGTGTCCTAATGAGTCAGGAATTAAAGAGATGTTTCAAAAATATAAAATAATATCACTCTTGTCATATTTTTGTGAGAAAATATACCTATCAAAGAAATAACATAAGAAAAACTTTCAAAATGAAAGATAGGTTTCCAGGTGAAAATGACCTTCCAGGTGCCCACAAGGTAAGGAAAAACAGGAGCAGGAGGAAGAGGGAGCAGAGTTTTTAAAGATTTATTTTTATTTATTTGAAAGTCAGAGAGAGAGGGAGAGATAGATCTTCTATACACTGGTTCATTTCCCAAATGGCTGCAATGGCTGGGGCTGGGCCAGGCCAAAACTAGGAGTCAAGAGCTTCATCTGGTCTCCCATGTGGGTGTAGGGGCACAAGGACTTGGGCCATATTCCACTGCTTTCCCAGGAAGTAAACAGCCAGGACTCGAGCCAGCACCCATATAAGATGACGGTGTTGCAGGCAGCGGCTTAACCTGTTACACCACAATGCCAGCCCCAGGAGATTTTTTTTTTAAAGATTTATTAATTTATTTATGCGGCTGCCACTGTGGCATAGCAGGTTAAGCCGCCACCTGCAGTGCTGGCATCCCATATGGGTGCTGATTCAAGACCTGGCTGCTCCACTATCCAGCTCTCTGTTATGGCTTGGGAAAGCAGTAGAAGATGGCCCAAGATCTGGGCTCCTGCACAATATGGGAGACCCAGAGGAAGCTCCTGGCTCCTGGCTTCAGATCGACGCAGCTCCTGCCATTTAGGCCAATTGGGGAGTGAACCAGTGAATGGAAGACCTCTCTCTCTCTCACTCTGTAACTCTACTTCTCAAATAAATAAAAATAAAATCTTAAAAAAAAAAGCCACAAAGAGAAACAATGACAGTATAGACAACGGGCTGGTGCCACATGGCAGCAGTTTCCGGCGAGCATGCCTAGAGTCTGTCATAGTCATCTCCGTGGCGTGGCTGCAGTGATCAGGGCAGGTCCGGGAGTCGCCGCGTCCCTCCTAGAACTCCCTTTCCCTCACATTGCAACCCTAGCCCTGTCGGCCTCATGTCTGTCCCTCTGCCTCGCCTGACGACCTCAACAGCTGGCTCACTGGTGTCCTGCTTCTGCCCCTGTCCTGTTTCTGTTACAGACTGCTGTGAAATAAGCACCTTGTAAACCAAGTTTGTCTCATGATTCTGTTGTCTCCTGTTCTGTGGTGTCGCTGACTAGGCAGCACAGCCACAGTGGCTCCTCGCTGGCAGTGACTGGTACTCAGCCAGGCCCGTGGGCCTGTTCTCCCTGGGGCCTCTCTGTGTAGTGTAGGCCCAGAGGTGGTGCTGTACGGAGAAGGAAGTGGAACCCATTGCTGCCCACAGAGGTGGCGAACGTCTGGCCCGTGGCTGTATCAGGCCCACAAAATCATTTGGTCTGGCCCCATAGGTGGGACTCGAAATTCAATAAATCTGTAACAGGCTAATTTTTAAGTTTTTTTTATGGTCTGCAAATGAGGTTATAAAAATCCAAATGGTCCTTGACAGAATAAAAGTTCCCCACCTCTTAGGTGTGGGCTTGGAATTTCAAGAGTATTCTTTTCACTGCCTTCTAACAGTCAAAGTAGTAACGAGGTCATTCTAGATTCACAGGGCATGGAGGAATCGCTGGGGCTGTTTGTGGGAGTCTTTCAGTCAGTTTTCATTCTCAGAGATCAAAAAAAAGAGGGAGGCCTGCACTGTAGCATAGCAGGATAAGCTGCTGCCATATATGATGCTGGCATCCCATACTGGAGCTCTGGTTTGAGTCCTGGCTGCCCCACTGCCAGTCCAGCTTCCTGTCAGCACACCTGGGAAGGCAGCAGATGATGACACAGGTACTTAGACCCCTGACACCCACGTGGGAGACCCAGATGGAGTTTCTGGTCCTGGCTGTTGTGGCCAGTTAAGGAGTGAACCAGCGGATGGGAGATCACTCTCTGCCTCTATCACTCTGCCTTTCAAATTAATTAAATTAAAAAAGACATCATTTACCTGCTGAAATCCACCAGTGGCATCGTTTTGCTCATTTTACTTCCATTGTGACTTCCTGGCCCCTGACACCTCTGATCTCCACCTACTAGGCTTACTGCTCTTCTCCTAGCACCCCAGTCACCCAGCCCCAAGGCATTTGCACTTGCCCTTGCCTTCACTTGGCCCCTCACTGCCTTTACACTTTGGATACATTACAAGAGGACTTCAAAAGATTCAAGGAAAATGCATATTATGAAGAAACTAAACATGGGTTTTGTGCATCATTTTCCAATTTGTTGTTGTTGTTCATCTGTTTTAGGTGTCACACACTAGGATGTAAAGTCTTGAGGGCGGTGCCTTTCCCTAATCCATCCTGTCTTCATTCTGAGCATCTAGAACAGCATGGATGCCAGGAATGGCTTACGGTGAATATTCTCTGGAGCTAGCTAGATTAATGTATCAGAGTCTTGGGCATGCACTGCTTTGAGAAATACAGATTCACCTTCAATGGGAAAAGGAACACTGCTCCCTAGCAGGCAGATCCAGCAGCATACCGGTGCCATGCCCATACCCCTGGCGTATATTCCCACCCTAACAAAGCTGGCAGCTGTTCCACTGTGTGCTGCTTGAGGCAACTGCTGCTGCTTCCGGCCCAATCTCAGATGGGCCCGTAATCAGTCTGCCCAGTGCATGCCTGGAACTCACAGAACTGAGATTTATCACATGCTCCGGGTGGAAGCCAGCATGTGCTGCTGGTTGCATTTTAATTTTAATCCAATTTTAGTGTCAGCTGCCCTCCATTAAATCACTGAATTCACTCTGAGGTCTTAACAAGGATCCCTGGCTTCTTGAGAGTTCCTTAAGAGGCCACTGAGGTCCGGATATCAACTGAGTGAAACAACATGTATTCAGGAAGCAAAAATCTCACACAACCCTCCTGAAGGTCAAGGCAAAATTAAGAGGCTACTGTTTCATAAACTTGCAGCAAAGGACACTTTCTGCTGTCACCTGTGTTCCAGCAGGGTATGCTCCTGCATTAGCTGCATGGGTGCAGTTTCCATTTTATTTGAAAAGCAGGAAGACAAAGATCTTCCACCTGTTGGTCCACCCCCTCAAATGCCTGAAATAGCCAAGGCCAGGCCAGGCCAAAGTCATGAGCCTGGAACTATGGGTCTACGCAGGTGGCAGGCACCCATATCCTTGAGGCATCATCTGCTGCCTCCCAAGGTGCACACTGCCAGGAAGCTGGATTAGAACTGGGACTTGAACCAGGCTTTCCAATGTGGAGTAGGCATCCCAAGTGGCAACTTAACCACTGTGCCACACGTCCGCCCCTGTATCCACAAACCTTGGAAGTGCCCTAGTACACTAAAAATTAAAAAACAAAAATACCCTAAATGGTCCTGAATTCATTCCCTGTGTTGCTGTAATAAATTACCATAAACTGATGGATTTAAAAAACCTAATTTATTATCCTACAGTCTTGGGGGCCAGAAGTCCAGAATGGGTCCTTTAGGGTTAAAATTAGGGCATTGCCAGGGCTGTGTTCCATCAGGAGCCCTAAGGGACCCTTTTCCTTCACCTTCCCTGGCTCATATAGGCTCCTTGCCTCCTGGCCTGTTCCTGCATTTTCAAAGCTAACACCACAGAATCCCAAACATTTCCCTCTACCCCTGCCATGCCTCAGTCTCATACTCTGGTATGACTTCTTTTTTAATGATTTATTTGGAAGTTCGAATTACACAGAGTGAGGAGAGGCAGAGAGAGAGCCTTTCATCTACTGGTTCACTCCCCAATTGGTCACAACAGCTGGAGCTGCGCCTATCTAAGGCCAGGAGCTTCTTCCGGGTGACCCATGCGGGTGCAGGGAGGGGCCCAAGCGCTTGGGCCATCTTCTACTGCTTTCTGAGGCCGTATCAGAGAGCTGGATCGGAAGTGAAGCAGCCGGGACTTGAACTGGCACCCATATGGGATTGCCAGTATTCATAGGCTGTGTCCCAGAAGGAAGGCTTTACCCGCTACGCCACAGTGCCAGCCACAAGACTTCTTAGTACACCAGACTGCCTGCAATCCAGGGCAGTTCATCCCAGGGTCCTTAATTCCATCACAGCTGCCCAAGTTTTTTTAAAAAAGTTATTTGAGAGGTAAAGTAACAGAGATAGGGAGAGACAGAAAGATGTTCTACCCATTGGTTCATTCTCAAAAGATGGCCACAATAGCCCAAGCTAAGCTGATCAGGAGCCAGGAGCTTCTTCCAGGTCTCCCATGCTAAGTACAGGGGCCCAGCACTTAGGCCATCTTCAAACTGCTTTGCTAGGCCATGGCAGAGAGCTGAATCAGAAGAGGATCAGCCGGCACTTGAACCAGTGTCCATATGGGATTCTGGTGCCGCAGGCAGAGGCTTAGCCCATTACACCAGAGCACCGGCCTGTGCAAGTCCCTTTCCCACATATCACAACCCCAAGGACTTGGATGTGGGCATTCTGCAGGGCCAAGACTTTGCCTGTTACAGGTCCCACAGCCCACCCTGACCCAGAGCATTTCCCTGAACTTTGAGAACAGCTTCCCTGTGTGCGTGAGTGAAGACACCACACTGCCGGCTGAGCGCAAGAGGGTCACGGTGCAGAACTTCATTCAAGTTGCCTTCTAGAAAAGGCAGCATTATTCACGGCAGAAAACAAAAACAGATGGTGCAGTGCGGACTGAGAAAAGAACCTAGTAGGGTTTTCCCAGTGATGGTGCTGCCCTGTATTTTGATAGGGGTATGCTGATATACACGGGGGGTGGCAGTGATGTCAGCCACCTCCTCTGAAATGTGATGTAAAGGATGGCTTGTTGGACAGTAAGCTCTGTGACACATGGACATGGCAATGTTTCTCCTTCAAGCTCAGCAACAGTGGAGGAGGGGCAGCAGGGAAGCTACTGCAGCCACTGGGCAGGTGCACAGCAGGCTTCTGCACCCCAGAAGTCACTAAACAGCACCGATATAAACGCTCACCTTCCTTCTGGGACACAGTCGAGCCACAAGGAGCTCCTCTGTACCACGTGGTGACTCCTTCCTGGCAGTGCCTCCTGCTTCTTTGTAACCCTGGGAACCGCACAGCATTCCACTGTCACTGGATGGTAAGGAGAGGATGCTCCCAGCCCATTTCAGCCTCTTGCCCCTCATTCTCCCTCACCCCTAACCCCAGAGAGAACAATGAGGAAGGCCATTAAAGCTATTCACTGCTGTGGGTCTTCGGCAAGACACAGCCTCAGACCCTGCGTTTCTACTGCTCACCAGTCCAACCTCAGCTCCCTACACCAAAATGTCGGGGCAGGGTTTGAAAGTGATCACCATGAGACAGAGCTGAGAAAAGCCAGCATAAAGCACTTTATTGCAATAATAAAACTTGAAACTCATGTGGTACTGGAGCGAAGTGGGGGCAGCAACAGTTTCTCTCACCAAATCACTACACAGGAGAGCAGAGGGGTGTGAAGGGGGTGGGAGGCAGAGCCGGGAAACCCGAGATCAGCGGAGACAGCCAAGCATCAAACACCAGGAGATGCTGAAGCTGCGATGACCAGCATCACTTTCAAGAGAACACTCAAGGATGTGTCGTGATGGCCGGGCTTTCGCTGGGTGATGGTCTACAAACAGCACCTTCAATTTAAACTTTCAATTAAAAGTTTCTTAAAATTTAGGAAGTGTTGGGAGTCTTGGATAGCTAGGAGATTATAAAAGTTCTGAAAATCCACTAGAAAAACCACAGGATGGAGGGGAAAAGAAAAAGCCAGGTCACAAAGAAGGCTTCAGTGGTCCCTGCTGGCCCAGGGACAGGTACCTGTAGTGTCCAGCGTTGCAGGAAAGTGATCTAGTTTCAGAGGCAGAGGGTTCCGGGGAGGCTGGGCTGGGGCTGTGGAGGCAAAGGCTCTCCCGTCCCCACTTCAGTCTGGGCAGGGCTGTTACTCTACCCGAGGACCTCTCAGCCCTCAGCAGCGTCTCACTTCTGCTGTGGCTTTGCAGTGCCGCAGCAAGACTGTTTAATACATAATAGATACAAATCTCATCCAAAAAATAAAAATAAAATAAAGATTCTTGCAAACCCCGTTCCCCAACACCAATTCCTGTTCTAAAGTGAACCCATCACTTGTGCTGTTAACACCTGACCACATCTTCACTGGAAACCTAGACCCAAGATGGAAACTGAATCTTCACCCCAAAACGAGAACAGAATAAATCGAGTCACTTGAGGTTTATGGCGTATGGTTTAGGTGATCACACATACAAGGGGAAGGGGAAGAGGAGTAGGGGTGTGAGAAGCAAAGCTGAGTGACAGAACACATTCAGTCGGGCAGATGTTTGTACAGAGGGCATCGTGGAACTGCAGGAAAAGCTCCGGATGGATTCATGTGCACGTGTCTGGAGCACCAGACCCTCCATGGCAGATCTGTTGGAGACAAAACATCCATGAGTTCTACAACTCTGTTCTTGGTGTGCCATGGTGACAGACCTACTAATGCCTGGATCCCCCACCCACATGAACGTGACTAGCTGGTTTAGGGTATAGAACAGGTACCAAGAGATTCTTAAAAGCTTAGTGGGTGACTCTGCAGTGTGGTCCAGACCGAGCACCCCAGCCCTACCTTGGTATCTGTTAGACCAAACAGGGAGAAGTTCTCACTATGTTCATTCACTCACCCTTCTAACTTTCTGGGTTCACTCTTGAACTTCAGGACCCCTGTGAGAAGCTAAGGTATTCTTTGCAGTGGGTGGGAGGGTTAGGTCAGTGAGAGGTGCAGCCTTTGTCTCTCCTGTCACTGCCCTATCAGGTTTATAGAAAAGCCTACTTACTACTCCCCTCTCTTTCTCTTTGTCTCCTGATCTCTCTCTCTTTTCCTTCTTTGCCCCTTCCCTCCAGTCTGTTGGGTTTCCCCCAATAAACTCTTTCCCTTAAGAAAAAAAGAAAGCCTACTCCCAA
The DNA here is from genome assembly GCF_051225735.1 of Oryctolagus cuniculus. Lineage (NCBI taxonomy): Eukaryota > Metazoa > Chordata > Mammalia > Lagomorpha > Leporidae > Oryctolagus > Oryctolagus cuniculus. Next base: position 27,217,749 of record NC_142877.1, read on the forward strand.
ACCACGGTATCCTGAGACAATCCCCCCCCCCCCCCACCGCCCCGCACGTCCAAGTTCAAATGACCCACTTCTCAAAGAATAAGAAAGGGAGCCTCTGAGAAGTGCCACAGGTTCCCTCCTGGTAGGAAGGCCTGCCCTTCCTGGGTGCGAGGGGCTCAAGCCACTGAGAGAACAAAGGTAACAGAAAGCCATCACTAGACACAGCCAGGGCAGGACAAGGTCACCAGCAGCTCTGACTGCCATTTTCGAACCAAGTATTCCCACCCGGCCCATCTGTGGCCCCCGGTTCCAGGGGCAGGAGGAAGAGAAAGGCTGGGCCAGCTAGAAAGAGGACAATGACATCATGTGTCTATGCTTCTAGAGCCAACACCAAAAGCCATGGGGTCATTGAGCCACGGAGCTTGCTTTCCTAAGAAATGAGGGTAGAACAAGGAGTCAGGAAACAGGTTCCGGTTCTGGCTCGCCCCTTCCTGGATGTGACTGAGTGAGGCTTTCTCCCTGGGCCTGAGTCTCCCCACCTGTGACACAGACAGGAAGGCTGACTCAGGTGCCTGAGGTCCCTTCCAGGACTGTACGATCCAAGAGCATCCTCTGGCCTCATTTATCCAGTCACTAATAAGAAGCTGGCCTGCTGGCCTCAGGCGTCCTGGGCTTGCTCCCTGAGGCTAGTGGACCAAAATAGCAATGCCTCTCCTATCATCTGACAGGCAATGACCACAAACTGTATGGACGGGAGAGCTGCCCACACTAAGACAGAATGTTCATGTCAGAGATGCTTTTCTTACTAGCTTCTGGAAACAAGGGAGAGCAAACGCCTTGAGAGTCCTAGTTCCAAAGAATTAAAATGTTGGCACTAAAACTTTGGCCTGCTTCCACGGCCCCCAACTCACTTCTGAGGCTCTAAGCTGTGTATATGCAAAGATGCCGCTTCCACAGCACCATCTCCACGAGGTCTCCCTTTCCTCAGGTGACCACCACTACTCTGATGCATACACTCATAAACACTGAAGAGCGTGCGTGAGAAAAGTCCTGTGGCATGTCTCCTGTTCTCTGCTACTTGTTAAACAGTGGACATAACGCGGGAGGAGCTGAGGTGGTCACAGCCCTTCAGCATCAAGTTTCCTTACCCAAGAACAGGGAGCTAAGGGAGGAGGCCATTCCTGTCATTCCAGTTTTAGAAGCTCCACGTCGAAGACGAGAGTGGCGTGTGGTGGGATGATGCCCGGGTGCCCAGTGGCACCGTAGGCATAGTCTGGGGAGATGGTCAGTTTGGCTCTCTGACCCACACTCATCTGTGAAAAGAACAAGGGAAAAAGACTCAGATGGACACACACCCTAACTGTGTCTGTAAAAGCACAGCTGCTGAGCTGGGTGGCCAGGAGGGCACTGCCTAGGGCCTCCAGTAGCTGGCAAGCTCCACATCCCTGCATCACACTCCGAGGGACCAATGGCAGTACAAGCTCCTCGACTCCCACACCTGTATGTCAGGCCCTCAGCCTTCACACCCAGCTCTCACTGACACTGCTATCACTCCAGCAGACCCACCATCTGGCCCTTCAGTGGTCTGTCACCCCAGACTTCTTGTTAGGGAACACAGACGACATCCCTCAGAACCCACAGGGGATTGCTTCTAGGACCACCAAGATGCTGAAATCCAGATGCTCAGGTCTCCTGTATAAGATGGCATAGTGTGGGGCTGGTGCTGTGGCGTAGCAGTTAAAGCTGCTGCCTGCAGTGCTGTCATCCCATATGGGCGCTGGTTTGAGTACCGGCTGCTCCACTTCTGATCTAGCTCTCTGCTATGGCCTGGGAAAGCAGTGGAAGATGGCCCAAGTCCTTGGGCCCTGCACCCATGTGGGGGACCAGGAAGAAGCTCCTGGCTTTAGATCGGCACAGCTCTGGCTGTTGTGGCCAATTAGGGAATGAACCAGCGGATGGAAGACCTCTGCCTCTCCTGTGTAACTCTGGCTTTCAAATAAATAAACCTTAAAAAAAAAAAAAAAAAAGGCATAGTGTTTACCTAGGCACCTGCCTACTGTGGGTCACCCCCAGATCATTCATAATCCCCAATACAGTGTAAATGCTGTGGATACAGCTGCTACACTGCATTGTTTAGGAAAGAGTGCCAAGAAGTCAGTCTGTGTGGAGCACCCTGTCCCCCCACCCAAGCAAATGTTTTCAATCCATAGTTGGTTGACTCCCTGGAAACAGAAGCTGCAGATACGGAGGGCTGTCTACACTTTGAGCAAAACTTCACATTAGGGGTAGGCATTATGGCACAGTGGGTTAAACTGCTAGTTGGATGCCTGCATCCCATACTGGAATGCTGGTTCGAGACCCAGCTCCTTTGCTTCTGATCCAGCTTCCAGATAGTGGGGCTGGGAAGCATCAGTGATGGTCCGAGTACTTGAGTCCCTGTTATCCACAACAGAGACCTGGATGGACTCCCCGGCTCCTGGATTCACCTTATGGATGTTGTGGGTAATGGGGAGTGAACGAGTAGATTGAAGTCCTCTTCCCCTCCTCCCTTCAAATAAAAACAATTTTTAAAAAACCAAAACATGCCGGCGCCGCGGCTCACTAGGCTAATCCTCCACCTTGCGGTGCCAGCACATCGGGTTCTAGTCCCGGTCGGGGTGCTGGATTCTGTCCCGGTTGCCCCTCTTCCAGGCCAGCTCTCTGCTGTGGCCAGGGAGTGCAGTGGAGGATGGCCCAAGTGCTTGGGCCCTGCACCCACATGGGAGACCAGGAGAAGCACCTGACTCCTGCCATCGGATCAGTGTGGTGCGCCCGCTGCAGCGCGCCGGCTGCGGTGGCCATTGGAGGGTGAACCAACGGCAAAAGGAAGACCTTTCTCTCTCTCTCTCACTGTCCACTCTGCCTGTCAAAACAAAAACAAAAACAACAACAACAAAAAACCCACCAAAACATGGCATTTAAAGAAAGCAATATTTGGGAGTTATTTTTCTGTACTTTCTGTATTTATACTCTTAGCAAAATACTTCAAAATATGTCATTACTTCAAGATTGAAGCCTTCAATGTCTTTTAAAAAAAAGATTTATTTATATTTACTTGAGAGGCAGAGTTAGAGAGAAACCCAGAGAGAGAGGTCTTCCACCCACTGGTTCATTCCCCAAATGGCCACAATAGGCAGAGCTGGGCTGATACAAAGCCAGGAGCCAGGAGCTTCCTCTGGGTCTCCCATATGGGTGCAGGGGCCCAAGCACTTGGGCCATCCTCCACTGCCTTCCTAGGCCATCAGCAGAGAGCTGCATCAGAAGTGGAGCAGCCAGAACTTGGACCTGTGCCCATATGGGATGTTGACACCACAGGTGGAGGCTTAACCTACTATGCCACCAGCCTCAACGTCCTTTTTTCTTTCTAAGATTTATTTATTTGAGAGGCAGAGTGATATAAAGATCATCTTCCACCTTGTTCACTCCAGCGATCAAGGCTGGGTCAGGCCAATGCTAGGAGCCTTGAAATCCATTCAAGTCTCCCATGTGGGAAGCAGCGGCACGAGTACTTAGACAATCTTCTGTTTTCCCGAGCCATTAACAAGGAGTTGGACTGGGAGTGGAACAGCTGGAAATCAAGCAGGCACTCCAATATGGGATGCCAAGATTGTAAGCAGTGGCTTAACCTGCTGTGCCAATGCTGGCCCAGAGCTCCTATCTGCTCAGAAAATATGTAATAGGTTATTGTTAACTACAGTTACACCACTGTGTGGGGGAACACTAGGAAGGAAAAGTTAGTTACTGATTTGATCAGTATACACTGTAAATGTATATTACAATGTCACTCTACACAATATATATATATACAATTTTTGTTAATACAAAAGTTTTAAATATTTAAAGAGATGGAACTAATTTAACATGGTTTATCTTCACACATTGAATGCATGTGTTCAGTTAAGACTGTACCCTATAAACATGTACAATAAAATAATAATTTTTAAAGATTGAGTTTTTGAGAGAAAATATATCATGTATATTATACTACTATCTATGCAAATATTTCTATGTGTTTCTACCTACTGCATAAACAGACAACATCCTTGGTAGGTCACAAATAATACCAGCAATTTCTATGAGGACAACAGTGTGGAGTGTGGAGAGTGATAAATGTGGAGTGAAAAATCTTCACTTAAATATATTTGTGTATTTTTTCAGTTTCTAATCCAACACACAAGTAAGTGCAGAGGTCTGTTTTCTGAACAGCAAGAGGCGGTCTGCTATGCTTGCATCCTTCCGCCTCGCTCTACGTTTAGTCTCCACGTGTGAACTCTGGGCTCTGTGGGGACTGAAGAGAAGCTGCAGGCTGTCGTGAGGTTCTGGTGCAGTTGAGACCCTTGCTTCTCACAGCCCCTCAGAAGCTGGGGCATGCCAGACCAGGACCGGCAGGTAGTCAACAGCGTCAGGCTTTGTCTAATGAAATCCAAAACGATCATATCCTTTCACTTCTACAATATTCTGCATACAGGTTAAATGGCCATCACAAAGGGAGTGTTTTCACAGCATATTCACTACATGGACTAGCCATTAGACTCTACTTGCTTTCAATGTGCTAACCTGGGAAGATGCCCAGAATACACTAATCAAATAGATTTTTTTAAAACCTATAAACAGGCAAAACCAAACAGCAGCCCAAGTAAAGGGAAAGGGCACAGGACAGTCTTCCCTTGCTGGGCTTTTCATTCACTTGCTGCAGACACTCAGTGGAGGAAAGTTCCCCTCACATGTGACAGGGCCATGACTGATCCCCAAAGCTCTGGGCCAAGTGGGAGTGCGGGCAACTGCCCTAACTCCAACACCTCTCGCCGAGCCTGCGACGTGAAGCAGGCTGCTAACGTTATCTCGATGGCAGCGACAGCACTCAGCCCACACAACACAGTACTGTTCAGCGCTGGAACAGTCGCAAAATATGGCTTATGGGGTGGACAATGGCTGGCGTGGGGAATGGGAGAGGAGGCAGGACAGAGCCGGCCAGGTGTCCCAGGGGACGTAAACCACACGGATCCTCTTCCTTGCAAATACCAGCCTCTGCCCCACCAGAACGGAAACCCAGGTGCCTGGGAAGATCTCTGAAAGCTAAGCGGCTTATTTGGAGAATACTCCATGACATTTACAGAGGAACTGGGGCCTGTGCATTCTGGGATGGGCGATGGACAGAAATCTTTCATCTTGGTAGAGTCCCATTTCTTCGTGGTGGGAGGGAAACAGACTGAAGAGCCCCCATGCAGGGTCTCAGGCCAAAGCATCCCTTTACCTGGGCAAAGCCAAGACAAATTCCTAAGCTGATGGGAGACAGAGCACATCTGAGATCTGGCGGCCCTGGGTCTCCTATTGTCTCCTGGGAGTTTTGTGAGAAGGAAGAGGTGAGGAAAAACAGAACCAAGACAAACAAAATGGCTTTGTGCCTGGGTCTGACCTCTCCCATATGGTCTGACACAATATGGTCAGTAGTGAGGCAAATTAAGGCGACCACAAGATGCCATTTTCCTCTTATCATGTTGCCCTGAGTCCAAAAGTTTACCAGGAGGGGCTGGAGGAAGACAGAATCTGAGTTCCTGTAGATGGCGACTGGGCGAGAGCTGTCAAGGTACAGTGCACACAAGCCCTTAAGTCACCCACCCCAGCAATTTCCAAAAACTCATCCAACAGCAACACCTGCACACAGGTCAAATAAAGTCCACCCCAGACGAACCTCTGCTCCTTGATAATACAGCAAAACACAAACATGACCCTGATGCCCACCAGTAGGGCACTGGCCAGATAAACCCAAGCCCACACATCCTACACCACTCTGCCCCTGTACTCCTCTTTTATGTGCTGGTACAGAAAGCAAAGTGGAAAACAACATGGACGGTGCATGTTAACACAGGGAAAATGAGAGTATGTGTTTGTACATGGGCTTCAAGAACGCCTACAATACACACAACAAACACTGTTAACAAGCATTACTTGTTAGGTTACCAGGCAGAGGGGGTGGGATGAAAATATGACTTAATTATACCTTTGATTTTTGAACTACCTATATGTTCAAAAATAATTTAAAAGGCAGATACTAGGAAACAAACCAAGAACGTACCTGGGCAACCCCTTCTTCCCAGCCTCGGATCACCTCCTGCTTGCCCAGCATAAACTTAAAGGGCTTGTTCCTGTCCCGGGAGGAATCGAATTTCTTTCCATCTTCAAGCATCCCTGTGAAAAAGGGCAGGTGTAACGTGAGTAACAAGGAGCGGCAGCGTTCCCCTCACAGCCCACAGAGCGTTCTGGGGCGTGGAGGATCTCCTGTGACTTCCTGGGCACCTAAGGAGCCAGCCGTGCGGATGTCCTTCCCCGACTGCGCTGAGCAGTGAGTGGGCCGGCAGAGGCAGGAGGTCTCTGTGGCTCTGGAGATGCGGAATATAAATGCCCCTGTCAGGATCTTGCAGCAACTTGCGGATTTCCTCGCAGGCTAACAATGTCAGCTCCCTTCTGCATCGCCCTACACTGAAAGTCACAGAGGGCAAGAAGCAACATTCCCGGTGACATGATGCCTAATCTGCAGCCCTGCCACTGCTCCGCTGCCGGCAGACTCCTCTGGGTTCGCTGGGCGAGTTCCCCCCCCCCACACACACACACTATTGCACCCCGGGCGCTCAGCCCCAGGGAGGGCTGCTGCCGAGGGTCTCACACCTACATCTGGGGCCCAAGGTCCAGCCTCGCTGGCAGATCTCGAGTTGTCCTCATCTTCCTGGGAAAAGTAAAAACCAACCTGGACTGAACTGTGAGTCCCATTTGTTTAAAGCTCATCTTCCCCCGACGAACTCATTCGGTCCTCTCCTCAGCACTGTCCCTCTCTCACAAACGAAGAGGCTGAAGCAGGGAGAAGTGGTCAGGCTGGAACGCCCACATTCCTTCCACCAGACCGGCTTCCCAGATGCCACACAAACACAGGTGCGCCCTCCAGTGAAAAGGGAAGCTGCAGGCAGAGCCCCGGAAGGCGAGAAAAGCGGGGTCATCCCAAGAAAATAGGGTCCGCCCTGGGACAGACGTCTGCAAGCCACTGTCAAAAACACCGCCCCCAGCACCGTCCCTCCAGAAGCCAGTGTCAGCCCATTGTGATAGCTGCCCAAGGCTCCCAAGAACTCTCGCTAGATCAGAGTGGCCTGGCCAGCCAGCTATGGACATGACAGGCACAAGGCACGCAGCCACCATGGCTGTAAGCCTCACTCAGGAGACACGTCAGAACAGCTTGTGTCATGGGGATCTGTGTGCATTTAGGGGAGGGGCGAAATCAGGACACAGTCCCCACCCGTCAAACAGCAGCAGCACTCATGAGCAGGAGGGGAAGCAGAGAGGAACCGACAGCGTTATCACAGCCACCAGACTGCGGACTTCAACAAAATAGGAAACGAGGGCGGGCGAGTGGGGGAGGGCAGCGTTGCTGTCCCAAGAAAGCAGGTGGGGAGACGGATGTCCTGGAATGGGCACCAACACCGACAGCCACTGAAGCCTGGAGTCGGGAGCTGAGGTCTAAGGAGGGGCAGGCGGGTGGGGGCTGTCCCTGCTCACAGCCAGTGCAGAACCAGGAGCAGTGATCGAGAACTGGGGAGCAGGCTCACCGTTAGCTCATTCCTTCACCAGAAAACAATTTAACACCTCATAACAGACATGACAAACGGCTGGCCGGGCTTGAAGAGTCCTCTGTAAATGAGTACCTGGGAGAAGAGAGGTCTCCTTGGCCACAATACCCGCTCTGCACACTCCCTTTAGCCTGCTGAACCCAACCCAACTGAGCTCAGAGTAGAGGGTGAGTGCAGGCAATGAACAGCTCGGATTCTCAGATCCCTTTGCCTGGCCAGGCCAGGAGCTTTTCCACATACCCTCCTGGGACTACTACTTGTAACAGAAATAAGGAAACCGACTCCAGGGCTCAGCAACCCACCAAGGTCAAAGCCAGTGAGTAGTGGGGCCTGGCTGTAGCAAAAGGCTTTATTTAGCCTAACAGGGCCTGTGAGCCACAAAGGAGACTGAAAACCAGAAGTAACCTCTTTCTGGTCTGCACTCTTGAACAGACCTCGAGCTGGGGCCCAGGCTTTCCTGAGCACTTGGTGGACAAGGCCAGCATGTGAGAGTGGTCCTGTCTACAAAGCCTGTCTGTACAAAACCCAGGTAAAACCAGCCTGGAGGGGCACCTAGAACTATGCTCTGATCCAGACTCTTGTCCTCTTCTAGTTGAACATCAACTCACTTTCCCAGAGCAGTAACAGCCAGGGCTAGGAAATGAACTGGAATCAATCTAAGTCGTTCCCCCATATTAGGGTTAGTATGGGGTGGCAACATGGCCCACTTTGGGCACTAAGACAAGACTTACGTAGTTCAGGCACTACTTCACCTATTGTGAAATTTACTCAAGTCTCCCAAGAAGTCTTGCCTGATAACAAAAAAAAGGCATTCAGGACGAAAGCTCCTGTCATTCCTTCCTGCTGATGCTGCTGTGTGAGGATGACTGCAGCTCTCTATGGCAGCTACTGTGTGACCTTGAGGTGGTCAGGCCAATGCTCTGAACCAGCCCCAATTATGTCCTGAAGTGAGGAAAGTCTGCTCTGAAGTGAAAACTATGGAGAGAGTAAAGATGCGCACTGGGGCCAGCACTGGGGCGCATCCCCTATCAGAGCTCTGGCTGAGTGCCACCTGCTCCACTTCTGATCAGCTCCCTGTGAGTGCGCCTGGGAAGGCAGCAGAAGCTAGAGCAAGTACTTGGGTCCCTGCCACCCATGTGGAAGACCAGGATGGCGTTCCCGGTTCTGGTTTTGGCCTTGCTCAGGGGAGGGTATTAGCAGATGGAAAGTATCTCTCTCTCTCACTCTGCCTTTCAAATACACAAGCCTTTAAAAAAACAAAACAAAACAAAACAAAACACCTCAGCGGTTACCAGAAGTTAGGGAGGGAGCGATGACTGCATGGAGCACAGCAGGTTTCCAAGGCAGTGAAAACCGTGGTGGACACATGTCATTAAGCACACAGCCATCCACAGCCAAGCGAACCTCAAGGTAGCTATGAACCCAGGTGATGATAACGTGTCAGTGGAAGGGAGTGCTTTTTAACTCGTTTCATCCTAGTGCAGGATCTTGATAAAGGGTGGAAGTCATGCACATGTGGGCCAGGGGATATATGGGAAATTTCACCTTTCAATTTCATTGAGAATCTAAAACTGATTAAAAAGTCTTATATAAAAAGTGTCCTTTGAGTAAAATCGAGTTTTTAATTGCTTGTACAGAATACTAACCCAAATGGTAAGCAGTAAACCTTTACTTAGTACAACCCAATGCAGTGCTGCTGTTAGGAAGAGTGACAAACAACCAAGACCACAAACAGCCACCACTGATCTGACAAGCAGACTTGTGCTTGATGTTGGGACCTAGTACACACACCCATTTTTAATTTTTTTTTATCTTTTTTTTTTTTTGACAGGCAGAGTTAGTGAGAGAGAGACAGAGACAGAGACAAAGGTCTTCCTTTTTCTGCTGGTTCACCCTCTAAATGGCCACTACGGCTGGTGCCGCGCTGATCCGAAGCCAGGAGCCAGGTGCTTCTCCTGGTATCCCATGCGGGTGCAGAGCCCAAGGACTTGGGCTATCCTCCACTGCACACTCCTGGGCCACAGCAGAGAGCTGGACTGGAAAAGGAGCAACCGGGACAGAATCTGGCACCCCAACCGGGACTAGAACCCAGGGTGCCAGCACCGCAGGTGGAGATTAGCCTAGTGAGTTGTGGCGCCGGCCGATTTTATTTCTTTATAAACAAAATTTGCAGGGCCAGTGCTGTGGTGCAGGAGATAAAGCCGTCATCTGCAGCACCGGCATCCCATATGGGCACCAATCTGAGTCCCGGCTGTTCCACTTCCGACCCAGCTCTCTGCTAATGTGCCACTCTGGTCATTGCAGCCATTTGGGGACTGAATCAGTGAATGGAAGATCTCTGTCTCTCCCACTCTCTCTGTGTGACTCTGCCTTTCAAATAAATAAATAAATCTTAAAAAACAACGTAGTATCAGGACAGCACATGACAAAGTGGGTGTCACACAACTGACATGAGCTCTAGGACAAGCCTTTGCTGGAAATGGAGTTTACGAGGGAGGAGTCACAGGCCACCCTGCACATGGCTGTGAGAGGGCTGGCTGAGGGGAAAGGATGCAGGAGGGGGAGTGGTGTGTGATAAGCAGGCAGGTGTGATGTTTAGTTTCACAGCCTAGGCTGCCCACATCCCCTACCACAGTGCCTGGTGTTGAGTCCCAGGACTGATCCACTGATCCTTATTTCAGATTCCAGCCAATGTGCACCCTGGGTGGTACAGGTTCAAGAAGTTGGGTTCTTGCCACCCATGTGGATTGAGTTCCTGGCTTCAGCTTGGCCCAACCCTGGTCCTTTGCAGGCATTCGGGAAGTGAACCAGCAGATGGGAACTTGTTCTGTCTCTGAAGTAAAATACATAATAAAAATTAGGGGAGAGGGGCTGGCTCTGTGGTGTATCGGGTAAAGCCATCTACAGTGCCGGCACCCCATATAGGCGCAAGTCCTGGCTGCTCCTCTTCCGATCCAGCTCTCTACTGTGGCCTGGAAAGCAGTGGAGATGGCCCACGTCCTTGGGCCCTCGCACCCACGTGGGAGACCCAGAAGAAGCTCCTGGCTTCGGATCAGCACAGCTCCGGCCATTGTGGCCAATTGGGGAATGAACCAGGGGACGGAAGACCTCTCTGTCTCTGCCTCTCCTTCTCTCTCTCTGTAACTCTGACTTTCAAATAAATAAATAAATCTTAGAAAAAAAAATTAGGGGAGAAAAAAGCAGCAGCGGCAAAAGCAGCAGGAATGAGTATACACATAGTTGTCTAGAATGGGAATTATACTGGTTGGCACTGAATGCAAAATGTAGAAGCTGTGATGTCAAAACGGGTAGTGAGGACTTCCACTTCTGGCCAAGACGGAAGAACAGGGATGGATTTGTCCTGGAAACAACCACAAAGCAACCAAACCAACCAACCCGCAATGAATAAATAACAACCAAGCACTAGGCACCCATGATGAAAGACAGCACCCCTGGGCGGTAGAGGGCAACATGGTGAGCCCTCTGATAGCTCTACCTTATGTCCTTGGGGTATTTCCCAAGACAGGGGAGTGGAACGAAGCTCCAGGCAGCTGGAGGGAGGACCGCAGGAAAGACCTGCAGAGTGCCTGCCTTGATCAGTCAAGACTGATCCGTGCACATGCTCTAGCAACTAAGTACTCAAGGCCAGGAAAAGAACCACTCCAGGGTTTGCAGGAACAGTGCCCAGGCTAGGAAGCTCACGGTTCATCAGGCACCTGGGCAGGGTGCTAGTGGGAAATAAGGAATCAGCCCTAAATTGAGCACTGCTCCAGAACCACAAAAGTCAGACTGTTTCTAAGTAACTTCTAAGAATCAAATATTAATTCAAAATGGATCACAGACCTAAACGCAAATGCTAAACCTACAAAATGTCCAGAAGAAAACATGGGGAAATCTTTGTAACCTTGGGTTAGGCAAAGATTTCTTAGATACAATGTCAAAAATCCACAAAATAACTGGAACTGCATCAATATTAAAAACTTCTGTACTTAAACACCACTTAGTGAATGAAAAGATAAGCCACAGATCAGGGGAAGATTTTTGCAAAGCATAGTATCTAATACAGGACTTCGCACAGGTTACATAAAAGGTATTCAACATTCCCATTCATCACAAAACGCACATTGAACCACCCGGAGAGACACCCAACCCTGGTGACTGGAGTGAAACCGAGACTGACCCTACCGGGCATTCCAGAGGAAGTGAAGGAGCTGGGGTTCTCATGCACCGCTGATGGGAAGAAAGGGAGGAAGCTTCCAGGAAACCTGGGTCGTTAAGCTACACACACCGCCCCTCTGACCCAGCCTCCTAGTCCTGAATATTTATCTAAGGGAAGTGACAGGCTATGTTGATACAAAGACTCACATGTTGATCTTCCAAGCACATTTATTTGTAATACTCCATAACTAGGAACCAACCCAAATCTCCACAACTGATACATCAATAAATAAGTTCTATCCTCACCCAGAAAACGATTCAGCAATAACTGAAGAAAGACGCTGGACAAGAGCACCCATTGGCTGACTCTCTGCACAGAACTTCAGACAAGCAGCGGCTGGGAGCAGAGGGCAGGAGGCAGAACTCCAAGGGGAGTCAACGTTCAAATCTGTGAAAGGTAGACCTGCGCATTTACTGGATGTCAGTCATGCCTCAGTAAAATGGAGGGCAGGAAACAGGTCAAATCCCAGCAGTGGCTCCAATTTTAACTCAGAGATCTCTGTGCCAGGACCTGGAGCCCTTGAACAGTGAAACCGCCTGCCGGGTTGGTGCCATCATTTCCTAGAGAAAGCACGATCCTCAGAGAGGAGGCAGCTGAGGTCCCAGGGCAGCCCTGACAGCTGACATTCCTGACGCTCGGAGGGCTCCTGGCAGAGACAGGCCCGGCACTGCCTGCTGTTTGCAGCCAGACTACACCTCATGACCGAGAAACTGCCACAGAGCTCCACATGCTTTTTTTCTTAAATAAATAATTATCTATTATTTAATTTGAAAGGCAAAGCAAGAGAAACAGACACAGAGATCTTTGATCCACTGGGTCACTCCCTAAATGGCCATAACAGCTGGGCTCAGCCAGGCCAAAACCGGGAGCCAGCAACTGTCTGGGTCTCCCACGTGGGTGGCAGGGGCCCAAGCAGTTGGGCCCTCTTCCGTTGCTTTCCCAGGCATGTTAGCAGTGAGCTGGATTGGAAGTGGAGCAGCCAGGACTCAAACCAGCACTCCCTAGGCGTTATAAGTGGCGGCTTAACCAGCTACATCACAACACCCGCCTCTAACCCTGCATTCTTGATTTCAAGTATGAATTCTTGGCTCTCTGAACTGAATGCAGACTTGCAGTCAGTTCTGTGTCGCCATGGCACTGGCCTCAGCCCTTGGTACTTGCAATACCGCCACTCATGAGCACTTCTGGACCTGCTTCATTGGCATGATTTTTAGGAACCAGCAGGAAAGCACAAGGCTTCCATTATTTACAGCTTCCTCCCTACGTGGTAAAAAGCATCTCAGAGGTAATCCCACAATGGCCACCTCGAGTCTCGGTACCTTTAAGTTACTAATCAGTGAGGACACTGTAGGAATTGGGGGTTTCCGGCCTAAGAAAGGAACGAAAGCTATGGCTCACCGGCAGAGGCTGTTGCTGTCACTTTGGCCTGGGTCTCCTTCTGACTGCTGAGCTGGTCTTTGGGGGAGACTCATATTCACAGCCTGGGAGGAGCAGCAGGGCTTAAAACAGATAGGGGGCATGGGGAGAGCCTCCAGTGTGTCAGCGCCACGGCAGCCCACTCCTTCCTGCTGCGTAGCTGAGCTTGTTCTTGTTGAGAAAACTGGCGGAGGCAGGCTCGGGCAGCAGCTGTTGGGCAGACAAGTGCCCTAGACTGCTGCTGGTGCTTGGTCCAAGCCACAGAACATAAAAAAAATGGTGAAGACCCAAAACTAGGAATCAGATATTCATAGGGTTATTATTTCACTAATAACCCGACAGACATGGAGTTGCTTCCAGTGCACTCTGGGTTAAGGGGAGACAGCGCAGGAGGCAGATGACGGCTTCAGTGCCACAGCGAAAGCTCCGATTCACTGTGACCACAATGCGGTTTCACCGCTGCGCATGAATCTGCAGGTCTTCACAGGCAGCGTCTTGTAGGAACCAAAAGACGCAAAGTTTAAGATTAAAAAACCAAAGACCTAAACCAAGTGACCCCAAGCCTCCCAGGTGGGAGAGGGAGGAAAGGACTTCTACTTTCAGCACAGAGATAAAGAGAAAGGGAGAGACAGGGGCCGGCGCCGTGGCTCACTTGGTTAACCCTCCACCTGCGGCGCTGGCATCCCATATGGGTGCCGGATTCTGTCCCGGTTGCTCCTCTTCCAGGCCAGCTCTCTGCTGTGCCCGGGAGTGCAGTGGAGGATGGCCCAGGTCCTTGGGCCCCTGCACACTCATGGGAGACCAGGAAGAAGCACCTGGCTCCTGGCTTCGGATCGGCGCAGTGCCGGCCGTGGCGGCCATTTGGGGAGTGAACCAACAGAAGGAAGACCTTTCTCTCTGTCTCTCACTGTCTATAACTCTACCTGTCAAATTAAAAAAAAAAAAAAAAAAGGGAGAGACAGAGATTTTTCATCTGGTTCACCCCCCACCCCCAACGGCCACTGGCTGGGGCTGCACCAGATGGAAGCCAGGAACTTCTTGCCAGTCTTGGCAGGGGCCCAAGCACTTGGGTCATCTTCCACTCTTTCCCAGGCACATTAGCAGGGAGCTGGATTGGCGTGGCCAGTGCTGGCTATTTGGAAAGGCTCAATAAAGGCAAGTCACTAAAAGACACTGCCAGAGAAAAATGACCTGACGAGGGCACCACCGTATGCCTGCAGAAAGGATCGGAAAATCTGGGAAGGTTGCTATTTGGATGACCTCACAATACTCCTTGCTCTACGTTTAAAAAAGACAAAGTTTTTCCAAAGAACTACAATAGGAAACTCCACCAACAGAGCCATGCTCAAAGACACTGCCCTTTTGCAAGTGATTTCTATTTGAGTCTAAAACAAAACATCTGGAGAAACCACAGCACTTTTGTCATTAACATACCAATCACCCACTTGTTCCAATCATGATGGGCAGGAGGATTCTACACTTAGGTAAGTAAAAGGTGTTAACAAAAGCCTCACGCCTACAGTGCCCCCCTCCCCTCCCCTCTGGGTGTCTGCGGCTGCATTCCAATGGGTTCCTTAAGAGAGTTGTCTGTGACAGCTTGGTCAGGAGACCAAAAGGACAGGGATGAGAGTTCTCCCTGTCTCTCCATGTGATTCCTCCGTGTGTGTGTTCCCCATCCACCGCCCTCACCAGACACCAGACCAAGGGCGTGGCCTGATTTGGGACTGTGAATCTCCAACTGTGAGCGGAAGTAAGCCTCTTCCTTTTCCAGTGAGCTCCTCTCAGATATCGGAGTTACAGCAACAGAAAGCTGACTACTGCACTACCCGAACAGGCAACCAGTGCCCCCTGCCACATTTCCAGGGATCACAAATGCAGTGCAAGCTCATTTCCCATCTGTAGTTTGGAAATGCGTCTAAATTTGGCTAAATTCCTTTAGGGCCTATGACAAGTGTGTATTCTCAGAGGGAGGGCCCAAAATGGGAAGACCCCACGTGATTCCAACAGCAATACAAAGAACATAGACCAGAACAAACCCTTGTAGCCCTGTCTCTCCATCTTCCACTCTCATCATACTATCACACTGCCACCTGACGTCCCGGGGAGGGGAAGAGGGGACACTGTAACTGGTCAGCTGGCAGCGGAGCAGTAGGCCTTTCCTGTGGAGTACAGGGCGCACAGGCCTGAGCTCTGGCCCTCCGCCGTCTCCTTGCTTCAGTCTTGCTCTCCTAGTCTAAACCTGTCACTACAGCCAGATGGGCAGTCTCCAAACAGAAGTCAGACCCTAAGACTTCGCTGCTTAGATCCTCCTGTGGCCCCCATCTCATTCAGAAAAGTAGCCAACGTCCTTTAAATTAGCCCAGGAGATGTGTAAGAGCTGCCCCACCCCAGTCTCACCTGGTTACTCTCACTTCTCCACTCCAAAAAGGTTGCTTCCTGTGTTCTGCATTCACACCAGGGACACTGCCACCCCAGGGCCTTTGTACCTGCTGTTCCCACTACCTAAACTCTCTTGCTCACTCCCTTACCTACTGCAGCTTTGCTCAACTGCCCCTTTCTCATTGATGTCTATTTAAAATGGCAGCCTTCAGTGCTTACTGGCTAACATACATCTTTGCTTTGAGCACCAACACCCTTGCCCCACCAGTCCACACAGCAGCCGCAACAGAGGGGGTTAAAAATCCACATCAGCTCAAGACCTGTAATGGCTGCCGCCTGACTCAAAGGAAACCACGGACAAGCACCACCGTCCCCTCATCGCCTGCCACGTCCACCTCACACGGCCCACTCTGACCACAGCAGTCTTCCTGCACGTGCCGGCTCCCCCCTCCGCCGCACGGTGTCCTCGGAGTGCAAGCAGGGCCTGTCCCAGCCACCCTCTCTAAAAGCAGCTCGCCTGTCGTCCCCTTGCCCACGCTGCTGCACTCTCTCCCAAGACCCAACGTGGCACGTGGTCATGCTGGTCTCCTTGCCAAGCGCGGAGCCCTGCCACAGCAGGCCTGTCTGCCTAGCTCACTGGCCATGTCCCTAGTCCCCAGGAAACTGTCAGGAGGGAAAAGGGTCACAGACTACCCCACAGGGTGGCGGCACCCATCAAGGGAGGCCATCTCAGCCCCTCTTCCCCAGATGTGACATCACCAACCCAGACACAGCCAGCAGGGGAGCGGAGGAAACAGAATAGGCCCAAGTGGGGACAGCGGCTAAGGAAAAGCCGCCACAGCTGCCTGGGAGGCTCATGGCCCTCCTGGGACCAAGATGAGGGGATAAGGGGCACTTGGCTTTTTTCAGCCAATCCAGGGCGCTATGGATGTCTCGAGCCAGATCCCAAGGACAAGCTATCCAGCTACTGTCAGGAGGACTAACAAAGAATTCCTTCGATCCACCTGAGGTCCTTCTCACCATGCAGGCACGTGGCCTGTGATGTGAGTAAAAGAACTCAAACCCAGCTGGGCAAGCTCGACCACAGTGACGCAGCTCCTGGAGGCAGGGAGGGGCGTGGGAACCCACTGGGCGCTGCTTCCACCTCCTCCCTCCCACGGCAAGGCCTGCCATGCTCCTGGGACGGCTTCGTTGGTGCGGGCACAACGTTCACCTCCCCGCAGGCACCGCGAGGAGGAGGAGGTGCCGGTGTCCCTCAGAGGCGAGGCCTTCCTTGTGCCGGGCACTGCTGAGAGGCCACAGAAGGCAGCAGAGGGCCAGCAGAGCCGGGCTATCTCTGGCGGCCCAGCCTGCTAGTGGCACTGAAAACCGCCACGTGGTAAAAGTGAGCCCGTGCTAGGCATCTCGGGGGTGGCTGAGGGGAGATTTGGCCCACCCTGCTTCCACGGCTTTCTCTGGACCTGCCCCTGAATCCGCTGTAGTGGACACCTGGCCAGGTGACTGGATCCAGAGCGCTCACCTGACCCAAACCTGCATCTAGCAGATGCTCTGAGCCAGCAACCTAAGGGACACCCTCACACGGAGCCCAGGAAGCCGCGACAGGGAAGGGCGGGGCCGGGGATGCAGGGAACTTCCACTATCCACCAGCTAAGGGAAGCAAAAAAAATGCAAACTGGAACAGACGCCTGAGGCAGCCAGGTAGAGGAAGGAGAGGAAACCCAGGGCCATCATGGGAATTCCTTCTCCTTTCCTGGGGCCTCCTGCTTTTGAAGACACCTCCATCCCCCAGCCCTGCCTCTTGATGACAAGTCTCCTTGTGCGCATGTTCCCTCCAGATGGAGTCTGTTCCCAGTAACTTAAAAGGCTTAACTGCTACAGATGAGATCTCACAGCACCTACCCACCCCTCCACGCCCCCACAGGCCTCAAACAGGTTCTTCCCCGCAGGCTGGAGGCAAAGACCCCGTGGGAACAAAGGTGCCCTCCCGCCCTCCCGGCAGCTGGAGAACCATCCACTCTGAACAGGAGGCAGAGCTGGTTTCTCACTAAGGCATCTTTGTAGAGCTTATCAAAATGAAATAATAAAGCAAGCTTCTGTGCTAATGTACACCAGGGTCCTGCTGCTGTTCTGGGAACACGTGGGTGGGTGCCACCCGCGAGAAAAACACAGACTTGAAGAGGCACTGGGAGCCCTGATGGTGTTCCAGTCCCACCGCCATCTGTGCTCACAGGCGAAGGCTCCAGACACGCTGGGCGGGACGCTTGACCAAGCGCGGGCACTGTGAAATGTGGACCTACTTCCATGCTGCTGTCTGGCCCTGCCAGCAGCCCCAGAACATGGACGAGGCAAGGGCTGGGGTACAGACTGCGGTCCCAGTGACGGGACTTAGAAACTGGGATTGGCGAGGGGTGCCCCAGGCACCTCTCCACCCTGTAAGCCCGTCGTCACCCCAGTCAGATGCAGGGACAGAATGAAGTACTCACTCACTGCAAATAAAAGGCGACAGCTCCTCCTCTCCCCCCACTCATCACAATCGACCAAACCAAAGCCAAGGGTGTTCCCCAGCTAGACCTCCCAGCACCAGACTCAGGTGCCACAAAGACAGCTACTTCCATGTCAGGATCACTTTGCAGTTTCTTTCAGAGACCTGAGTCTGCTCCCTGCAGTCCCCCTCCCGCGGCAGCCTTTCCAAGGCCCCAGTGCACTCCTTCCACCTCCTGCTCCCAGTTCTACCCACGGGGACTGGGACGGGCCAGACACAAAGGGGCACAGGCAGGGGGCTGTGAGCTGCGGGCTGCCTTTTGTCCCTTCCCAATGAGAAGTCCTTTCCCTCAAGAGCCGCTCCCCCTACCTCCCCCAAGATCTGAGAGGCCGAGCGGTCCCGGAGCGCCTTGGTCAGAACCCACCAGTCTGCTGGCCTGAAGGAGAAGGGGCGGGCAGGGGGCAGGAGAAGAACCGGAGGAAAGAGGAGGAACTGAGGAAGGGGGGGGGGGGGAGTATTCAGATCAACAACTGCGCGACACCAATCGCTCCCCTCCTCCCCCAGCCAACAGCCATGGAGTCTGCGCCAGCTCGGCCCCCTCCACCCCCCCACCACCCAAGAGGTCCTTGTAAGGGCATGGAGTAAAAAGATGGTCTCAAGACACACAATTCTGATGTCTGAATCCCGGCTGGGGTCTCCCAGTCCCCCCTGGCTTACACAGCTCTGCAGTGCCCGCCCTGAGCCTCCAGGTTCCTTATCTTTAAAATGGGGATGAGAAAATCACGACTCGCGGAAGGGCGGAACAGCTTTTCACGAGCCTGAGCCACCACTGCCACTGAGGCTCGGATTTGTAAATGGCTCGAAAGGAAGAGGAACAAAACCGTGCACATCTGTCTCCCCCAAGGCCAGGCTGAGCCGAAGAAATGACCTGGGAAGTGGGACGTGCACTCCCTGCCCGCGAAGTTCTCGGAGGTGAGGGGCAGCTCTGTAGACTCGGAATTACCTCGTCCCTCTTGGCTCCACTGAAGCGAGCGCCGGAAGCGGGGGGTAGCACAGAAATGCTACACATCCCTCCCAACGGGCCCTGGCCAGGACTCTGCCCAGTCCAGATCGTGTGACCTTGGGCAAATGACTTCCCTCGCCAAGCCTCAGTTTCCTCCTGTGTGCAGTGTGCATAATGGCTGCACCTAAGGCACAGGACTGCTTCAAATGCGCAAGGCAGAGCCTAGCCCGCAGCCAAGGCTCCCCACCGCCGGCTCGGACCCTCCCGGGTTCGGCAGGCCCGAGGCTGCCCCTCCGGGGAGCAGCCACCGCCCAGGCCTCTGCCTCGGGCCACGCGGGCCTCCCTGCCGCCACGCCCCAGGTCCCCAGGCCGCGCCGGCGGGCCGCACACAGACTAGAGGGTGTGCGGCCGGAGCTCCCCACCCCGCGGGCCCTCCAGACTCACCGGTGTAGTGCACCACGCAGGTCTGGCCGCGCTTCGGGAAGGTGCGCCCTGAGAAGACAGACACACAGACCGGCACGGTGAGCGGATGCGCGCGGCGGAGGCACCCCGGCCCACCGACGCCGCTACTCACCGTCTCCGGGGGAGATGGTCTCCACCTGCACTCCCATGGCGGCAGCGGACGCTGGGCGGGCGGCGAGGCGGGCAGCGTGGACCGAGAGCAGACCTGGCAGCGGTTCCGCGGCTCTGCTCGGCCCTCCGCGCGTCGCCTGCGCACGCGCGCGCCCCCGCACGCCCCGCCCTGCGTGCGCGGCCCACGCGGCGCGCACGTCCCGGAAGCCCCGGCCTTTGGGCAGGGGGACCGGAAGCCCGGAAGCCCGGAAGCCCCGAGGCCTCCGGATGCAGCCGTGTCTGGTGGACTGCCTGCCTCCCCCGTCCCGGTCCGCCTTTGTGCGTTTAGTCTGGCAGGCTCTGCTGCACCGAGTTTGCGGCTGTGCGAGGTGGGGGTAGTGATAGGGGGTCCTCCAGTTACGCGCCTTGAGCGCCCAGTTACTCATCCGGTGAAGAGGTGAGTTGGGAGGGGTCCGCGCACAGGTGGCGGCGTGGCCGCGTTCCTTGCACGGTCAAGGGCCCCGGTGTTTACACTGCCTGGAGTGAAGCCTGACCTCTTTGCCCCGGTTTCATTGAGCGCATGTGTTCCTCTTGAACACCTACTGGATGCCGTTGGAGCTCAAAGAACAATACCCCCCAACATGGCTTTATTTTGGGGCGTCCTAAACGCTTCTAAAGGAAACGCTTGGGTTGCATCTGCCCACCCAAGATTGGGAGAGGCTCTCCGGATTCCCCTTATCTGCATGAGTATCAGACGGCGAGGGAACAATTATTAGCTCCGGAAAGAAGAAAGTAACCACACCTGGCGGCTTCCCTTACCAAGCAACCTCTGTCCCCTGGGTTCATTCAAGGAGACTCTTTCTACCAGCTGCTCTCTCCCCAGATGTCTCTCCCGCCCCAGTCATTCATAGTTCTTCAAAATTACCTACACTCCCCGTTCTCCCTCTCCCCTACCGAAACCGGGTGGATAGCTCCATGAAGTTGGGGTCCTGAGTGGGCCATCGCACTCCTGTGATTTTTTTCTCCTATGCGGACTTCCCCCCCTTTTGCACAGTAGTTCTGGTGTGTTTCCTCCTACTTAATCTCTGTCGGTGTATTGCAGTGAAGCTTGAGAGCTGGAGGGGAACTCTCCCTCCACCCCTACAGTGCCATGCCCTGTGCTAGGTTACACGAGTGACACAGATTCAGAACCTACTCCCAGTGTGGGCGAGGCAATCAGATGGCCTCGCAGATCACTGGTCTTAGAGACAGTGACAGATGGGGTCATCCTAGGGAGGCTGTGGAGTGGACATGCTTGGCTTAGCCTACAGTGTGGTGAAATACTTCCTGGAATTAGCCAGGTTTAGCCAAATTCTGAAGGCATTGACCAGCTGAGGGTGTGTGTGTTGGGGTTGGGAGAGTGAAAGAGATAGCACAGGTAGAGGCACAGTCCAGGACTTAGGGGGCAGATGTGGACAGTCCTCCTGGGATCTCCCTCTATGCTCCTGTATTCAGGATTTTTTTTTTTTTTTTTTTGACAGGCAGAGTGGACAGCGAGAGAGAGAGACAGAGAGAAAGGTCTTCCTTTTGCCGTTGGCTCACCCTCCAATGGCCGCCGCGGCCAGCGCGCTGCGGCTGGCGCACCGCGCTGATCCGATGGCAGGAGCCAGGAGCCAGGTGCTTTTCCTGGTCTCCCATGGGGTGCAGGGCCCAAGCACCTGGGCCATCCTCCACTGCACTCCCTGGCCACAGCAGAGGGCTGGCCTGGAAGAGGGGCAACCGGGACAGAATCCGGCACCCCGACCGGGACTAGAACCCGGTGTGCCGGCGCCGCTAGGCGGAGGATTAGCCTAGTGAGCCGCGGCGCCGGCCCCTGTATTCAGGATTTTAAACACGACCCTAAAGTTCTTTGACAGTCTTCCTCTGCTCTCTGTCCCCTTCCCTAATTTCAGTGAACTAGTGAGTGCTTTGGCATTTTTAAAATTTTTACTGGAATAGACCCCATATAACAGAAACCAAACAGCGATGGTTGAAATGAGGCAGTCGCTGTTTCTCGTAACATCTGGAAGCAGAAGGTTCAATGCAGATAGAAATTCAGTCTGTCCGGGGCCCAAGCTGCTTCCACTTGTTCCTCTCCTTCCTGGGACCCTACTCAGGTGTGCATGGTCCAGGATGGTCCTCCAACGTGTTGCATCCCAACTGATATCGGAGATTACGACCTAAAATCTATATGAAAATGTGGCCCCTTAAAGTTCCCCAGAAGTGCCATCCAGGGTGCCACATGTTACCAGAATTTGGGGTGCCATACGATATCACCATACGCTTATTAATAAATCTCCAATATTAATAAGCTCCAGAGGTTTTTTTTTTTTTTTTTTTTTTTGGACAGGCAGAGTGGACAGAGAGAGAGAGAGAGACACAGAGAGAAAGGTCTTCCTTTGCCGTTGGTTCACCCTCCAATGGCCACCACGCTCCGGAAGGTGCACCGCGCTGATCCGAAGCCAGGAGCCAGGTGCTTCTCCTGGTCTCCCATGAGGGTGCAGGGCCCAAGCACTTGGGCCATAGCAGAGAGCTGGCCTGGAAGAGGAGCAACCGGGACAGAACCGGCGACCCGACTGGGACTAGAACCCGTGTGCCGGTGCCGCAGGCAGAGGATTAGCCTATTGAGCTGTGATGCCGGCCTCCAGAGGGTTCTTGCTTAATGCTTAGAGAATTCTAAGTACTAGCATAAAAACAAGGCAGCATGGTACATTTTAAGCTTTTATTCAGTGAGAGAAATCATAGGAGAGTGAGAACTTTATCAGAGAGAGAGAGGTAAATTTGGGTTCATACCGAGCACCAGGGACCAGCCACACGGAGGAGCATCTAGGCCAGGAAGCCTAGGGCGGGTGGCCCTGGGGGCGCAGGGCTACAGACAGCTACCTCCTGGAAAGAGGCCAGAGAATAGAAGAGACACACCGTGTCCCAGGCTTTTAACCCACTTCCAAAGGGGAGTGGTTAATTAACTTGATTGGCCGGTGGGCACTCAGGTGTGGCCAGGTAGGGGCGTGAGCTCACACAGGGGCGTGGCGAAGGCATGGCCTTCCAGCTCACACAGCTAACCGATTTTAACCTGTATGCCTGCCTGCTTCAAGGATGGGTGGGGAGGGAGGGGAGAGGAGTGGACGGTGAGGACCACATCCCCTTTCCTGGAAGAGCGTGACCTAGAAGTTGCTTCCTGCCCGCTTACCTCCCTGATTACAGCCACACGGAGCTGCATGTCATCTTCGTTCTGGGCAGACTCGTGCCCCGCTGAAAACCAGGGGTTCTGTGCCTGCAGAAGGGAAGCGTGGACACTGAGTTACAGTGGGAAGGGGAGCCCCACAGTTGCCAGGGCGCTGCGTCCCACCACTGAGAGAAAGTCAGACTATGGAGTAGACGGGTGGTGGAGAAAGTGAGGAACGGCAGGAGGAGCTCCCTGCAGCCCAGCGGGCTGAGGCTCACCTCGGGCACTTGGCGCAGGGCTCTGGATTGGGCGTCTGTTCAGGTACGGAGCTGCCTTTGAGCATGGCCGTTTCAACCTGCAATCCACAAACTCAGACTGTTTACATCGTGCTGGGGGGATGTTCCCTAGAACCCCATGTTTCTACCACTTCTTCCTCACACTTTGGGGGAAGGGGGGAAAGCATGGAGCTGCCACTTCAGACGTGAGTGGTAACGTGCAGCACAGACCTGGAGTGAAGCCCCCCAGGACTGAGATGTACCGGACTACACGAGGGGTACTTCTTAAGTGTTTGTGTGATATTTTAAAATAATCAGGAGGTTTTCTTTCCAAAAATTTTTTTGTAAGATTTATTTATTTATTTGAAAGTCAGAGTTACACAGAGAGAGAAGGAGAGGCAGAGAAGAGAGAGAGAGAGAGGTCTACCATTTGCTGGTTCATTCCCTAGTTGGCCACAACAGCCAGAGCTGTGCCAATCTGAAGTCAGGATCCAGGAGCTTTCTTCTGGTCTTCCATGCAGGGGCCCAAAGGCTTGGGCCATCCTCTACTGCTTTCCCAGGCCACAGCAGAGAGCTGAATCGGAAATGGAGCAGCCGGGACTCGAACCAGTGTCCATATGGGATGCTGGCACTGCAGGCAGTAGCTTTTCCTGCTGCGCCACAGCGCTGGCCCCTCCAAATTGGTTTTGATTCTCTCTTCATATGTATGTATAGCCTAGTTATGCAGTAATAATTATAACAATATTATGTGTTTAAATCTTTGGGAATTGTGCTTTAGCAAACAGAAGAACTGAAAACAGAAATAGTTACTGTTAAGAGGTAGGACGGGAAAAGAGGGCAGGAGATTCTGACTTCTCATTTGATACTATTCTGAACTAGCTGAGTTTATTTTTAGTCTATTATTTTATAAGACTCATTCCAGTCCAAGCTGTGGGCCTCCCTGATGACAGGGAAGTGACTGCTTCCTCACAGTCCTGAAATCTGAAAATTGGAGCTTGGATTTCGTTGACTTTATCCTGTTTACAGGTCACTCAGTTTTTGAACCTGTAAGATTTTGGGGTTTGTGTGTGTGTATTTTTACAGATTTATTTGTTTATTTGAAATGCAGAGTTTACAGAGAGAGAGAGGGAGAGACAGAGAGAGAGAGAGATCTCCCATCTACTGGTTCACTCCCCAAATGGCCACAACGGCCGGAGCTGGGCCGATCCAAAGCCAGGAGCTTCTTCTGGGTCTCCTACATGGGTGCAGGAGCCCAAGGAGTTGGGCCATCTTCCACTGCTTTCCCAGGCACATTAGCAGGGAGCTGGATTGGAAATGAAGCAACCGGGACTCAGCTGGCTCCCATATGAGGTGCCGGCACTGTAGGTGGCAGCTTTACCTGCTACACCACAGCGCCGGTTCCTCCAGGGTTTTTCAACATGTGCTCTAGGCATTTTGTCCAGATTTTGTAGGTAGATTCATTGGGAGGAACAGGGTGCAATGTACTTACTCCATCTCACATGAGGCAGACCCTATCTCCTTTGACATTTAAAACATTTCTCTGGGACTGGCATTGTGGTGCCAAAGGTTGAGCCAGCTTTTGGAATGCCAGCATCCCATATCAGAGTGCTCCACTTTCAATCCAGCTCCCTGCTGATGCATCTGGGAAAGCAGCCAAAGATGGCCTGGATGGAGTTCCTGGCTCCTGGCTTTAGCCTGCCCCTACCCTGGCTGTTGAAACCATTTGGGGAGTGAACTAGTATATGAAACATCTTAATCTCTCTCTGTCTCTCCCTCGCTCTCACTCTTTAAAATAAAGAAATAAATCATTTTTAAAGAACCAAATAAATAAAAATTTTAAAAGACCTCTTTCCAGAGGTGGAGGTGGAAAATGACAAAGCTTGTTTAAAATGTTAACAGTTGGGGAATCTGAACGAAGGCCATAATGGGATGTCTTCACTCTATTTTGTCTTTTTTTTTTTTTTTTTGTAATGTAGGAATTCTTTTCCAAAAGAGCTTTAGACTCTGGGGACAACCAATAAGGCCATTATAGAAAACTGATATAAAAAAAGCATTAAGAACAACAACAGCATGATTTTCTTCCACTTAAAACCATCTCTCTCTAGAGGTAGATATTGAAACAGCTTCTCAAAGCCTGCTCCCAGGCCCCCTCCCACAGCTGGGGTAGGTAAAGACTTGCAGTCTTCCTGGGGTGAGCATTGCTGCCTTACTCATGTGAGACCCATGGAGAGGAGGCTGATGTGGGGGAGCTAAGTAGGAATAAAGGAAGCTGGAAGAGTTTTTTGCATATATAGTTTCTGTGTGGCACAGCATCGCAGCTCTGCCCTAACAGTCAGTCTAGTATGTTCACTTTCCCATAATGCACCTGTGTCCCATCTGGTACCAGGAAAGAGGAGACGCCATGATGGCCACGTGGAAGTTAAGCTTCATAGGTAGGTGCCGTGAAACTCCCAGAAAGCCTCAGCACACTAACTGCTACCCTGTCTGCATTCTCCGTTAGGGTACCACCCCTATCATCAAAGGACTGACACTCATGGGAGCAGCCCTTCTTGCCTTTTTGGCTTCTGGGTCTTGTTTGTGTACCCTTCCCTGGCCTCCTCCCATGCTCTCAGAGGCAGCTCTCTGGCCCACTCATGACGGGTGGCTGTCCACATGGGGTTACCCACACTCTTGCATCCGCTTTTTAAAATAAGTCCTGCACTCACCTGTGCACTATATTTACACCTCTGTTTTGAATTCTTATCTCTGGGGGGTGGGGCGGGGCAAGAACTTGGCATGAAAATTGAGATACTGATGCCTATAACAGTGGTTGGTCAGATATCCCTTTGTGGATGTGTTTCTGGCTCTGTGTTGCCCTAAATATAGTGCCTTGAAAAAACAACTGTTTTGCTCATACAGTTTCAGTCTGAGCCGGGTTTGTGGGGAAAGCCAGTTGGTACTCCATGCAGGATCATCCGGGGCAGCTCAGACTGGCAGAGCCTCAACATCGTGGGGGTGGGGGTGGCTGAAGGCACCGGAAGGTTCTCTTGCTCACACACCTGGCAGTTAATGAGGACTCTCGCTGGAGCTCAGCTAAAGCTGTTAGCCAGCGTCTCTGTCACTTCCAGTTTAGACAACAGACATCGATTTCCCATCGTTCCGGAGGCTGGGAAGTCCACAGACCCTGTGCTTGTCTCACTCTCTTCCTGGCCTGAAGGTATCTCCCTTCTAACTGCAGCTTCATGTCAAGAGAAAGGGAGTTCTGGCAGCAGTGCCACCCCACCCCACCCCCCCCGCCGCCGCCTACACACACAAGATGTATTTATTTGAAAGGCGGAGTTACAGAGAAAGGAAGAGACAGATCCCAATAGTCAGGGCTGGGCCAGGCTGAAGCCAGGAGCCTGGACCTCCATCTGGGTCTCCTAAGCGGGGGCACAGGGGCCCAAGTGCTTGGGCCATCCTCTGCTGCTTTCCCAGGCCATTAGCAGGAGCTGGATCAGAAGTGGAGCAGCGGAGACTGTGCCCATATGGGATGCCAGCATTGTAGGCAGCAGCTTAACCTCTTTCGCCTCTTACAAGAGCACTAAACCGAATCTGGACGCCACCCTCATGATCTCATCTGAACTTATTACCTCGAAAACTTCCCACCACCTAAAACCATTGCATTTGAAGGTTGGGGCTTCAATAGATGAATTTGGGGGTGGTTAGAGACATTCAGTCCCAAACATCTGTGTGTGCCTCCTCCATGTGGCTTGCTTTCAGCATGGAGACTGGGTTCCAATATGGAGTGTCCTAGGAGAAAGCTAGATCACATTTCATGATCTAATCTTGGAAATTGTGTCAAGTTACTTCTTCCGTAGTCAACCATTCATCCCCACCCCCTCAAATTAAGGGGAACTTACTATCCAAGTCACATCTTTAAGAAGAGCATGTAGAGTGGGAAATCTTGCTGTGGCCATACAGGCTGCCACAAGGATCTTGGTGATCCCTGACACATGGAAATACCTCCAAAAAGTTGCAACTGGCAGTGTCCCGGGCTCCCCATTGTCCTTCACAGACGCCTCCCAGGGTGTGAATTAACAGGAAGCTGGAGTCAGGAGACGGAGGTGGGCATGCTGGTATGAGGTGAAGGCGTCTTCATTGCTAGGTCAATTGCTTGCCTCCACTTTGCCTATTTTTTTTTTTTTTTTTTTTTTTTTTGGCAGGCAGAGTGGATAGTGAGAGAGAGAGAGAGAGAGAAAGGTCTTCCTTTTGCCGTTGGTTCACCCTCCAATGGCCACCGCAGCCAGCGCGCTGCGGCTGGCGCACCGCGCTGATCCGATGGCAGGAGCCAGGTACTTCTCCTGGTCTCCCATGGGGTGCAGGGCCCAAGCACTTGGGCCATCCTCCACTGCACTCCCTGGCCACAGCAGAGAGCTGGCCTGGAAGAGGGGCAACCGGGACAGAATCCGGCGCCCTGACCGGGACTAGAACCCGGTGTGCCGGCGCCGCAAGGCGGAGGATTAGCCTAGTGAGCCGCGGCGCCGGCCTCACTTTGCCTATTTTTAAACCGCATTATTTTTATTATTAGTTGTAAGTGTTTCTTTTATATTTTGGGTACAAGTCTTTTTTATCAGATATGTGATGTGTAAATGTTTTCTCCCATTCCTTGTGTGTTGTCTTTTCATTTTCTTGATGGTGGCCTTTGGTGCATGAAAGTGTTTAATTCTGATGTTTAGATGCTCCAGGACTAGCAACAGGGCTACATTCAGGTGAAGCCATCGTATGCTGAAAGTATCATAAGTCAAGAATGCTTTTTTTTTTTGAAAGAGTTATTTATTTATTTGAAAGTTAGAGTTACACAGAGAGAGGAGAGGCAAGGGGGGGGGGTCTTCCATCCGCTGGCTCACTCCCCAGTTGGTCACAACGTCTGCAGCTGCGCCAATCTGAAGCCAGGAGCTTCCTCAGGGTCTCCTATGCAGGTGCAGGGTCCCACGAACTTGGGCCATCCTCCACTGCCTTTCCAGGCCATAGCAGAGAGCTGGATGGGAAGTGGAGCAGCTGGGTCTCAAACCGGCACCCACATTGGATGCCAGCGCTTCAGGCCAGGGTGTTAACCCGCTGCGCCACAGCAAGTCAAGAATGCTTTTAATCCACCTCATTTACTGAGACCATCACAGCTTAGCAACATACTAAACCATAGACTGTTGGTTGTTTACTGTTATAGGAACTGTAGCTCATTCTCACTCCCAAGAATCATGAGAGGGTATTCTATTACATGTTGTTATCCCAGGAAAAGGTCAAAATTTAAAATTTGGGGCCGGCATGGTGGCATAGCAGGTGAAGCTGCCCCCTACAGCACCGGCATCCCATATGGGCACTAGTTCAGGTCCTGGATCCTCCACTTCCGATCCGGCTCTCTGCTATGGCCTGGAAAAGCAGTAGAAGGTGGCCCAAGTCCTTGGGCCCCTGCATTCCTGGCTTTGGATCAGTGCAGCTCCTGCCATTGCAGCCATTTGGGGAGTAAACCAGCAGATGGAAGGTGTTTCTGTCTCTCTCTGCCTCTTCTTCTCCCTAAATTCTGCCTTTCAAATAAATAAATAAATCTTTTAAAAAATTTTTTATTTATTTTCATTTTATTTGGAAGTCAGAGAGAGAAAGAGGAAAATCTTCCGTCTGTTGGTTCACTCCTTAAATGTCACAAAACACACCAAACACCGGAGTAAGGGAAAGGGTTTATTGGGGAAACCCAGCAGGCTGAAGGGAAGGGGCAAGGAAGGAAAAAGACAGTAAGAGAGAGAGAGAGAGAGGAGAGAAGAGGAGAGGAGAGAGAAGAGAGTGAGCGAGCCAAGAGAGAGCAGAGAGCAATAAATAAATCTTTAAAAAATTTAAAATTCATAGCACAGTTTCCATTAAATATATATTGCTTCTGTGCCATCATAAGCAAAACAATCATTGGTGGGGCCGGCGCCGTGGCTCACTAGGCTAATCCTCTGCCTGTGGCGCCGGCACCCCGGGTTCTAGACCTGGTTGGGGTGCCGGTTCTGTCCTGGTTGCTCCTCTTCCAGTCCAGCTCTCTGCTGTGGCCTGGGAGTGCAGTGGAGGATGGCCCAAGTGCTTGAGCCTGCACCTGCATGGGAGACCAGGAGGAAGCACCTGGCTCCTGGCTTTGGATCAGCGCAGTGCGCCTGCCGTGGCAGCCATTTGGAGGGTGAACCAACGGAAGGAAGACCTTTCTCTCTCTCTCTCTCTCTCTCACTAACTGTGCCTGTCAAAAAAAAAAAAATCATTTTTGGAAACATCCTAAATCCAATCTGTAGTCCATGTTGTGTACTTTTTCTCTGGTGACGGGTTTTTGGTGTATCTAAAATCATAGCCTCATCCAAGGTCACCAAAATTCGCTCCTATTTTCTTCTAGGAGTTTCCTAGTTTTAGCTCTTATGTCTGAGATTTATATCCATTTTGTAAATTATTTATTTATTTTGTCTACTTGAAAGAGAGGGGGGAGGGAGAGGCCGAGCCCTTCTTTGTGCTGGTTCACTCCCCAAATACCTACAACAGTCAGGACTGGGCCGGGCTGAGGCCAGGAGCGTGGAATTCCATCTGGTCTCATTGAGTGGGAGGGATCCACAAGCTTGAGTCAACACCTGCCGCCTCCCAGGATACATTGGCAGGAAGTTGGATTGGATGCCGAGGTGCTGGGACTTTAACCAGCACTCCAGTATGGATGTGGGTATCAAAGTGGTGTGGCTTAACCTGCTGTGACCTATTTTGAATTGTTTTATGTATGACGGACACCTTGGTTGGTTCCAGAGTTTGGCTGTTGAGAACAGTGCTGCTATAAACACGGTACTGCAGAGATCTCCTTGCTACATTGTGTTCAAGTCTTTGGGAATATACTCAGTAGTGCATTGCTGGATCATTTGGCAAGTCTATTTCTAGTTTGTTAAGAATTGTTTCCTATATGGTGTGAGTCCAAATTCATCATTTTTCACATGGATTTCAGTTGTCCCAGCATCATTTATCTCTTGGATGTTTCCTCATTTCTTGACCAAATCCTCCAACGGAGGTTAGGTGCACGGCTCCAGAGCTGAGTTGAGATCTAGACTTACTTATTTTTGAGGGATATAATCTAGTCACATCTCATTTCCTCAAAGTTTCAGGTAGGAGGATGTGGAGAAATTGAAATCCTGTGCACTGGTGGTAGGAATATAAAATGGTCTGATTGCTATGGAAAACAGTGTAGGAGTTCCTCAAAAAGCAAAAATCAGAATTACCGTGTGATCCAGCAGTTCCACTTCTGAGTATACACTCAAAAGAATTACAAGTAGGCGCTCAACAAGGCTGCAAAAGCTAAAATAAGGAAACCACTCGGCCGGTGAGTGGACAGGTGCGTTGTAAATACCTACAACAGACGATGTTTCAGCCTCACAGAGAAGGCAGATCCTGACCCACGCTGCAGCGTGGATGAAGCTTGAGAACAGTACACTACGGGAGATACGCAGTCACAAGGAGGCAGACACTGCGGACTCCGCTCACGTGAGCTTCTTAGAGCAGCGTAGTCACAGAGGCACAGAGTACAACAGTGGTTGCCAACTGCTGGGCGAAGTGGAGTTACTGTGTTTTTTTTTTTTTGTTTTTTTTTTAAGATTTATTTATTTTATTTGGAAGGCAGAGTTACAAAGAGGCTGAGAGAAAGAGAGAGAGAGAGAGGTCTTCCTTTTCCGTTGGTTCACCCCCCAATGGCCACTGTGGCCAGCGTGCTGCGGCCAGCGCACCGCGCTGATCTAAAGCCAGGAGCCAGGTGCTTCTCCTGGTCTCCCACGTGGGTGCAAGGCCCAAGCACTTGGGCCATCCTCCACTGTACTCCCAGGCCACAACAGAGAGCTGGACTGGAAGAGGAGCAACCGGGACAGAATCCGGTGCCCCGACTGGGACTAGAACCCAGGGTGCCAGCGGCGAAGGCGGAGGTTTAGCCTAGTGAGCCACGGTGCCGGACTTGGGCCATTTTTTACTGCTCTCCCAGGCCATAGCAGAGAGCTATATCAGAAGTGGAAGAGCCAGGACTCGAACCAGTACCCATATGGGATGCCGGCACTGCAGGCAACGGCTTTACCCACTACGCCACGAGATCAACTCCGAGTTACTGTTTCATAACTTCAGTTCTACAGGAGGAGGAAATTTCTGAAAAGGGATGGTAGTCATGGTTGCACAGCAACCATCTGAACTGTGAATGGTGATGATAGTAAATTTAATATGTATTTTACCACAATCAAAAGGGTGGAGATTCAGACAAGAACCAGGATGCAGCTTAATGGAGACGGTATGTCTCTGTGGCCTCCAAGTGCCCCCATGCTCACCCAGCTACACTGCCCTGTGCTTACAGGTTTGGCAGGGTGCATCCTGGGGGGAGCTGTGGTGATACAGAAATGCATGTATGGCCAGGGGTGGGCACCGCCAGTGCCTCTGTCCAGCCCTGAGCCAGGAGCTCCACCTCTAGGCCTTCTCTCCACCATGGCAGCGACATCAGCCTGTTACGCCACATAGCGTGGCTGTGCATCTAAGGCTGGAGGTGGAACCCGCAGCCTGTGAAAGCAGAACATGCATTATTTACTTGAAGGGCAGAGTTTCAGAGAGAGGGAGGGAGGGAGGGAGAAAAAGAGAGAGAGAGTCTTCCATCTACTGGTTCATTCACCAAATGGTCACAACAGCCAGCACTGGGCCAGACCAAAGCCAGGAGCCTGGAGCTTCTTGCAGGCTTCCCACATGGTTCAGTGCTGCTTTCTCAGGCACGTTAGCAGGGAGCCAAATCAGAAGTGGAGTAGCCAGGACTTGAACCGGTGCCCATATGGGATGCTGGTGCCACAGACAGCAGCTTTACCCAGGATATCAAAGTGCTGGCCCCTTCTATTTACTCTTAAACTCCCCAAATGACCACAATAGTCAGGACTGGGCCAGGCCAAAGTCAGAACCCAGAGCTTCATCCCAGGCTCCCATATGGGTGGCAAGTACTTGGGCCATCTCCCTCTGCTTTCCCAGGGAACTGGATCAAAAGAGAAGCTGGGACTCTGATCTGGGATTCGGCCTTGCAGGCACTGGCTTGGCCCTCTGCACCACAACACCAGTCCCAGAATGTGCATTCTGAAAGAAAGCTCTGTAAATTTGAAGTTTTAGAAACACACTGGCAATAGATAAGATCAGATACTCCCCTGCGAGGCAAAATGGCTCAAAGTCCCAAGCCCCCTCCCCTGCCTTAGGCCCCATAGCCATCTTCCTTCACTCTGGAGATAACCTTCCAGATTTCTCAAAGTATTGGGGCTGGTGTTGTGGTACAGTAAGTAAAGCCACTGCCTGCAATGCCAGCATCCCGTATGGGTGTGCCAGTTTGAGTGGCTGCTCCACTTCCAATCCAGCTCCCTGCTAATGCAGGTGGGAAGGCAGCAGAAGATGGCTCAAGGCCTTGGGTCCCTGCACCCATGTAGGAGACCCAAAGGAAGCTCCTGGCTCCTGGATTGGGCCCAGCTCAACAACAGCAATTTGGAGAGTGAACCAGTGGATGAAAGACCTCTCCCTGTCTCTCCCTCTCTCTGTCAATAAAATTAATCTTTAAAAAAAATTTTCTCAAAATGTCAGCCATGTACATAATGGAATCTGTCTTAGCTCTGTATTTTAAAGCCTGTATTTTAGAGATTCGAGACTTCAGGTTAAGGGGTCATCTCTAATGGTGACATCTCAGGTGGTCCTAGATAGAGTGGGTATATTTAAGTCTTCTTGGGATCACAGGGACCCTGGGAGTCTTGGGGACATCGCCTCCACCTCCCTCCAACACTGGGACAACCTCCTCAGCCATACTTCCAAATCCTCGCTAGCAGGGAAGCCCCCGCCCCTACAGGTCGCGACCCCCTCCTCAGGAGAGTTCTGTGTGTTGAGCAAGAGGGCTCCTGGGGACAGGACAACGGGTTGAACCTGCTCTTCTCAGCAAGGTGGAGGTGAGCGCTGGATGCTGACCCCGAGGTCCCAACTTGGTGGCAGGCAGGAAGGGAGGTGAGATGCCTGGCTGTGTCAGGGAGTGGCTGGGACCGTGTTTAGTACCACGCTGACCTGGCCAGAACAGACGTCACTCGTTAAAAACTCTCACACTTACTGCAGAGGCGGGCGGTGGTGGGCATTGTGGCACCCCAAGCTTCCTTTGGGGAAGAACAACTCCTCCACTCTTTGCCCATGATGTTCAAGTTCAGCTAATGTTGCTCTGAGCTCCCGGGGGAGGCATGTGACCCAGGCTGGCCAGTGGGCGCCGTGTCTCCCCTAGAACCAGTGATTGGTTTGCTGATTTAGGGATGGGCCTGAGCTCCTGGCGAATGTGCTCCATCATCCTCGTCAGCCATCAGGACCCAAGGTTTGTATTTCCTGTCATCGTGACCCCAAGGGAAAACCCTTCAAGGGAGTTCCTGCAAGCCTACCCTGGTTAGGGCCCTCAGAGAAGTGAGCCAGGCCATGTGTTCATTAGTAGGGTCCCAGGCATGGGGCCTGAAAAGGGGCTGGCATTTTGGCGCAGTAGGTTAAGCCATCCCTTATCAGAGTGGGAGTCCTGGCTGCTGCACGTGCCATCCGGCGCCCTGCTAACGTGCCTGCGAAAGCAGAAGATGGTGGTCCCAGTACTTGAGCCTCTGCAGCCCATGTAGGAGACCCAGATAGAGCTCCAGGTTCCTGACTTCAGCCAGTGTAGTCATTTGGGGTGTGAACCAGTGAATGGAAGAGCTCGCTCATGTGCTCTCTCTCTCTCTCTCTCTCTCCCTCCCTTCTCCCCTCTCCCCTCTCTCCTCTCACTCTGCCTTTCAAATAAATGAGAATAAATCTTAAAAAAAATAGGGCCAAGGGACATACTGCACTCCACATTCTTAGTTCCTTCAGCTCTTCCCTCGTCTTCAAGGTTCTAGGGACTAGATTTCTGCCTCCGCGGGGCCAAAGCAAAAGCCAGCATCATGACTGCTGGAGAGCAAATCCCGGAGCAGCAGCTCAGTCCTGCAGGCTGGGGCGGTCCCTCAGGAGAGGGCTTCCTGCGTGGGCGGATGGCAGAGCCTCCCGCCGGGCTGAGGGCCCTCCCGCGCCCGGTTTCGCCCTATCTTGGGACCTTCGTGTTTGCTGTTCCTCCCCGGGCACTGCTGCTCTTCCTCCTCTTCATTCAGTCCTCAGTCCCAGCGCCGCCTGCCGCCGTCTCCTCCCCCGGACCCCACATTCTGTTCCGAGCTTCCTTGGCACTTACCCATCACGCTCGGATACATCTTTATGTATAGGTCTGTCGGTTTGTCATCCCCTGAGCAGAATGAGGCCAGCACGGGGCCTGTTCTTGGCTTTACCTTCCTGTTGCATTCCAAGGACAGTGCCTTCAGAGAGTCGTAGGAAGTGGAATCAAAGGATAAGGTTATTTTGATGCAAAAATTTTGAAATCCATGCACAGTATTTTCATAATATAGATTTTCCGTGAACTTTTTAAAAATATTATTTATTTTGAAAGAGTTGCAGAGGGAGAGAAAGGAGATGAGCAAGAGCCATCCACTGATTCATTTCCCAGATGGCTGAAAAGCCAGTGCTGGGAAAAGTCAGGAGCCAGGAGCCAGGAGCTTCATCCAGGTCTCCCATGTGGGTGCAGGGGCCCAAACACTTGGACCATCTGCTGCTGCTTTCCCAGGCACATTAGCAGGGAGCTGGATCAGAAGAGGAGCAGCTGGGGCATGAACCCGTGCAGTGTAGTTGCATTAAAATAGTGGGATGCTGCCCTGGAAGCTGGTGCAGTGGGGGTGCTCCCAGACCCCAGCTGGCTCCTCCAGCTCCCCGCCCAGTCAAGGAGAGCGAGTCTGCCCTGTGAGGTGTGCTTTGCTCCTGGAACCTTGTAAGGAGATGGTGCTCCTTCTTCAAGGTGTGGACTGTGGGAGTAGGAAAAAATGTCTCCAGGACACCAGGGCGGTGCCCCCCCGCCCCCCCCCCCCCCCCAGCCGGAGCCTGCTCTGATCAGAAGGAAGCTGGGCTAGCTATTCCACCATCACACACATGTGTCTGCCTGGAAGGGTCCTGCGGGGACAGTCAACCCGGCTCACTTTACATTCAGGGACACTGAGGAAGGGAGAGAAAAGGGGCCTCCTTGTCCAAGGTTTAAGCAAACCAGGGCCCAGCAGCTTGGGTGGGTGGTGGGCAGGGGGTGGAGTCAGGATGTCCTCATTGTCCCAGGCAGTGGCCCCAATCACAGCAACTTTCCGGCCCTCCAGACCCACTTGGCCTCCTGCATCTGAACCTTGAGGCCTCATTGATGGGCGGAAGCAGAAGATGTCAGGCTGTGGCCAAGGACATGGGCGCCGGGGCATCTGCAGTGTGAGGATCAGGGTGTGGTTTGGCTGCATTCCCCTAGGCACTACCTAGCAGAGCTGCGGGGGCAGAAGCAGGGGTGGTCTCAGCCTGCAGCTGGGGGTCTTCAGTCCCCACTGGCCTCCCGCCTTGACTTGAGCCAGGATGCTAGGGAATTCTGGGGCCTTTGAGATGCAGGGATGCTGTGGGTAGCCAGGTCTGAGGCTCACGACTCTCTCCCTCGCTCTTCCATCTCAGGAAATGATCAGGAGCCCAGCCCCAACACTAGTCTCCCTGTTTCCCACATGAGACCCATTGCTGACATTCTGTAAGTCACCCCACAAACGCACACCCATCCTTCTTGGGTGGACACTCAAGCCTTCCTCTGCCCCCTCTCCTCCAGCATGTGCAGAGAGCTGTTATAAATCTAGACCAGTGGTGAGCACTTAGCCTGGAGGGGGAGATGCTGGCTGGGGTGTCCACGTCCCACCTCCAAGTGCCTGAGTTTGCTTCCTGTATCTGGCTTCCTGCTAATGCAGGCACTTGGAGGAGGCGTAGTGATGGCTCAGGTAACCGGGCTCCTGCCACGTATGTGGGAGACCTGGACAGTGTTCTGGCTTCTGCCCCAGCCCAGCCCCGACTGTTGCAGGCATCCAGGGGAGCAAACCAGCAGATGAGAGCTCGGTTTCTGCATCTCAAATAAATACATACAATAAATAACTAAAATGAAATACACTATAAACAATAAACTGGGTTCTGGATCAGAGCACACAGGTGTTTCTCAAGCGTGTCCTGATGGCAGGTGCTTCCTCCTCCAACGGGCAGGCCCAGGGTGGCCAGGAGGAGAAAATTCAGTCTGTGACTGCAATCCTGCTGGATTCTGGACGTGGAATCACTTAAAACTCAATAACTCTGCCTGGGACAAACCACCTGGCCAGGTATGCAAGAGTCTGCAGTGTGACCACAGGCAACTGCACCTGCCACTCGTGTCCTGCTGCCCTGGAGACACGTGCGTGTGTGCACACACACACACGCACACTCGTGTACTCACACTAACACAGATGTACAGTATCCTGAATAGGCTATGCTTTTCTTATGCCTCCAAAACTTTAATCATCCATGCTGCCCCCTCTGCCTTGATCCCTGCTCCGTCAGGTTCTCCTTTATCCTTGGAGTGGCCCAAGGTCAAGTTGAACTCCTCTGTGAATGCTTCCCCATTACCCTGCATGAGCCCCTCACTCCTGCCCTGTGCTCCTGGCAAGGCCGCGGTCGCCCCTCCATCCTTCTGCCCAGCACATCATATTCCTGTGTGTCTTTGAGGGCGTCTGGCTGCCAACTGCGGGGGCGCGTGCCAGGTGGAGGGGGAGTCCTGGGATGCATGGTAGGTGAGGTCACTTAGGTGACCAGCTCCTTGGGCCTAAGCAGTCAAGGAGGATAGAGGGCAGGAGAGCACGGCCTGGGGGACTTTTTTTTTTTTAAGATTTATTTATTTATTTGGAAGGCAGAATTACAGAGGCAGAGAGAGAGAGAGGTCCTCTATCCACTGGTTCACTCCCCAGATGGCTGCAGTGGGCAGAGCTGAGCCGATCCAAAGGCAGGAGCCAGGAACTTCTTCCAGGTCTCCCATGCAGATGCAGGGGCCCAAGCATTTGGGCCATCTTCCACTGCTTTCCCAGACCACAGCAGAGAGTTGGGTCAGAAGTGGAGCAGCTGGGACTTGAACCGGCACCCATATAGGATGCCAGTACTGCAGGTGGCGGCTTTACCCACTAGGCCACAGTGCTGGCCCCTGGAGGACTTCTTTATTGGAAAATCAAAGATCCAGAGATCTCCCATTCCTTGGTTCACCCCCAAATGCCTGGGCCAAGCCGAAGCGGGGAGTCAGGAACTCTGGGTCTCTGACATGGTTGGCAGGGACCCACGTACTTGAGCTGTCACTGCCCCTCTCTGGGTGCGCATCAGCAGGAAGCGAGGATGAGAATGGAGCCAGGACTTGAACTGGCCACTGCTGGTATGGGATGTAGACCTCCCGAGCTCACCTGCTGCTCCCACACCAGCCCCAGAACAGGAGGGTTCAGATACTGTTAGAGTTGAAGCGAGGAGAGGGGAGCGGGGCTGCACCCCAAGTGTCTCTGTCCTCCTGGGGTCTCCTTGGCAAGCCCTTCCCCTGGCGGGCTCAGTCCCTCCACTGTATGACCAGCCAGGGGCTCCCTCCTTCCTGTCCCCTGGCTCCCCAGTTCTCAGCCTTCGGCTCATATTTTCACCCTGTGGTGCTGGCTGTCGATGCTCTGAGCCCCAGCTGTGCCAGGTGCAGCCCTCTGTACGGGGATAACTCCTGAGAACCTCGCAGCAACAGAAATTTGAGGTACGCTATTATTATTCCCATTTTCCAGATGGGGAAAGAGAGGCAGAGGATGGTCACGTAACCTATCTGAAGTGGCAGAGCTGGGATTCCAGTGCAGGCTGGCTGACTCCAGGCGTCAGCTCAGTGGTGTGAGTGCATGGAGGGCCGCAGAGCGTGGCTGAGCCGGATCTCGGTCCCAGCCCTGCCACTGGCCGGCTGCGTGATCATCTGAGAGTCGGCTTCTTCGCCTGCACGATGGGATCGACTCGCCCATCTCTCGGGGTTTGTCATCAGGACGGACTGAGATGGGGCGTGCCACACCAGAGCCGAGGGAATGCCGCCTGGCGCCGCTGCTGACATAGTCACTCACTAACAGGTGCACACGAACGTTTGTGAATGCCCAGTAGGTTTTAGTAAGAATAACTACTAACTATTGAGCGTCTGCTGTGCAGCAGGCCCTGTGCTGGCTCTGGGGTCGTCTTGGTGAGCTCCCCGTCCATCCATCGGAATTCCCAGGCCCTTCCCTCGGCCCCTCTTCCTCCAGCCCTTTAGTCTGCAGAGCTCTGAGCTCTGATGCTTGCCTGTGGGGCGACGGCCTCCCCCAGCCTCGGGCAGGCCCTTCTCCCGGCGTCCACTAGAAATTTAATTTAGTGGGGCTGTAGCTGTGCTACTTCACAAGAGAGACCCAAAGAACAGCGGCTCCGGTGCCCTCTCCTGCATACAAGTCCACTCACCGGGGCAGCGCTGAGCTGAGAGCTCACCCCTTGCCCTAGGGGGAGCCCCTTTTCTGCATTCCAGCCACAGGAAAAGCAGGAAGCAGACGCAGCTGCATCCATTCATGGGAACTTGGTCCCATGGCTGTTCCTAGCTGCAGGGGAGCCTGGGAAATGTAGTCTTCATTTTGTGTAAAGCCCGGAACTTTCTGCTAGGATAAGAGAGAAAGGCAGAAGGGTGTGGGTGGGAGAAGGCAGGGAGTTTCACCTCGCCGGGGGGTCTCCTGGTTCCATCCATGGCCTTGCTTGTGGCCTCTGACTGCACCAAGACCACTATAACATTAGGGAGAGGGGCCGGGTGTGGCATAGAAGGTTAGGCCTCTGCCTGCAGTACTGGCATCTCATATAAGCACCGGTTCGAGTCCCAGCTGCTCCAGTTCTGATCCAGTTCCCTACTAGGGCACCTGGGACAGCAGCGGAAGATGGCCCAAGTGCGTGGGCCCCTGTACCCACCTGGGAGACCCAGAAGGAAGCTCCTGACTCCTGGCTTCAGCCTGGCCCAGCCCCAGCCATTGCGTCCATTTGAGGAGTGAACCAGTGGATGGAGGATCTGAGATTCTGCCTTTCAAAAAAAAAAAAAAAATTAGGGACAGAGGTGTCCCCGTGGGGTGTATAGTACCCACGTGTGCACGTCTGTGTGTGTGTAGGGCGCTCCCATTTCTGAAAATGGTTGAAGCCAGTGAAGCAGATGGGATCTGCCCAGCTGCAGGGGACAGAAACCCCACTGGAGCCAGCTGAGACAGCAGAGTGTTGGTCTGGCAGGCGGAGGCAGGAGGGAGGCAGTCCCAGGGCTGACGAGCGTGAGGACGCCGTCAGTGAGCCCGGCTCTGGGGACGTGTCCCCTCTGCCTGCCCCGGCATGCTGCAGAGGCCTCCCTCCCAGCCCCCTGCGTCCTGTCCTCATGGAAGGGGAAGAGGGAAGGGGGCTTTCTCCCTCCCGTTCTGTCTCTGCAGGATTTGTAATCTTTCCAAAGACCATGGCTGGCTTGCCCAACTTCTTCCCTGGACACACAGCTTCCCAAGCCAGATCAGGACCTTCTGGGAGAAGGCAGAGTGTGGGTCATGACCGGGCAACCATGGCGCCGGGGAGAACCAGCTGCTCCCAACAAGAACTGCCCTTCCGAGAGCAGCTACCAGGTGGCAAGTGGTTCCCGCGAGCGTGGGCTCCGTTCTCACAGCCTTCTCGCCAGGTGATGGTTTTCAGCCCCATTTTATTGCAAAGAAAACTGAGGCCTTGAACATAGGGTGAAGTGAGACTTCCCAAAGGAAGCGACACTTGGCTTGGGCTGGATTTGGAAGCCATGGGAACGAGGGCACCCACTGTGTGCAGAGCTTGGCAAAGCCCCGTCCTCCCGGTGCCCCTCCCAAAGATGTCTCCATCCTAATGACCTCTGCAGCTGGGACTGCGGCCCCTCACCCGGCAGAAGGCAAGCAGGGCTACAGGTTGGGGGGTGCATTTGGCCGAGGGGTTCAGATGCTGGGTGGGACACCCCTATCCCACATTAGAGTGCCTGTGTGCGAGTCCTCGCGCCGGCTCCTGTGTCCAGCTCTCTGCTGTGAAGATCCCAGCAGGCAACAGGTCATAGGTCAAGTGCTTGGGCCTTGCCACCCACGTGGAAGACCTGGATTGAGCTGGGGGTGAACCAGCCAATGGGAACTCTGTCTCTTTGCCTTTCCAATGAAAGGACAACTGCAGGTGGAATTAGGGTTGTTCATAAGGGAGGGTGTGCTGGGTCATCCAGCTGGGCCCTGTGTAATCACCGGGATTCTCAGACGCGGAAGAGGAGGGCAGAGCAAGGCAGTGTGGGAAGCACTCGACCTGACGTGGCCGCTTTGAGGACAGAAGGCGCAGCCGGGAGCCGCGGGGCGTGGGCGGCCTCACGAGCTGGGGCGGGTGCCGGAGCTTCCGGAACAGAGCGTGGCCCTGCTGACGCCTGCTTGGAGCCTAGTGGGACCCAACCTGCACCCGACTTCGACCCACAGGCTGGTAAGGGGACGGCTTTGTGTTGTTTTAAGTGTGCGAAGTTGGTTCGCTTCAGCAGCAGGTGCTGGGCGTCTAACTAGGGCCGTGCTCTCCGGCCTGGCTGGGCGTTCGGTCCTCCAGCGAGTTTTTGCAGAATCCCTGCGTCCAGGCCTCTGGAGCCGAGTTCCCGAGGTTACTCCAATGTGAAGCTGCATCCGGTCAAGGGCAGAGCTGAGCCTGTTGGTGCAGGCGACACCTTGAGGAGGCCACACAGACCTGGGCCAGGGAGCCACAGCCCACAGGAAGTCATGGACGCCCACTGGTGCAGGCTACAAATCCGAAGGCCTCTCGGTGGCCCCCAGCCCCTCCTGAGTTCCCTGCTGCACCCACACTGTTGATCTGCACCCCTCTTCCTGCTGTTCCCTCCATGCCAGTCACCAGGGGCATGGTGACTTCATTCTGCACCCATAGCAAGCTGCTTCCCACTCTGGGGCCTTCGCACTTGCTGCTCCTTGTGCTGAGAACACTTCCCCAGACCTCAGCATGGTTGGTTTTTTAACATTCAGATCTCGGCTTAAATATCACTTCCTTGTCCCTTGTAGCCACTCTGTTTCTCATTAGAGTCTTCAGAGACCGATCACCTTGCTGCATATTTGTTTACTTAAGTTATTATCTCCAGTAACATGTAAACTATGGGAGCAGAGATGATGTCTTTTGTTCCCTGCTGTTCTTTTAGTACTTAGCACCTAGCAGGTGGTCAGCACACCTTTGGTGAACACGTCCATGTAACAGGTGAGGAACGTTAGGCAACTTGCCCAAGGCCCGTGGTTAGCAAGTGGAAAAGCCTCACGGGAATTCTCCACGTGCAGACTCTGCGGCCCAGGCGGGGACTGGATGGGTTCCACGGCAAGTCGACAA
This sequence comes from Oryctolagus cuniculus, assembly GCF_051225735.1. Classification (NCBI taxonomy): domain Eukaryota; kingdom Metazoa; phylum Chordata; class Mammalia; order Lagomorpha; family Leporidae; genus Oryctolagus; species Oryctolagus cuniculus. Next base: position 27,259,187 of record NC_142877.1, read on the forward strand.
CACAGGCCACCCAGGAGTTCTGGGGGATGCTGGCCACGCTTCGCGCTGCAGGCAGGCCCAGCTGAGAACATTTTAAATTTCTCTTAATGTGCTTTTCAGCTCAATTTGATTTTTTAAAAAACTACTTCCATACCTCTAAGTTTTTCTTAGAATAATGAGTCATGGTCTGTGCTTTCCGGAATTTCTCGGAGTTTCAGCTGCTTTGAATTCTGCATGGGAGTTCTTGCATCGAAAGGTTTCTGTCTGACTGGTTTCTGGTCCCTCATTTGGCTCACTGGGTGAGGTCATGGTTCTCTGAAAGCTCCTGATGCTTGTTGGCATATTACATCATCCACTGGTCGGAGGATTAGACACTTCTTCCAGGCCTCCTAACTGGCTTTCTTTGTGCCTGGCCAGTGAGTCTAAGCAGTCGCTGAACTTGTATGCACTTCTGCTATTTCAGCACTAGATGGCGCCGTAAATCGTGGTTGGCCGCAAATTGGCTTCTGATGTGTTGTCACTGTCTCAACACTAGAGGACGCGCTTTCTCCGGGTTTGTCCCCAGTCCGTAGTTGATGGATGGCTGACAGTGTCTGTCTGAGCTCTGGCCTGGGCATACAAACTTCCCAGCTTTCTCTGGTGCTGGGTCTTACCATGGCAGGCCCGGCTTTGAGCTCCAAGGCAAAGTCCTACACTGGCTTTCCCGCTCTCCAGCAGCCGGAACCTTGCTCTGCCATCTGCCAGAAGTTTGGGGTAGGGGTGGTGGTGGGGTCCTGGCCAAGGAGGGTGCAAAGACTCAATCTGCAGGTCTCGGCCTGGGTGGGGAGGTTTGGGGGTTTTACAGCGGTGGCCTAGTACTGTGCTTCAAGTCCGAGGTCTGGATTCGATCCACCCTCTTCCACCAGGCAGGAGACACCGAGCTGCACAGCCTGGAGCTGCGGGAGCAGTGAGGTGGTGACGCGTCGCTTCCTGCTCTTCAAGGTGTCTTCCTTGTCACTGTACTAAGGCCAGGCACTGCCCTGGACGCTCGGCTTCCTTAGAACTCGTGGAGGTGGCTCGTGCTGGCGTCTGTTGGGGGTGGGTGAGCACTAGAATGTATTGCATGGCCACCATCTCTAATACACTCGTCTTATAAAAATTCATTTTTTTTTAAACTTGTGATGTGTATTTTAAAAATTTTATTTGAAGCCGGCGCCATGGCTCAATAGGCTAATCCTCCACCTTGCGGCGCCGGCACACCGGGTTCTAGTCCCGGTTGGGGCGCCGGATTCTGTCCCGGTTGCCCCTCTTCCAGGCCAGCTCTCTGCTATGGCCAGGGAGTGCAGTGGAGGATGGCCCAGGTGCTTGGGCCCTGCACCCCATGGGAGACCAGGAAAAGCACCTGGATCCTGGCTCCTGCCATCGGATCAGCGCGGTGCGCCGGCTGCAGCGGCGGCCATTGGAGGGTGAACCAACGGCAAAGGAAGACCTTTCCCTCTCTGTCTCTCTCTCACTGTCCACTCTGCCTGTCAAAAAAAAAAAAAAAAAAAATTTTATTTGAAAGGCAGAGTTACAGAAAGAGAGAAGTCTTCCATCCATTGGTTCACTCCCTAAATGGCCGCAATAGCCAGAGCTGTGCCGATCAGGAGCCAGCAGCTTCTTCCAGGTCTCCATGTAGGTGCAGAGACCCAAACACCTGGGCCATCTTCCACTGCTTTCCCAGGCCATAGCAAAGAACTGAATCAGAAGTGGAGCAGCCGGGACTCAAACCAGTGCCCATGTGGGTAGGATGCCAGCACTGCAGGCAGCGGTTTTACCCATTATGCCATAGCACTGGTCCCTGATTTATTTATTTTGAAAATCAGTTACACAGAGAGAAAGAGAGAGATCTTCCATCCACTGGTTTACTTCCCAAATGGCCACAATGGCCAAGGCTAGGCAAGGCCAAAGCCAGGGGCCAGAAAATCCATCCTGGTCCCCCACGTGGTGGCAGGAGCTCAAGTACTCCGCAGGTGCGGTAGCAGGAGCTGGGTGAGAAGTGGAGCAGCTGGGACTGAAATCGGCGCTGTGATACGGTACACCGGCGTCACAGGCATTAGCTTGACTTCCTGTACCACAATGCCAGCCCCTAAATTCGTGTTCAACGCTTTCCCGCAGGAATAACTGAAGGCCTAGACAGTGGTGAATCTCGCCAAACATTTAGAGAACAAACGGCAGCACCAGCATATGCTCGTTCAGAAAACAGAAAAAGCAAATGCTTTGCGACTCAAGAGGGCAACTTAACCCAGATATCAAAATCCAGCGAGCACAGGAAGGAAGTCGCAGCACCGCAACCCGCACGGACGCAGGCGGAAAACCATTCCCAGCTCAGTGGAGGGCTCTGCCATCTGCCAGGACAGAGCAACAGCAGGACGGGTCCCGAGACTTTGTTCCCGCTCATCCGCTCCAAGCTGAGGCTTGTCCTGCCCCATTCCCTGACAGCGCCGTCCTCTCGCTCCCCGTGTGCAGTCCGGGAAGCGTGTCTCTTGGGCCCGTGTGCTGGTGCCAGGTGCCTGCAGCTCTCCAGGCCTTTCTGAGGGGGAGCTGTCCTGGTGACCCTTGGCTGGCAACGTCTTTTCTGTGAGGGCTTTGACTTTTGCCTCATCTCCTGGCCAGCGAGGTTTCGGCTAAGCCTCCCCCTCTCCCCTTTCCCAGGGCTCCTTTGGGCCTCCTGGACCTGCCTGCCTGTTTCTTCCAGGATTTGGAAAGTTCTCAGCGGCTCTTTTCTTCCGCCTTTCCCCTTCCCGTCTGCTTCGGACACACCCATGACACAGACGCTGTCTCGCTTAAGTGGCACCTTCAAGTCCAGGGTTAGTTCTTCCGCCTTCTCAATTCTGCTGTTCAGGCTCCCACTGCATTTGCCATTTCATTCATTGTTTAGCTCCAGTATTCCTGACTCATCCTTCTTAAGATCACTCTTTTTGCTGAGTTCATCATTTATATCACTGTCTTCCTAATGTCATTGGACTGTCTTCTGTATTCCCTTGTATCATGAAGTTCACTTAGTTACCTGTCAGTTGACTGATCAATTTCCATTTCTTCATGGTCTATTTTTTTTTTTTTTTGACAGGCAGAGTGGACAGTGAGAGAGAGACACAGAGAGAAAGGTCTTCCTTTGCCGTTGGTTCACCCTCCAATGGCCACCGCGGCCGGCGCTGCGGCCAGCGCACCACGCTGATCCGATGGCAGTAACCAGGTACTTATCCTGGTCTCCCATGGGGTGCAGGGCCCAAGGACTTGGGCCATCCTCCACTGCACTCCTGGGCCACAGCAGAGAGCTGGCCTGGAAGAGGGGCAACCGGGACAGAATCCGGCGCCCCGACCGGGACTAGAACCTGGTGTGCCAGCGCCGCAAGGCGGAGGATTAGCCTAGTGAGCTGCGGCGCCAGCCTTCTTCATGGTCTATTACAGGAGAGTTTTTGTGTTCCTTTACATACATCATGATACCTTGTTTTTTTTTTTAAGATTTATTTATTTGAGAGGTAGAGTTACAGACAGGGGGAGAGAGAGAGAGAGATGGAGATGTCTTCCATCCGCTGGTTCACTCCCAGATGGCTGCAACAGCTGAAGCTGGACCGATCTGGAGCCAGGAGCTTCTCCCGGGTCTCCCACGCAGGTGCAGGGACCCAAGGACTTGGGCTATCTTTCGCTGCTTTCCCATCAGCAGAGAGCTGGATTGATACCTTGATTAAAAAAAAAAAAGGGCATCTTGGGGGCCGGCACTGTGGTGCCGTAGATTAAGCCTCCCGCTGCAGTGCCAGCATCCCATATGGGTGCCAGTTCTAGTCCCGGCTGCTCCTCTTCCAATCCAGCTCTCTGCTGTGACCTGGAAATCAGCAGCAGATGGCCCAAATACTTGGACCCCTGCACCCAGGTGGGAGACCCGGAAGAGGCTCCTGGCTCCGGATCAGCCCAGCTCCAGCCATTGCAGCCATCTGGGGAGTGAACAAGCAGATGGAAGACCTCTCTCTCTCTCCCCCTCTCACTGTGACCCTACCTCACAAGTAAATCTTTTTTACAAAAGCTTCTTGTGCCCATATATTGGTTTTTGTGCATCTGATGTGTCACTTGTATCTCCTCACCTCACAGGGTGGCTTCCTAGTAAGAGTTTCTGCTGGCGATGTGTTGCTTGGACGTGCGGTCTTGGCTTTGATTCCGAGTGGGCGTCTTAGTGTCGTGTCTATGTAGCTGCTTCAGCTGCCATCAACACTAGGGGTGTTTCTGTATGTTGCAGTGGCCCAGGCTGCAGGGCTGGTGGAAGGGCACCACCAGTGGGGACACGGCTCCCCTAGGTGGGGCAGGTGTGCACCCAGCTGCCGATGTGGCCCTCCTGTCGGTTTCCGTGGGCTGTGTGAACGTGGGGCTGCCCAGGTGAGTCCAGGTGGGTGCAGTGCAGGGTGCCTATTGGTGTCTGTGGGCTGCACAGGGGCTGGGCCACAGCATTGTGCTCTGATGGGGCTCCTGCCCACGTCCAGGGCTGCGGGTGGATGAGTAAGGCTGGACACTGTTTCTCAGGGCCTTGGTGAGCCATGCTTCTGACAGTAGGCCACCCAGATGCCTCTTGGTGCCACAGCAGGAGGCTGGAGCCACCCACTTGCTTCCCAGGAACTTCAGCAGGCTAAGCCGCTCAGGGATTGCTCAGTCTGGGGTTATGGGTGGGCAGGGCTGCGTCCCCAGGCCTCTGTGGGCTCAGCTGCTCGGGACTGGTTGTCTGGTCACTTCCTGGGCCACTCCTGGAGCAGCAGGAGGGTGGTGTAGCCTCCCAGCTGTTTTCTGGGAGAGAGACCCCTACAGTTGCACTGTTTGGGGTGCTCTGCCCAGGTTCATCCTAGGGCTGGGCCTCTGGCTGGCTCCCAGGTCCGGGTCAGTGGAGCTGCTGGGAGTGACTGCTTCCCAGAGCCCCTGGGTGGGTGGTCTCTCAGGACAGCTCCGTGCAGCAAGAACCTGGCTAGGGGAGGGTACGACATGGGCTGGGCTCTGTCTCCAAGGTGTGCAATGGTGTGATTACCCAGAAGCTCCCAAACCAGGCTGGGGCTGCAGGTGCTCGGGGTTCCCTGCGGCGGGGGTGTGGGGCCCAGGGCCTCCTGCCTCCCCTCTCCCAGTGCGTGAAGCCCTTTGGACTCAGGATGGATCTGAGCCACGGAACAGCAGAGGCAGCGTGCTGGGTCCTCTTCACTCAGCTGCCGCCTACCTCCTGGCTCTGTAACATCTGGTCCTGTGCACACTTTCTTACCGCACTCCCCCCAATGAAGTTCAGGGACCAATGGTAGAGGCAGTTCCTTAGCCATCAGGCTAACATAGTTCTAGAAACTCAGTCTACAAGCACTGGCCTGGCCTGGGAGCAGGGGCTGTGGGCCCTGGCTGACACTGAATTTCATATCTTAGTGCTGGTCTTTTTTTTTCTTTTAAAGATTTATTTATTTAGTGGCTGGCACTGTGGCATAGCAGGTAAAGCTGCTGCCTGCAGTGCCGGCATCCCATATGGGCGCTGGTTCGAGTCCTGGCTGCTCCACTTCCGATCCAGCTCTCTGCTAATGGCCTGGGAAAGCAGTGGAAGATGGCCCACTTCCTTGGGCCCCTGCACCAGAAGAAGCTCCTGGCTTCAGATCACCACAGCTCTAGCGTTGCACTCATCTGGGGAGTGAACCAACAGATGGAAGATCTCTTTCTCTCTCTCTCTCTGCCTCTCTCTAACTCGGCCTTTCAAATAAGTAAATCTTAATATTATTTGAAAGGCAGAGAGAGGTCTTCTATCTGCTCATTCACTCCCCAAATGGCTGCAACAGCCAGAGCTGGGCCGATCTGGAACCAGGAGCCTCCTCTGGGTCTCCCACATGGGTGCAGGGACCCAAGGACTTGGGCCATCCTTTACTGCTTTCCCAGGCCATAGCAGAGAGCTGGATCAGGAGTGGAACAGCTGGGACTCGAACTGGTACCCATATGGGATGCCAGCACTCAGGTGGCGGCTTTACCCGCTACGCCACAGAACCGGCTCCATTAGTGCTGGTCTTATTTCCCTGGGGGTGGTGATGACAGGTGACAGGGGCAACCCTTTTCTTCCCACTCCTCAGTGCATCGTTTCTTATTGTACCAAAACCAGGCCCCATGGGTTCTCGCCTGGACTCCCCAGCTCTGCAAACGAAGACCGTTGTGTGAGTGGCTGCAAGATCTCGGGCTCTGGCCCTGCCTCTGGGGCGGGCACTCTTGTTCAAAGTCCCTTAGCCATGTTTATTTCTGGGCTCTCAATTATATTCTGTTGCTCCGTATATCTGTCCTTATGCCAGTATCTCACTGTTTGATTACTATAGCTTTAAGTTTTAAAATCAAAGTATGAATCCTCCGATTATGGATTTCTTTTTCAATGTTTTGGTGTTTTGGCTTCTTGGGATGCATTCCAGGTCCATGTGTGTCAAAGGATTGTTTTTTTCACTTCTGTGAGAAGCGCCATTGAAGTTTTGATAGGCGTGGAGCTGACTCTGCAGGCCCTCTGGGAAGTATTTCCCATCTGAGCAGTGCTCCTATGCATTGAACACGGGATGTCTTTTTTTGTGGTCCTTGCTTTCTTTCAGCACTGTTCTATAGTTTTCACCGTAAGTCTTTGGGCTTCTTGGTTAAGTTTAGTCCTAGGTATTCATTTGGGTGCTATTGTGAGTGAACTTGTTAGGTTCTTTTGAAGATTGTTGATTGCTGGTGTCAGGAATGTAACGGATCTTACGTGTAGATCTTGTAATCTGCAATTTTGCTAAATTTGTTTATTGGCTCTGGTAGGGATGTGTGTGCATGATACTCCATGAGATGTCCTATAGATAGAATATTTGCATCTTCAAATAGAGATAAATTCCTTCATTTCCAATTTGAGTGCTATTCATTTTTTTTCTTGACTAATTGCTCTGGCTGGGACTTCAGTATAATATTGAATAGAGATAGTAAAAGCAGGAATTCTTTTTTTTTTTTTTTTCAAAGATTTACTTATGGGGCCAGTGCTGTGGTGTAGCGGGGAAAGCTGCTCCCTGCAGTGCCAATATCCCATATGGGCGCTGGTTTGAGTCCCTGCTCCACTTCTGATCCAGCTCTCTGCTATGGCCTGGGAAAGCAGTACAAGATGGCCTAAGTCCTTGGGCCCCCGTGTCCGCATGGGAGACCTGGAAAAAGCTCCTTCAGATCGGCACAGCTCCAGCCATTGCAGCCATCAGGGGAGTGACCCAGCAGGTGGAAAACCTCTTTCTCTCTCTCTCTCTCCTCTCTTTCTTTCTCTCTTTCTCTTTCTCTTTCTCTTTCTCTCTCTCTTTCTCTCTCTCTTTCTCTTTCTCTCTCTCTTTCTCTCTCTCTTTTTCTCTCTTTATCTCTTTTTCTCTCTTTCTCTCTCTTTCTCTCTCTCTTTTTCTCTCTCTCTCTCTTTTTCTCTCTCTCTCTCGTTTTCTCTCTCTCTCTCGTTTTCTCTCTCTCTCTCGTTTTCTCTCTCTCTCTCGTTTTCTCTCTCTCTCTCTTTCTCTCTCTCTCTCTCTCCCCCTCTCTCCCCCTCTCTCCCCCTCTCTCCCCCTCTCTCCCCCTCTCTCCCCCTCTCTCCCCCTCTCTCCCCCTCTCTCCCCCTCTCTCCCCCTCTCTCCCCCTCTCTCCCCCTCTCTCCCCCTCTCTCCCCCTCTCTTTCTCCCTCTCCCTCTCCCTCTCCCTCTCCCTCTCCCTCTCCCTCTCCCTCTCTCTCTCCCTGTCTCTCTCCCTGTCTCTCTCCCTCTCTCTCTCCCTGTCTCTCTCCCTGTCTCTGTCTCTCTCTTTCTCTCTGTCTCTCTCTCTCTCTCTGCCTTTCAAAAAGATTTTTTGAGATTTATTTATTTGAAAGGCAGAGATAGAGAAAGAGGGAGATGTTTCATCTGCTGGCTCACTCCCCAAATAGCCTCAATGACTAGGGCTGGGCCACACCGAAGCCAGGGGCTTCTTCTGAGTCTCCCATGTGGGTGCAGGGGCCCAAGTACGTGGGCCATCTTTTGCTGCTTTCCCAAGAGCATTAGCAGGGAGCTGGCTCAGAAGTGGAGCAGCTGGGACTTGAACCAGCACCCACGTGGGATGCCAACATGGCAGGTGGAGGCTTGATCTTCTACACCAGAGCGCTGGCCTCAAGAATTTTTGTCTTTAGGCCGGTGCCGCAGCTCACTAGGCTTAATCCTCCGCCTTGCGGCGCCGGCACACCGGGTTCTAGTCCCGGTCGGGGCGCCGGATACTGTCCCGGTTGCCCCTCTTCCAGGCCAGCTCTCTGCTGTGGCCCGGGAGTGCAGTGGAGGATGGCCCAAGTCCTTGGGCCCTGCACCCCATGGGAGACCAGGATAAGTACCTGGCTCCTGCCTTCGGATCAGCGCGGTGTGCCAGCGGTGGTGGCCATTGGAGGGTAAACCAATGGAAAAGGAAGACCTTTCTCTCTGTCTGTCTCTCTCTCACTGTCTACTCTGCCTGTCCAAAAAAAAAAAAAAAAAAAAAAAATTTGTCTTTAAAAACCTACCCTTTTATTTGAAAGAGCAACAAAGAGGCAGAGACAGATCTTCCATCTGCTGATTCTCTGCTGATTCTCTAGATGGCTGCAGTAGTCTAGTCTGGATCAGGCTGGAGCCAGGAGCTCCATCCTGGTGCCCCACATGTGTGGCAGTGGGACTTGGGCCATCTTATGCCTTCCCAGGCACATCAGGAGGAAGCTGTATTGGAAGTACAGCAACCTGGAGTGGAACTGGCACTGTGACATGGGATGCAGGCGTAGGCCTGACCTGCTGTGTCACATCAATGGCCCCCAGCATTCTTGTTTCATTCCTAATCTCAGAAGATTTTAGTCTATTTTTTTTTTAAGATTTATTTATTTGAAAGGCAGAGTTATAATGTGAAATAAGGGTGAATTCTTGAAACAAACGGAAAGAAATTCTCATTGAAGAAGTAAACAAGCAGAAATTTTGGAGTTGAGAAATCTAATAGCTGAAATAAAGAGCTGGATGGGCTCAGTAGCAGAATGGACGTGCTTGAACCTCATCCCACGGGCGATGCATCTGCGACCCAGGGTCTTTGCAGAGGCGATGGAGTCGGATGAAGTCATGCTGGGCTCGGGTGGATCCTGATTCTAATGACTGACACCCCTGTACGAGAAAGAAGCTCACAGACACAGGAGAGCGGCAGCAATGGTGGAGGCAGAGATTACAGCTGTGTGTCTGTAAGCTGGGGAACATCAAGAGACCCCCCCCCCACCCCGAGAGCAGGGAGAGGTCAGAAAGGGTGGCACCCTAGGGCCCTCGGAGAGAGGGCGTCCCGACTACCCACTCTGGCCTCTGGAACTGCAAGAAGATAAATCTGTTTTCCAGCAGTGGGTTTGTCGGACTTGTTACAGCACCCCCAGGAAACTAACACGAGGAAAGAGATGATGAAGTTCAAGGCAGACCCGTGGACGCGGCAGCACCTAAGCAAGTGAGCAGAGCCTTAGGGTTGAGTGGGACGGCAAGGTCTGCCTCTTGTCCTTGGCCCCCAGGGAGGGGAGAAAGAATGCAGTGATGAAAAGAATGACATCTGCCAACCGTCCCCAATTTTGTGAGGGACAGAAACCCACAGATTCAAGCAGCTTGGTGAACCCCAAAGAGAATAAAATGAAAAACTCATGCCCTGGCGTATCAAAAGCAAACAGTCACAAGGCTCTGGCCATGTTGGAGCATTCACTCCTTTGTAATTCTATTATTATTATCAGACACTTGATCCTATTTATATGATCACTTTAACACTTCATCCTATCTATACACTCACTTTAACACTTAATTCTATCCATATGATCACCAATACTTTTTTTTTTTTTTTTGACAGGCAGAGTGGACAGTGAGAGAGACAGAGAGAAATGTCTTCCTTTTTGCCGTTGGTTCACCCTCCAATGGCCGCTGCAGCCAGTGCGCTGCGGCCGGCACACCGCGCTGATCTGAAGCCAGGAGCCAGTGCTTTTCCTGGTCTCCCATGCAGGTGCAGGGCCCAAGGACTTGGGCCATCCTCCACTGCACTCCCTGGCCATAGCAGAGAGCTAGCCTGGAAGAGGGACAACTGGGACAGAATCCGGCCCCCCGACCGGGACTAGAACCCGGTGTGCCGGCGCCGCAAGGCGGAGGATTAACCTATTGAGCCATGGCGCCAGCCAATCACCAATACTTAAGATGGTATTGTTACCACCCAGGGAAGGGGATTTGGGGACCCATGGCAGGTTTTTAAACCATACCCTTGGAAGTAGGTCTCTAGTAACGTATGCAGAACTATAGAGCTTTGCAGTTACAAACTTCATACACTTCCTCATTATGTTAGGAACATGGTGATTCTTCCCACCATATCCGCCCTCCCACCCATCTTCTCCTCTTTTATTCCTACTTATTTTTTTTACTAAGATCTATTTTCAATTGACATTTATTTATTTGGGTGGAAGCTATACTTTATTGTGTTTTTTATTTGTTTTTTTTCTTTTATTTTTTTGACAGAGTGGACAGTGAGAGAGAGAGAGACAGAGAGAAAGGTCTTCCTTTGCCGTTGGTTCACCCTCCAATGGCCGCTGCGGCCGGCGCACCACGCTGATCCGATGGCAGGAGCCAGGAGCCAGGAGCTTTTCCTGGTCTCCCATGGGGTGCAGGGCCCAAGCACCTGGGCCATCCTCCACTGCACTCCCTGGCCACAGTAGAGAGCTGGCCTGGAAGAGGGGCAACCGGGACAGAATCCGGTGCCCCGACCGGGACTAGAACCCGGTGTGCCGGCACCGCTAGGCGAAGGATTAGCCTAGTGAGCCGCGGCGCCGGCGTGTTTTTTTCTTTTTTAAAAAAGCTTTTATTTAAGAAATACAATTTTCATAGGTACAATTTTAGGAATATAGTGGCTTTTCCTCCCATACCCACCCTCTCACCCCCACTCCTGTCCCACCTACTCCCTCTCCCATCCCATTCTTCATTAAGATTCATATTTAATTAACTTTATGTACAGAAGACCAACTCTATACTAAGTAAAAATTTCAACAGTTTGCACCCACACACACACAATGTAAAAAGTACTGTTTGAGAACAAGTTTTGCAGTTAATTCTCATAGTAAAACTTATTAAGGACAGAAGTCCTCCATGGGGAGTAAGTGCACAGTGACTCCTGTTAATTTAACAATTAACACTCTTATTTATGATGTCGGTGTAAGGTTGCCACAGAACACACCAAATACCAGAGTAAGGGAAAGGTTTATTGGGGGAAAACCCAGCAGGCCGGAGGAAAGGGGAGAGGAAGGAAAAAAAGAGAACGTGTGTCCGGGAAGCAGGTCTGAAATCCCTTTTCCAGGGGGCGGGCAGGAAAGTAGGAATAGCGAATCCCATTAGGTTGGGGGTGGAGCCTAACACCGGTGGTTGGGCCATGTGGTTACCTGGCTTTCAGCAATGGTGGCAGGGGCTAGGCCCTAGGATGTAGATCAGGGTGTAGATCACGCCATAGATAAGACTGCAGTCATTTTCCTAACATTCCCCCTTTTTGTTTTTTATAAAGCAGGCATTGTATGGGATTACATCGTTCCCAAAGTCCAGGAGGGGAGAAGGGGCGGTGGCCTGTCTTCTCTAGCTGCTGCCTGCTGACCCAGGGCGACGAGTCTCAAGCCGCTGTCTCCTGGGTGGGGAGCCGAGTATACCCCTGCAGCAGCATTTGGTTGACCGCCTGGTTGGTGAGGACTTCGGTTCGCTCCACGATCACCCCCAGTAAACACTTAAACAGACATGGTAATACAAAAGACAGGGTTAGAACAGCAGCCAATGGTCCTAGGAATGGCATTAACCAGGTGGCGAACGGACTCCATAACGGGGACGAAAGGAGAGGTTCTCCGGACCCTAGGGCAGACTGCTGGGGCTTATTAACAGTTTGTTCCACCTGCCCTGATTGATTCTCGTAGTAGCAGCAGCATTGTTCTCCCGGAAAAACACAAGTTCCTCCCTTTTCAGCTGTTACAAGGTCCAGAGCTGTCTATTTTGTAACACTACATCTAGAGATCTCCTCTTGTAATTGCTGGAGCTGCTCTTGGAACCGGTTGATGGACATAATGTTGTGGCCCGGAGCAGTTCCCAAGACCACCACGGAAGAGAGGGAAGCCGCGAGGCTGACTCCAACCAAGACCCGGAGGAGGACTGTGTGTTTCTTGCAGATAGGGAGATTAACCTGTAAAAGAAACTGAGTAGTCATATATGTTAGATGGGGGAGAGTATCACCAACACCCAAGGGGCAGGTGTAGAATGGTTAAGACAAGTGTACAGGGTGCGGTTACAGAGAAATGAGCTTCCAGGTGGGCTAGAGAAGGAAGCTATGGGAGTAACGGTTTTGTTAATAACACAAGGAATGTTAGCTGGCCAAATCCCATTAGATTATTCTGTTATGGTGGTAATCCAACACGTTGTGTCCTGGCCTCCAGAATGCAAAGGAAGATGACTGATTCTCTGAGAATTGGGGGTGCAGGAGTTCCTAGAAGCGGGAACATTGGTGAGTAGGGTAGCTGCAATCGGAGGTTCCCGAAGAGGATCGCATATAAAGCATTATTGTTGGTAAAGAGCCGGAGGTAAAATAGAGTTGGGTAGTTGATAAAGTAGAGCAAGAGACAGATCGATAAGTTGTAGCCACATTAGGGGAGGTTTGGCTGGGTTAATTAGCTGGGACAGGTGTTCAGAGGATTTCTTTACCGTATTAACCACCATATCCATGGGAACTGTCGGGAGTTGAATATGGATCCTGATAATCTTTATGGTCCCATGGGGATCTCGCAGGTTATTTCCTCTATACAAGGTGACAGATCCCTAGACCCCATATTGCCAGGCCTGAAGGTGAGGGTCAGTTATGGGGAAGGCTAAGAGGGGTTGGTAGTAGTCAGGGTCTACCTGTGGCCTCCTAGTTAGAGCGGGTTTTTCCTGGGGGAGGACCTCATAAAATTTTCCCGAGGAGGCCCTGTCCTTGATCAGTGTGGTAATAGTTACAGGACCAGGATGAGCACCCTTTCCAATAGTCGTCATTACATGAGCCTGTGTAGTCCTTAGTTAGGCAAAGATAATATGGATTTGCTATGAAGTGAGGTAAACTATATCTAGCCCAGTCATAACAGTTATGTGTGCAGGCCTGAGCAAAATTACAGTACAGAGTGATCAGGCCTGCACAGCCTGTGGTGGGGCTAAAGGTCACGTTGAGTGGTTTGGCTGGGATGGAAGTGGCGTACATCTGAAATTGCCATGCATAACGTGTTCCGGGGGCTGTTGTAGTTGTGGGACAGACACAGAAGAGCAGAAGGAATGAGATTATTGAGAGATTCATCGTGGTGTATAAAAGAGGGAGTGAGATAATAGGAGAAGGCATGGGAAAGTGTAGATCTCGGAGGGAGTGAAGTCTGATAAGGTTCCCTGGAAGTGTACGTCTTCAATATCTGAAAGGAGCCCAGAGGGGTCGATGGGTAAGGAGTGCGTCTGGTACTCTTCCCACAGGAGTTGTAGGAAGAGTTGGTAGCGATGTAAGAGGGGATCAGTACTTCTCCAGTATTGGAAATGGCAGGTGGCTGGACGGTCACTGCTTCTCCGAGGTGGGTTCATTAAGCACAGGAGGGGCTGAGTTTTCAGGTACCATTGGTAATGGAGCTCAAGTCCGGGTGAACCTGGCTGTGAGTGGCCCTGTGGGAGTAGCTGTATAATGAGGGGGAGGGGAATGCTTAAGGTGGGGTTGTGGGGAGCAACCAAGACTAGACTAAATTACCGGAATTGCTAAGACTAATTCTGTGCATCTGATCTCCCACAATATGGCCCTGAGAGGGAGCAAATAACTTCTACACAGCTGCCTCACCAGTTTGACTGATAAGCTGCAGGAGCTGATCCTGCTCCTGATTGGAGGAGAGCAGCATGCTCCGTGTGTGGGTAGCAGAGTTGGGATTGGTGGAAGAGGACTATAAAGGAGGAGAGAGACAGCATGCACCAGGAACACCTGAGCAACCCCTGAGAGAGCCGGCCAGCGGTGTGCCGCTCCTCCATGGAAGCTGGGAGAGTGGCGGGGGTGCCGCCCCTCCGCGGAGGTGGGGGGGGGGTCCGGCAGCTAACCCGGGACGGCATCATTCCTCCACGAGTGGGAGAGCGGCAGCAAACTCGGGAAGGGCCGGGCAAAGAACAGCACAGGGTCCGGTGTCGTTCCTCCGGAAATGGGGGAGCGACATGGGGTGAAGTGGATCCAGTGGGGGGTTCCCTGTGACTTTGCTGCTGTAGGAGTAGTGAGAATAGCTCGGTAAGGTCTGGTCCATTTAGCCTGTAGTTTAGTGGAGTGGGGGGTAAGGAGGGTGTGAAGAGGACAGGAAGACCTTGTCTCCCACTGTGATGGGAGGGGAGCTGTCTGAGGTAGTTGGACCTGGAGCTGGGCAGCAGGTGTCCGTATATTTCCATAGCTCTGTTCAGAGATGCCTGAGGAGAGGCGAGAGTAGATGGGATGGTAGGAGTGGAGATTGAGAGTCTATAGTTGGAGGGATCAAGAGACGTCCGTACATCAGTTCGAAAGGTGCAATAGTGAGAGGCTTTCTTGGAAGGGCCCCTGCACAGAGCAGGGCCAGAGGAAGTAGTATAGTCCTGTCCAGGTGAAGCTCAAGGGAAAGTTAGGCAGTATTTTGTAGAACACGATTTGCCCTTTCTACTTTTCCTGAGATTGAGGGTGGTGAGGGACGTGGAAGTGCCAGGGGATGTTAGCGCCTTAGTCAGCAGCTGAGTTACCCGGGATGTAAATTGAGGACCACTATCTGACTGCAGAGAGCTAGGAACCCTGAAACGGGGGATAAACTCCTGAGGTAGGATGTTGGAAACTGTTAGCGCCCATTTGTTAGTAGTAGGCAGCCTTTCTTTAGGCCAGCTAGCAAGCAGCTAATAAAATGATTTCTGGCTGTTATACCACTGGGAGAGTTGTGATCCCAATTGGGGTCCTGTTTCAGGACCGCATCTGCACCTATGGGTCAGGCAGGGTCCGTCTGATGGATCTCATCAGCATGGAGACGGCTTGTACCCACACTCGCCTTCGCTCCTCTGGGAGAAGGGTATTATAGAGGTATTATAGAGGATCGTAAAGATATCATGAAGGGTCAGATTATAAGATTATGTTTTTTTTTTTTTTTTTTTTTTTTTTTTTTTTTTTTACAGGCAGAGTGGACAGTGAGAGAGAGACAGAGAGAAAGGTCTTCCTTTGCCGTTGGTTCACCCTCCAATGGCCGCTGCGGCCGGTGCACTGCGGCTGGCACATCGTGCTGATCCGAAGGCAGGAGCCAGGTGCTTCTCCTGGTCTCCCATGGGGTGCAGGGCCCAAGCACTTGGGCCATCCTCCACTGCCCTCCCAGGCCACAGCAGAGAGCTGGCCTGGAAGAGGGGCAACCGGGACAGAATCCGGCGCCCCGACCAGGACTAGAACCCGGTGTGCTGGCACTGCTAAGCGGAGGATTAGCCTATTGAGCCGCGGCGCCAGCCAAGATTATGTTAAATAGCAAAATTACTTAATGTACGACGTTGGATTAGAGGTGAAGGAACCCAGTTTTTGTTCAATCTGTGAAAGATCAAGTGAGAAAGGAACATGGACCCTTACGGTGCCTTCCACCCCTGCCACTACCTGTAGGGGTAGCATGAAGTGGGTTCCCTGGCTGCTGATTGGGAGCGAGTGACTCTGGGACTGGATGCAGGGAGAGGTGGGGGAGGGGCTTGAGGGAGAGGCAGGGTGGGGATGGAATGTGGATCAGGGAAAGGCACAGGCAAAGGTGAAGGTTGAAGTGTAGATTGGGTTTGGGACAAGGTCAAGGGTGTGGCAGGTGTGGCAGGAGCAGGAATGTTCTGAGGATGAGATGAGCAAGGGACTTGCAGTAAGGTGGAAGGAGGTACAGTGAGAGCAGGGGTAGAAGTTGGGGAAGGAGTACACATGGGCAGAGAACAGTCTTGAGGAACAGACGAGCAGGGGGCTTGAGATAATGCAGAAGGGACTGCAGTAAAAGCAGGAGCAGAAATTGACACCGCCTCCTGGAATTCGGCAGGAGAGAGAGGTGACGATACAGCCAGGGCTGGAGCAGATGGTGGATTCTGTAGCCGTCTCGTGGGAGATAATGGCGCCGGGACTTTAGCCGCTGGGGCCCCGGGAGATGGCTGAGCCAGTGCCTGTGGATTGGAGCGATAAGGGGATGTTCATCTGCCGGATCGAAGGAGGCTGTGGTAGTGGCGGTGACAGGATTGGAGGTAGAAGAGAAGGGTTTCGGCTCAGGCCTTTGACCTCTAGTACTGGTCTTGGAGACCAGAAGGACCTGAGCTGGAGAGCAAGAAGTACACAGAGAAGGTTTAGATCAAAGATAGGAAAAAGCTTGAACATATGGGATCTCCTTCCATTTTCCCAAATGCTCACAGAAGTGATAAAGATCTTGAATGATATCAGGGTCAAAAGTACCATGGAGGGGCCATTTCAATTGACTGTCAATACCTGGGCCACATTCAATTACAGAGAAAGATGAGGTGTTGACGTTTGAGGGCTGGAGCCAATTTGAGAGGGACCATATTACTTAAAAGGCAACCAAGAGGAGAATCGGACAGAACGCAAGAGGAGACATTATCCATGGTGACTTAATAAGTCAGATCGGTGGATTGCAAGCGTCCTTGAATCTCAGCCATCTGACTAACGAGAGGGTATAGGAACAGAAGGCAGGGTTGTCACCCAAGTGCCCACTGGAGCCCATGGCTTAGGCTGTAAAAGGGAAACAGGTTGAGTCATCACTCACACCCACTGTTGCCCAGACACAGCGTCTGTAGAGACTAAAAACCTTTAGGTAGGGCTTGTGGTTAGTGCCTAGTACTGACTTTTACAAGAGTAGAAAAGCCTCAGACAGGCAGATGACAGTAGACCACAACTCAAAAGCAGAAGTCGCTGTGAGAATTTTCTGTTCCATATCTTACCTCAGAATTTGGAAGGCTGGTGTGTGGGTGGAGATCTCGGAGCATTTGGTGGTGGGGAAGGAGTTTCGAGGGTGTGTTTTGTGACTGGTGGAAATCCAGGACCCCAGGGCAGCTCAGAGATCCCCAAAGGGAGAGCAAAGTCACTGGGGGAACCTGGATCCGAGTCACGACACCAATGTAAGGTCGCCACAAAACACACCAAACACCAGAGTAAGGGAAAGGGAAAGGGTTTATTGGGGAAAACACAGGAGGCCAGAGGGAAGGGGAGAGGAATGAAAAAAGAGAACGTGTGTCCAGGAAGCAGGTCTGAAATCTCTTTTCCAGGGGGCGGGCAGGGAAGTAGGAATAACGAATCCCATTAGGTTGGGGTTGGAGCTTGACACTGGTGGTTGGGCCATGTGGCTACCTGGCTTTCAGCAATGGCAGCAGGGGCTAGGCACTAGGGTATAGATCAGGGTGTAGATCGTGCCATAGATAAGACCATTTTTCTAACAGTTGGTGATCACCTGAGGCTCTTGTCATAAGCTGCCAAGGCTATGGAAGCTTTTTGTGACCACACTCTGTCAGTATTTAGATAAGGCCATAAACTGGAAGTTCTCTCCTCCTGCCAGAGAAAAGTACATCCTTCTTTGATCACCATTTCTTTCCATTGGGGTCTCATTCACAGAGATCTTTCATGTAGAACTTTTTTTTTTTTTTTCCCACAGTGTCTTGGCTTTCTATGCTTGAATTGCTCTTGTGGGCTCCTCAGCCACATCTGAATGCCTTAAAGTCTGATTCTGAGGTCAGAGTGTTATTTAAAGCAATTGTCATTCTATGAGTCTGCTGTGTGGACTGCTTTCCATGTTGGACATTCCCTCCTTTTTAATTCTATTATTATTACCAGGCACTTGATGCTATTTATATGGTCTCTTTAACACTTGATCCCATCTATATGTTCATTTAACACTTAATATGATCATTTTAACAATTAAGATGACATTTTACAGCCTTACAGATACAAACTTCCTCCTCCCTTTTATTCCCCCCTCTTTTTTTTTAAACTTAGATCCATTTTCATTTGACTTTATTTTTTTAAAAGATTTATTTATTTGAAAGTCAAAGTTACACAGAGGAGAGGCGGCAGTGGGGGTGGGGAGGATCTTTCATCCACTGGTTTACTGCCTAATTGGCCACAACGGCCAGAACTGCGCCGTTGACTTTATATACATTTGATTGTATATATACTTAATATACAATTGACTTTATATACATATGATTAACTCATTAAGTAAAGAATTCAACATATGAAGAAGAGAATTTTAAAAAATAAAAAAACTGTTTCTCAACAGTCAAGATGAGGGCTGTTAAAGTCATTGCTTCTCAAAGTGTCAATTTCACTTGTACAGCTTTCATTTTAGGTGTGCTATTAGTTATCACAGGTCAGGGAGAACATATGGTATTTGTCTCTTTGGGACTGGCTTATTTCACTAAGTGAAGTTTTCCAGATTCATCCATTTTGTTGCAAGTGACTGGATTTCATTTTTTTAAACTGCTGTGTAGTATTCCATAGTGTACATATCCCATAATTTCTTTATCGAGTCTTCGGTTGATGGGCATTTAGATTGATTCCGTGTCTTAGCTATTGTGAATTGAGCTGCAATAAACATGGAGGTGCAGATAGCTTTTTGGTTTACTGATTTCATTTCCCTTGGGTAAATTCCCAGGAGTGGGATGGCTGGGTCATATGGTAGGTCTATATTCAGATTTTTGAGGTATCTACATACTGTCTTCCATAGTGGCTTTACCACTTTGCATTCCCACCAACAGTGGATTAGAGTACCTTTTTCCTCACATCCTCTCCAGCATTTGTTGTTTGTTGATTTCTATATGAAAGCCATTCTAATTGGGGTGAGGTGAAACCTCATTGTGTGTGGTTTTTTTTAAAGATTTATTTATTTACTTGAAAGAGTTACACAGGGAGAGGCAGAGGGAGAGAAGGATAGAGGGGTAGAGGTTTTCCGTCTGCTGGTTCACTCCCCAGATGGCCGCAATGGCCGGAGCGGTGCTGATTCGGAACCAGGAGCTTCCTCCAGGTCTCCCATGCAGGTGCAGGGGCCCAAGGACTTGGGCCATCTTCCACTGCTTTGTCAGGCCGTAGCAGAGAGCTGGATTGGGAGTGGAGCAGCCAGGATTCTAGCTGGTGCCCATAGGGGATGCTGGCGCTGCAGACCAGGGCTTTAACCCACTGCGCCACAGTGCCAGGCCCCTCATTGTGGTTTTAATTTGCATTTCCCTGATGGCTAGTGATCCTGAGCAGTTTTTCATGTCTCTGATGGCCATTTGGATTTCCTCTTTTGAAAAATTTCTATTTAAGTCTTTTGCCCATTTCTTGATGGTTTGTTTTGTTGTTGTGGAGATTCTTGATCTCTTTCTAGATTCTGGTTATTAATCCTTTATCAGTTGTGTAGTTTGCCAGTTTCTCTCATTCTGTTGATTGCCTCTGACTTTCTTTTGCAGGACAGAAGCTTCTCAATTTGAAGTAATCTCATTTGTTAATTTTGATTTTGGCTGCCTGTGCCTCTGGGGTCTTTTCAAGAGTTCTCTGCCTGTGCAAATATCTTGCAGGGTCTCCCCAAGGTTCTCAATCAATTTGATGGTGTCAGATTGTAAATTTAGATCTTTAATCCATGTTGAGTGGATTTTTGTGTAAGGTGTAAGGTAGGGGTCTTTCTTCCTACTTCTGCATGTGGAAATCCAGTTTTCCAAGCACCATTTGTTGAAGAGACTGTCCTTGCTCCAGGGATTGGCTTTGGCTCCTTGGTCAAATATGAATTGGTTTCAGATATTTGTATTGATTTCTGGGATTTCTATTCTGTTCCATTGGTCTATCCTTCTGTTTTTGTACAGTGCCAAGCTGTTTTCATTATAATTGCCCTGTAGTATGTCTTGAAATCTGGTACTGAGATACCTCCAGCTTTGTTTTTGTTGTATAAGATTGCTTTGGCTATTTGGGGTCTCCTGTGTTTCCATATGAATTTCAGCATAATTTTTTCTAGATCTAAGAATGTCTTTGGTATTTTGAATCTATAAATTGCTTTTGGAAGTATGGACATTTTGATGATATTGATTCTTCCAATCTATGCACATGGAAAATTTTTCCATTTTTTTGTATCTTCTTCTATTTCTTTCTTTAATGTTTTGTAATTCTCATTGTAGAGATGTTTGACATCCTTGGTTAAATTTATTCTAAGGTATTTGATTTTTTTGTAGCTATTGTGAATAGGATTGATCTTAGAAGTTCTTTCTCAGCTGTGGCAATGTCTGTGTATACAAAGGCTGTTGATTTTTGTGTATTGACTTTATATCTTGCTACTTTACCAAACTCTTCTATGAGTTCCAGTAGTCTCTTAGTGGAGTTGTTTGGATCCCCTGTAAATAGAATCCTGTTGTCTGAGCATGTGGAGCCTCCCACAGTGACTGCCCAAAGTCTCAGCCATACCCACACAGCCTCAGTGTTTTCACAGTCCCGGCACATGAGCCTCCCACAGTCACGAGCACCCAGCCCCCTTCAGCTCTCCCTGCCAGACTCAGGAGTCTCTGCTTGGCTGGTTGCTGCGTGTGGACAGAAGCCAGCAGAGTTGTTATGTGTGTCCTAAATGGCGCCTGCGCTCAATCAGCTTGTTACAGGACACCATTGCAGGGTGACCGGGGAGTGAGAAACATGCCCCCCTCTTTTCTCCTCTAGGTTGGCGGGTACACCATCCCCCACGGGGCTCCAAGCCGGATTTCCTCCAGGCTCTTCCTGCAGCTTTATTGCCAGTGGCTGGGGCTGATGCACCTGGTCTCACTTCACTCCAGAGCTGGTGCTGAGGTTCTCGGCTGCGCGGGTCCTGAGTTGTGTGTATCCACACCCTCCATGTAGCTCCACAGTGTCCCTCTAATTTGCATGGAGTTCCCTCTGCCATTTTTGCCCTACTCTTCCCTGAGACTTTTTTTTTTTTTTTTTTGACAGGCAGTTAGACAGGTCTTCCTTTTCCATTGGTTCACTCCCCAAATGGCCACTACGGCCGGCACGATGCACCAATCTGAAGCCAGGAGCCAGGTGCTTTCTCCTGGTCTCCCATGGGGTGCAGGGCCCAAGCACTTGGGCCATCCTCCACTGCACTCCCGGGCCACAGCAGAGAGCTGGACTGGAAGAGGAGCAACCGAGACAGAATCCGGCGGCCCAACCAGGACTAGAACCTGGGTGCCGGCACCGCAGGCGGAGGATTAGCCTAGTGAGCTGCAGCACCGGCCCTTCCCTGAGACTTTACTCTCTCTACTTTAAAAACTGTCTTCTCCTAGACTTGAGCAGTAAGCTGCCTCCCTTCTCTGCCTTCTTAATCCAATCCATTTATATATATATATATATATATATATATATATTTATTTATTTACTTGAAAGTCAGTTTATTTATTTACTTGAAAGAGCGCAGAGAGAGAAAGAGGTCTTCCATCCAATGGTTCACTCCCCAGTTGGCCACAACAGCCTTAGCTGCGCTGATCCGAAGCCAGGAGCTTCTGGGTCTCCCACACAAGTGCAGGGGCCCAAGGATTTGGGCTATCTTCTGCTATCTCAGCCCATAGCAGAGAGCTGGATTGGTAGTGGAGCAGCCAGGTCTTGAACTGGCACCCATATGGGATGCTGGCATTTCAGGCCAGGGTACTAACCCACTGCACCACAGTGCCAGCCCCATCCCTAGATATTAGATTTATTTTATTTCTTTGAAGGGCAGAGTTAGAGAGTGAGATTGATCTTCCATTTGCTGGTTCATTCTCTAAATGGCCACAACAGCCAGGGCTGGGCCAGGCTGGAGCCAAGAGCCTGGAACTCCATCCTGGTCTCCTAGGAGGGTAGCAGGGGCCCAGGGACTTGGGCCATCATCTGCCAAGGCACTGCATCAACGTGGAGCAGCCAGAACTTGAACTTGAAGGCAGTGAGCCAACCTACTGTGCCACCATGCTGGCCCCTAGACCAGACTCTTTTATCCAGAACGAAGAACTCTCATATCTCGCACGAGACCATGTCTACATCCTTAGCCATTAAGGAAACAAAACCATGAAGAGTGATAACTACATCTAATCCTACTTGGATTAAAGTAAAACACACCATGCTGAGGGCAAGGGAGGCCGCGCAGCAACTGGAACCGTGGGACACTGCTGCTGGGAGGGTGCTGGACTGCAGTGCTGGGGGCAGCCGGCCTGAGAACCGGAAATGAGGGTGAACACGCACCTCCTGTCCAGCCGTGTCTTGGGTACTGTCCCAGGGGAAGGTGTGGACAGTGGCGCTATTTCCAATTGCCCCAAACTCCCAGCAACCCGGATATCTCTGTTGGATGGATAAACAGATCCCTGTGCATTCGTACTGCGGAATGTTACTTGGTGATTAGGAAATAACGGACTTTTGACACCCAGAACAGCTTGGATGGATCTCGGGCATTGCTGATTGAGAGGCCGACCCCACTTACCTGATGTTCTGGAAAAGAAAGAAACCACAGTGACACAGAACGGGGGATGCAGGGCTGAAGTCGGAAGGGTGGGACAGTAGAGGACCAGCATGGGGGCTGGCGTTGTGGCCTAGCAGGTGCCGCTGCCTGCGATGCCTGCATCCCATACGGGCACTGGCTCGAGTCCCAGGTGCTCCATTTTTGATCCAGCTGTCTGGTAACGCACCTGGGAAGGCAAAGGAGGATTGGGTCCCTGCCACCCACATGGGAGACCCGGATGGAGTTCCAGGCTCCTGGCTTTGGCCTGGCCCAGCCCTGGTCACTGTGGCCACTTGGAGAGTGAACCAGTGGCTGGAACATCTGTCTCTGCCTTTCAAATAAATCTTTTTTAAAAGGAATAGAATTAAGGAGCCCAAGGGGGTGGTTGAACTGCTTTGTGTCCTGATCCACAGTGGTGGTTCCATGAATCCGTGTGCTGAGATCCACTAGTTGCACACAAATCATCAGCTTTACTGCGTGACTATTTGGAAACGATGGACTGGGAAGGTTAACCGTGGGACAGGCTTGCAGCTGTACGTAGACCACGTTTCCTGCACTGCTAACGGATGAGGTCGTGTGTCAGTCAGCTTTTTGTTACTTTAAGACTTGTGAGGGGAGCTTCTTTGGAAAGAAGGTTTGCTTCCAGCTTAGAGCTTTGAGGTTCACCGCCTGAGGCTGCGCAGTCATTAGTCCGGCCTCTGATGAGGGCAGAACACTGCAGGAGAGGGGAACAGGGAGCGGGTGGGGAACCGGGAGCACCTCCTGAATCCCCCCACCTGCTCTCGCGTAGCAGCAGCACTTTTTAAGGATTCACTTATTTGAAAGGCAGAGGAGGAGAGATCTTCCCTCCACTGGTTCACTCCCCAAATGGTTTTACTTTAAACTTCCTGGGCTTTTCATAAATCATCTGTGTTTTATATATACTGTGGTTAAAATCTTTCTTGTAATATCCATTTTTTTTAAATTTGGATTTTTCCTGAAGCTTCTCAAAAGAGTAGGTGACCAGAAGTCTTTTTAGAGGCCGATACTTGAGAGCTTTTTTACTCTTGATTTACTGGAGCTGAGGTCTCGCTGGGGCCACTGCATCAGTGGAGACAGTGTGTTAAGCGAAAACCCGGTCTCGGGACACAAGTTGTTGTCTGGGGAGGCAGCCCGGGTCCCTGGGGCTCGAGATGCACTTGCTTCCCTCTGCATCTTCAGGAGTGTGCGTGACGTGCACAACGTGTGGCAAACGTCCAGCATCTCCAACAGAAGGCAGAGGGGCGGCGCCCTCGGGGAGCCGGCGGGCCGGAGGGGAGGGGGCTGGGCACAGGAAGGACGCTGGCGTCCTCACCTCCCAGAACGTGAAGGGTGGCATTGACCAGTTTGTCGCTGCCACACAAGCGTCCTAAACAACACAGCCACATAGAAAGCCGGCGGCCGCGGCAAACCATGTCCTCAAGAAACGGTTCGCTCCCATGTGCTTGAGAGGCGACCAGGTGGAATGACCACGTTTCACCAACTCGCCCCAGATTGGCCACGTAGCGTGAAGCCCGCGAGCATCGTCCCAGGGCCGAACTTGCACAGGGGCGAGGGGGTCAGTCGTGAAATGTCCACACTGAGGATGCAGCAAGCCCACACCAAGCCCGGAGGCCCTCACCTGGAACCACGAAGGGATACATCGTCCATCTTTGGGGGAGACAGGATGCAGAGCGGCCGAGGCTGGAAGGTGCCAGGCTCCACGGCTGTCTCCAGGCCTCGGCTCTCTGGGTTGTTCTGGGCTTCAGGTGGGCAGAGGAAGGAGTGAGCGCCTGATGAAGTACAGGAAAGTCTTCAATCATTACTCAAAACTGGTGCATGCAGCGCCCCCTCCTGGTGACTCCGCGGAAGAACGGACTGGTGCCCACGGGATGAGGGCGAGTAAATGGCCCACGCCGTGACTTCCCACTGCGCGGCTTCGTAGTCTCCGCCACCCACGTGCACGTGCTGCCTCGGGGCATCCCCCACGTGATCTGTTAAGTGGGAGAAGTCTCAGGCTCCCTGTGCCCAAGGAGCACGCCAACTCGCCGGGAGGAAAGGCACTCAGGCTGCGTGTGACCTGGGTCTCGCCTCCGAAAGCGCACCTGGACTGGGACGTACGCGCTGTCGGTGCGTCAGTGGTGGGCGTACATCCAAGGGGAAAGTGAGAGAAACACACGGTTCCTGGACACTGCAATTAAAGGGTAGTTTTATTACTACTTTTTTTTTTTTTTTTTGGACAGGCAGAGTGGACAGAGAGAGAGAGAAAGGTCTTCCTTTGCCGTTGGTTCACCCACCAATGGCTGCTACGGCCAGCGCACTGCGGCTGGCACACCGTGCTGATCCGAAACCGGGAGCAAGGTGCTTCTCCTGGTCTCCCATGCAAGTGCAGGGCCCAAACACTTGGGCCATCCTCCACTGCACTCCCTGGCCACAGCAGAGATCTGGCCTGGAAGGGGGGCAACTGGGACAGAATCCAGCGCCCCGACGGGGACTAGAACCCGGTGTGCCAGCGCCGCAAGGCGGAGGATTAGCCTATTGAGCCGCGGCGCCGGCCTATTACTACTATTTTTAAAAAGTCTTTATCTGAAAGGCAAGGAGGGGGATAGAGACAACTTAGCTTCTCTGGTTCACCCTCCAAATGGCTGCAACAGCCGGGGCTGGGCCAGGCCAAGGTCAGGAGCCAGGCGCTCCATCCAGGTCTCCCATGTGGGTGGCAGGGGCCCAAGTCTTTGAGCCCTCACCTGCTGCCTCCAGGGTGTGCATTAGGGAACTGGGATTAGGAGCGGAGCTGGGACTTGAACCCAGGCGCTTGGCATCCTGGACAGTGGCCGAGCTGCTGTGCCCACTCAGCCTGATCGGTTTATTTGGGTGCAAAAAAAACCCTGAAATCCAGGCAGTGCCTTCGTAAGACACATCTCACGAGCTTCTCAGAGACTCCCGTGTGTCGCTGAGTTGTTTGGTGATGTCAGATCCGCAGGCTGTTTCTCCACGTTTTAATCCCACACAGGATGTACGTAGATGGGGCCTGGCTCCGGACTCGGGGGCTCTGGTGGAGACGCAGGAAACTCGCAGAGAGCAAAGGAAGGGAACCAGGCAAACAGGATGGGGTTGGAAAAACCTCCCTAAAACCTCTCTGGAGCGCAGTGACTGCATGTCCAGTTTTTTTTTTTTTTTTTTTTTTTTTAATCATTCTCATTGTCATGGTCAAGGCTCTGAATTTCACTTACGGGTGCAGCTGTCCCCTCCTTCAGGGCCAGGTTGAGGGTGAGGCGGGGTGGGACTGTTCCTGCTGGTGTCCTGGGGCCGGGGTGCAGGCGCTGAGCCCCCTCTAGGTGCCTCTGTGGGTTCTCCAGGCTGCTGTTCCCTGCCGGGAGCTGGCGCCTCCTCCCTCAGTCCTGCAGCAGCAGCCCCGCCCCCTTGTGGGCCATGCGGGGAACTGCACCCTCAGCTACAGACTCCAGGGTCACGGCTGCACGTGCTGTGTCAGGACGGCCCAGGCTCCTGCGTGGCCTCCCTGAGCCCCCACATGCTAGGCCAAGGGAGAGGAGCCCGCTGTCCCTCCCGCCGTGGGCTCAGATCTCCCCTCTCCACCTGGTCCTCCGGGTCCCCAGCGGGGGAGAGGCAGGAGTCTAGCAGCGGCTTCTCACCTTGGGAGGCGAGGTCTGGGACCCCAGCCACATGGGGTGGAAATAGCTGCATGCATGCACTGTCTCCTGAGGGGTCCATCTAAGGAAACCCGCAGAGCGCGTGCCCACCGTCTGACCACTAGGCGAGACGCCTCCCAGCCCTGGAACTGCTGTGAAGGGAGCTCCTGGGCAGGGGGTGGGAACGTGGCACTCGGTGGCCCTTGGCTCACGTCTCGGCTCTGTCTTTGATTAACGGTGTGTCTCGGACAAGCTTTCTCTGCTTGTGTCCAACAGATTGTTTTATTTTCAAGATCTATTTATTTGAAAGGCAGAGTTAGAGAGGCAGACTGGGCGAGTGAGCATGCTTCCATCCGCTGGTCCACCTCCCCAAATGGCTGCAATGGCAGGGCTGGATCAGGAGCTACTTCTGGGTCTCACACATGGGTGCAGTGGCCCGAGCACCTGGGCCATCCTCTGCTGCTTTCCCAGGCCATTAGCAGGGAGCTGGGTTGGAAGTGGAACAGCCAGGACTTGAACCAGCACCCATATGGGGTGCCCGTGTTGCCGTCGCTGCTGCGTATGATGCTGGCCCCTCTCCAAAGATTAATGTGCAGGCTGCCTGCCGTGTGTCAGGCACTGTTTCTTCCTGGCACGTCATGGTGAGGGTTTGGTCAATGGCAGCCATATTGCTGTTGATGAAGGTCCTGGCTCTGTGTCAAGGCTTCACCCACCTTGTGTTTAATCCCTACAGTGCTATAGGACTACCGGCTGTCTTTGGACAAGGAGCTCAGGAGGCTCTGCAAGTTCATACTTTGTGATCGCTGGAAGCCAAGTTCAAAGCCAGGCCTGCCTGCCCCAGGCTCTCAGATGCCCTTTGGGCTTATCCCTTAAGGCAGAGAAAATCTTTGACCTCCTTGTTTGAGAACCAGGCCAGGAATAGCCCTTTAGAATCTAGCTCCAGGGTGCCCTCTTGTGGCTCCTGTGTCCACTTGCACTGGTCAGCCGCGCCGCAGAGCCTTGTGCTCCAGGGCTGTGGCTTTGCCGTGAGGGTTTGGATGCGGTTCTGCCTCTTATTTCGTGTGTGTGAGTTCAGGCAAGCCCCTGACCATGCTGGGCCTCAGTGCTGTCTTCTGTAAGGTGGGCAGCCACGGAACCTTTGGGTTGTTGTACACATGGCTTGGCTCAAAGTTAGTGCCCAGCAGACTGCAGCTGCTACTATGGGCAGCAGCTAAAGGCTAAAGGTTGGAGCCTTTAAAAAAAAATTTAGCCGGTGCTGCGGCTCACTAGGCTAATCCTCCACCTAGTGTCGCCGGCACACCGGGTTCTAGTCCCAGTCAGGGTGCCGGATTCTTTCCCGGTCGCCCCTCTTCCAGGCCAGCTCTCTGCTGTGGCCCGGGAAGGCAGTGGAGGATGGCCCAAGTGCTTGGGCCCTGCACCCCATGGGAGACCAGGAGAAGTACCTGGCTCCTGGCTTCGGATCAGCGCGGTGCGCCGGCTGCAGTGTGCCGGCCACGGCGGCCATTGGAGGGTGAACCAACGGCAAAGGAAGACCTTTCTCTCTGTCTCTCTCTCTCTCACTGTCCACTCTGCCTGTCAAAAAAAAATTTTTTTTTTTAATATTTATTTGGAAGGAAGAGTTAGGGAGGAGGTAGAGGGAGGGGGGAGAAGAGAGGGGAGGAAGAGGGAAGAGACATCTTCCATTTGCTGGGTTTACTCCCCCAAATGGCTGCAATGGCCAGGGTTGGGCCAGGCAGGAGCCAGGAGCTTCAGCACGAGTGTAGGGACCCAAGCACTTGGGCCGTCCTCCCCTGCTTTCCCAGGTGCATTAGCAGGGAGCTGGACCAGAAGTGGAGCAGCCAGAACTCTGGTGGTCATGTATGATGGCAGTGTTGCTGGCCGTGGCTTAACTTGCACCAGAGCCGACCCCTAAAGGCCTAGTCTGGGCCTGTAGGGTCTCCAATGCTGCTGGGGTGGGAACCTGGCGGTTGGTGAACCTAGTGGAGCTGAGGGGCTGGGCAAGGTGTTGGGGGCGTTCAATACTCCCGGTCCCCCCCCCCCCCCCCCCCCGCCGCACCTGTTTTCATTCCACCTTTTCACCAGCTGGGAGGACCTGAGGCCGCAGGTGCCTTTGGAGCGATGCCACCTTGTGGCTGACCGAGAATTTGCACCCGGAGGCAGGGATGGAGGGGCGGAAGTTCCTAGGGGGTACCACACGGGGGCACTCCCAGCAGTGCTGTCTTCCTCCTCAAGCCCAGCAGGCTGTGATCTTTCTCAGCTTTATTCGTTGAGTGTCACGGTAGTGAAGGGTACAGAAATCCCTGCCTACAGGCGTTTAGCATCGATGAGGGCCAGCAGACAGACTCGGAGTAGAAGAGGCAGGGAAAGAAGAGCAGGCAGAGGGGGACGGGTGGGGCTGTCTGGTGGGCTCTCGAGGCGCCCCGGGGAGGTTGTGCTCCCTGTGTGAGCAGCTGTCAGGGCAGGCGCCCACGAGGCTGGTCCAGGAGAGGGCAGCCCAAGGATGACCAGCGGCACCCGGGGACTTGCTGAGGCCTGGACGTGGCGTGAGGACACTGTGAGAGGTGCGGTCCCACGGTGCAGGGCTGGCCCGGGCTGGGATCCAGTGGAGGCTGTGCTTCCTCTGGCCCTCTGCACGTCTCTGGTGGGCGTGGCAACCTGGACCCTGAGCCTCAGTAACGAGCCTCTTGTGGCTCATGGACGAGCCTCCCCCCCAGGCCACCCAGTCAGAAAGCCTGGGCTGGACCCAGCTTGCTGCAGTCTGTGGCCCTGGGCCACCTGACCTGCACAGCAGTCGTGTCAGCTGCCTCGCTGGGTGGATCTGCCCTCTGCCAGCTCCTCTGAGTGGTGCGTGCCCGTGAATGCAGCGGCTGAGGACATGGCGAGAAGGGGCTGGGCACGGGCACACAGGGCGCAGGTCCTGGGTGCGCTCAGGTAGCACCTGAGCCCAGGTCTGGCACTGGCACTGTCTGGGGACTTCCAGCAGCCCCTCAGAAAGCACCAACTCCGTCCTCGTTCTGCTTTTTAATGGCCAGGGTGGCACTGGGCCCTCCAGATCTGCCTGTTTCCAGTGACTGCCGTCTGCAGGGCCCCCTCCCCTGCTCAGGCTCTGGGGACACCGCAGGCTGGGCTGGGGCAGGGGTGCAGCAGCAGAGGACTGGCACGGACTGTGTGGAAGGAAGCCCGAGGCTTGGACGGACTTTGATGTGTTCAATGGGGAGGTGAGTGGGCCCCATCTCTCCCAGCTCTGGGGGTGGCAGAGGCTTCAGGTTGGGACAGCTGCCCCATTATCCCAAGTCAGTGGGGCACAACTGTGACGCAGGCGCTGCAAACCCCAGCCAGCAGCACGTCTGCCCCATGGTTCTTTGACTCTTAGGCCCAGCTCCCTCGGGCTTCCATGAGCCGTCTCATGGGAAACCCCCCACCTCAATGTGTGGAGGTATAGCTCACTTGTCCACGGTGGGGGGCAGTGGGAGGGGCCTGCGGGGGGCAGGTGCTGCTCTGCCCCCCTTCCCCATGGAGGAGGCATCCGGGGCAGTCAGTGGGGGAGCTGCTAGTGCCTGAGGGATTCCTGGGGAGGTCGGATGATGCTTCCTCTCCTCTCCTCCCGCCCTCCGGGTAATCTGACTTTAGGGCAGTCACTGCTCCTGCCACAGCGTCCATGGACCATGCTGGGGACAGTCCTTCGTTTTTTTTGGTGGTTTTATTATTTTTCTTTAAAGTCCATCTTCACAAAAACCCAGGAAATGAAACTAAGGAGAAAACAAATGTCCAACTGAGAACCAAGAGCCCAGAGCTACGGCCGAGACGCGGTGTGCACTGGACTGGGGGTGTGCACGGGGGTGGGGGGCAGGGCTGCCGGCGCCGGGAGGCTATGTCAACCGCTGCACGATGACGGCATTGAGCAGGTTGGCTTCCTTCAGGGTCTGGCTCTCGTCCGCCAGCTCTTTGTTCGGGAAGGTGGTCATGAGGACAAAGCTGGTGGCAGCCATGGCGGGCCGGGCGTCCACGATGAAGAGTCGGATGTCGCTGACCCTGGCGTGGGGTAAGCAGAGAGGTGGTGAGCGGGGCCTGGCTTGATTCTTGCCTTTCTAGTTCATCAGGCCACATTCGGGTCCCATGTTCCAGAGGCTCCCGCCTGACTGCTTCCCATGATCCCCCTCACAGCTCAGCCCCTGCACTGTGTCCTGGAGGAGACCGTCTCCTATAGCCCAGGAATTGCCACAAGGGCCAAAGTGTCCTGCTTGTGTCACCATATCTGTGAGAATTTACAAGGGCCAGGAATCCCTTCTCCCACACTGCTGGTGCCTGGGATGTGGGGAGAGTGGGAACAGCCCGCCTCCTTCCCTAGGGGACGGCAGACGTTTGTTCCTGCCTCCCACCCGACAGCCGGCCCAGCTAAGGGCCCACACGGAGGCAATCTGAGGCTGCTGTGTGGGCCGTCCCCCAGTCATGCTGGGGTTGATGAGGGGCAAGGAAGAGATGTGCCATAGCTTGTTTCACACCCTAGGACTGCTACCCCATTGGCTGGGCCCACTCGGCCTGGCTGACACGATGCAGCCACCCTGTTCTACAGAAGGCCGCTGCTGTATTTCCACCGGCAACCACCCACCAGCTCGCACCGCCTCTGCTTCCTTGCCCTTAAAGCTGAGGCGGCACAGTCTGCTCTAATCTGGCCCCCGGGGCCTGAGACAGTGGAAACAGGTGTTACAATTCTCAAAGGCCAGGTTACCGGCCCTGGACCCCTCGGTCTCACGGAGAACAGCAGTTCTGGTCGTATCTATATTCAACCTTCAGCCTGAAGGAAGTGAGAAGGGACAGGCGCCTGCCGGTCGGGAGGAAGAACGGCGCTCTACTCCTCTCACACAAGAGGCCAGAGCAGACAATCTGGTACCTGTGGCTGTGGTTGAACTTCTGCACCAGCCGCCCACCGTCGGCAAGCCGTATTTGGATATTTGTGGTAGGCTCTGATTCGTCGATTAAGATGGAAGAACTGGCTTTGGCTTCGTTTTCTGCCTGCTGGGCTGGAGAGCTGGCACTCAACACCTGGGGGGCAGTGCTGAAGGGAGAGGACCCGTCAGGACGCAGGCGGAACCCAGGCCCTAAGGACTCTTCTCAGTAGTCTCTGGTGGCCCCTGACAAAGCTGCCCAAGCAGAACTTCAAGAGCCAGCAGCTTCAGTCCCTGAACCACACAGTGCTGCTCGCTCTCCCACCCTGTGTAACCGGGCGAGTGACTCCTCACCTGCGCAAGGGCTGGAAGGGGGGGAGCAGATGCAGGCCAGCCTTGGCCAAGGCAGAGGCTCACCAGGCTGGAAGGGTTGCAGCCTTAGTGCAGTGGCTGAGGCCGTCCTGGCACAGCCTGGCAGCTGACTGGTGACAGGAGGTGGCTTGGACCTGCATCCTATGGTTAACTCGGGCACACTGAGACGTCGTGGGGTTTCATGACGTCTGCTACAGCGGGCAGGGCGCTGACCTCGGCACAAGCTGAACCAAGGCTGGAACTCACCCACTGGGCATGTGCCTTGGCTAAGTTACTCAGTAAGGACAATAAATAGGATTTCTAACAAGGGATGGGGCACCTCCCTTGCTCAGTTTCTGTGCAGACTTACCTAAAGCATGGGGGTCCTTGATGCTACACAGACTCCCCATTCACCACCGGAGTCCTGCCCTGCCTCCCTCTTGGCAGACGACGGAAGCCGGTAAGTGAGCATGCACTAGCCTCCCCTGCTGTGCCTCTCATTCAACCAGCTCCTACTGCTCGCCTTCACCCTGATCTTCACAGCCCAAGCAGGGCACCTGTAGCAAATCCAACTGCAGGGTCTGTGTCTCACAAACCCTAGGCCCTAGGAGAGCTAGGAAATGCCACACCAGCAGAAGCTTCCCTGGCAGCTGGGACAGCAGAGGCTTCGAGATGGTGCAGTCTGATTTAATCACCAAGCTATGTATGTAAATAATGCATATTAGAGAAATAAAACTCAGGACTGCTTATTTCCAAGGCAAACTTGAGAACATTTTCTTAAAAAACATAGCAAAAGGAAAGGTTTTCCATCTAGCTTAGCTGTGTGAAACTCTGAACATCTGTCTCCATGAAAAGCCAATCCTGAGTGAAGTGGAAGGGGCCCTGGACGCTGGTGCACACGCGTACTTACTTTCTAGCGGCACCTCCTGTTGGGCTATGATGTCCACTAAACCCAGCCTGCACGGCCCCTTACAACAGATGTGGGGTAGAAAACTGACACCATCTATTTGAAGGGCAGTTTGACATCTTAACGTGAAGACCTTCTGAGCCAGCAATTGTATTTGTAGCTCAGCTTTAGGGAGTACACGAAGCTTTACTTAGATTCACTGCAGTACTGTTCATAATCCTGGCAGCGACCAGCTAACTCACATGGACACTAGTGTAGAAATGCATTTCTGAATATGGAATGACCACAGGACCTCTGGCAGAAGCAGGTGCTACAGCACCATGTTTACAAACACCGGCAATGCTAGCGGGGCGTCCTCCCCTGGGGGCGTGTGTGTGAGCTGGCCATTCCTGGGGGTTACAGGGAGTTGTTACTCTTCATCTGCACTATTTTTCTAAAATGCAAGGAAAAAGTTGCAAATGCCTCACAGACACTGCCCAGAGCCACACGGAGGCTCACTCCAGGCAGGCTGTCCCAGTAAATAAAGCCTTGGGTCTCTGCCAACCTAACTTCTGATGCTTGCTCCCAATGAGGCACAAATGGCTGGTAAGGAGGGGATTCTAGGAGGGCCAGCTGCAGGTCGACCAGGCCAAACCCTTGAAACCCAAGAGCCTCAGTGTTCCCAATGTAAAACAAGGGCTGTACTGGCAAGGAGAGGGTCACTGCTCTGCCTGCCTGCGCAACCTCACGGCCAAGGCCAACAGTGGGCCTTTGAGAGAAGACAGCTGGCAAGGGCCTGGTGGGAGAACCCTGCCTTTCAGGGATCACAGTGACTATTACCCAGTCAGACTCAAGTGGGGTTGAAATGCAAGATCAAGAATATCTGTTGGCGGGGGGCTACGGAGGTGAGAAAACAAGGTGGTGACAGCAAGAGACAAGTGCCAGGTAAAGACGAGTTGCTGGGCAGCCCTGAGTGGGGGCAACCCTGCCCTGGAACTTCCTTGGACCAATGCTACGGGGAGGCCTGGTGGGTAGGGGACTCCAACTTCTTCTTCCCCTCAGCATCTCCAATTCAGGCCTGAAGCCATCAGGGAGATACTGCCTTCCCTGGCTACCCTAGGGTCGCCACAACAACGCTGACCTTGCTGCGGTAACAGCAGGGTAAGGACTCCTTAGAGGAAACAGGCTGAGCATCAGGCCTGTTCAACCTGCAGCGCACATCTCCCACACTCTTCCTCACAAAATAAGCCAGAGTGTTCCTTGGACGGCAGAGTTTGCAGAGAGCAGCTGGCCCTGGCTGCTCCTCACCTGCCCAGTTTCTGACCCTCGCCGGTGAAGGCTTTGAAGGCTCCCTTGGGCTTCACGAAGTCCTCATCCCGATGGTCCTCCATGTCCAAGTTCACCTGCCCGCCGTGAGCTAACCTCCGCAGCTCTGCTGGCACCTCCCTGTGGGAGAAAGGGCAGGCAGGGTGGAAACGACAGTGCGGGGGCTGAGGGGAGATGAGACCTCTCGGGCCCCGTGGTGAAGCCGGCTGCCCTCTGGAGGGAGCTGCTGACTCTGGCGCCTAGCTGTCCGCTCCACCCCTACACACACTTCTTTTCCCTCGCAATTCGACTTTCCTCCCTCCTCTACTCTGAGCCCTAAGCAAACACATACAAAAAACTCTGGACCGTGAATTCATGGGAAAGCACTTCGCTCCCAGGGCTATGTGCAGACTGGGCAGGAGTGGGTTGCATACTCGGCCCCCAGGGCCTCCCTTCCCCAAGGGGCCGTGCCCGGGACACACCTGAGCATTTATGCAACTCCCCAGCAAGTCTGCACACACCCCAACCCCACTGGAGCCACCCGAGGAATGAGGAGAGTGGCTGAAGTTTCTGGAGTTGGTAGGAGAGGTTGGAAACGTAACTTGCCTGACAGGAATAGTGTCTGTGCTCCTGTCGCCCACGGGCACACGCCTATTTCTTATTTGGCCATTTGGCTCTGCTCCCAGAGGGAAAATGGACAAACAGCGTTTCTGGAGCAGATCTGTATCTCAACCACGCAAAACCTGCTTTAAAGAATTTACTTTCCCGTGGCAGGTTACTTATCCTCGTGGTTCAGACACACATGCTGGAGTGCCTGTGTTCAACCCCCAGCTCTGGTGTCTACCCCGGCTTCCTGCCTGTGCAAACCCTGGGAGCTCAAGGGTTTGGGTCCCTCCACCCATGCAGGAGACCAGGACTGAGTTCTGCACTCTCGGCTTCAGCCTGGCCCGGCCCTGCCGTTGCCAGTATTTAGAGAGTGAGCCAGCAGATGGGGGCTCTCTAATAAATCAGTATTCAGAAAGTTTTTCTCAAATCATACACGTTCTGCCTCCTGTTGCACCTGCCATCTCATTTACTGGTTCAGAAGGTGGTTTTTCAGCTCACCCTCTGCGAATAGACTCCAGAAACTGGGCATTGGACGGGTCCTGGTAGCTTCTGAGGTCACCGTTGTCCAGGCTGAATCCACTCTTCCAGAGCTTCAGCACTACATGAACCTGAAGTGACAGGAGGTCAGGCAGCTGGTACGTCTGCCAGGTTGCTGACAGCGTACCAATGTGAACCTAAATTAGTGGGGCTTCTCCTCTTTCACTGTGTTGGTTTTAGAACACCAACCAACCCTTGGACACACACACACACAGGTGTGCAAAAGGAAATCAACCAGTGCCCAACCAAATCAGCACTAACCTCAAGAGGAAGGTGCTGGGCGCGGGGAAATGAGCAGGGGCTTTCTTTTAACGAGACCTGGAGTGTGTCCTGTTCCTGCCACTCGCCAGCCGCGTGGCTCTAGGCAGGTGACACGATCCAAGTTGTGCCTCCTCCCTGCCCCAGCAGAGAGCTGCCTGGGTCCAGAGGGAGACTGCAGGGCACCATCGACGCAGGCCTCCCTCTCCAGCCTGGCAGAGCAGCAGTTCCCACCTTCCCTCCCGGATACTCACATCTTGGCTGGAATGCCGCCGCCTCTCTCCTGCCACATAGGCTGACTCTTCCTCTGGTGTCGCCCCCAGGCGGTAGCCACCCCCTGCAAATGGCTATAAAGGACAAATTGATAAATGCTGGGTGGAGCGTTACTCAGATACAATGATGCCTCTCAGGTGAGTGGGGAAGAGGACACGGTTCCTAACCAGGTTGCTTCACCAGGCCCACTTTCTCTGGGCATCACACTTGGTGCCTACTGGGCCAGGCAAGATGGTAAATGAAATAAAGGACCCAAACTGGAGTGCAAGCTGGCAGGAGTGCATGCCTGATTAAAGGGAGCAGCTGCCACCAGGCTCTGGTTACAGGGCCCTGTAGGAATCTGGGTGCAGGAATATACTAAAGACTTGGATTTTTCCAGAGAAGCCAGAAATCTAGATTTTATGTAAAACAGGTAGCCATTAATCCAATGAAAACAAAACACCTAGTAGGCCAAACTGGACAGGACGAATAAAACATGTGCAGGACCCACACGCCACAGGCCTGAGAACTATGCCCCCAAATCTTCAGTTTCATGTTGAAAGGTTAAAGAGAGAAACTACGCTAGTCTTCTTCTGCAGAGCAGGCCAAGCCAGCAAGAAGAAAAGCATGAGCAAAAGCCCCCTTCCCCAGCCGGGGGTCCCGGGGGCAGACGGCGGCCGGCACGCTCACCCTTGGTTTGCTTGTCTCTCCGGGGCTCTTGGTCACACGTTCCACAGCTACAGCTCCGTGCTCCTTGGCACCTTTAAAGAGGTCGTCCACCAGCTCGTTGGGACTTTTCTTCCTCGGAGGGCCAACAATCTGCTGTCCGCTTCTCTCTGAGCCCCCAGCATAAAACCTGCACAGAAAATGTGTGGCTTAGTATCAGACACACTTGGAAAGCAGGAGAGCACGCGCCAGACTAGGCTGGGTGTTGGGCACAAGGTCAAGTGTACGATGCTCATCTTTAAGGAACCTGCTGGCTAGCTGGGGGCAGCGGTGAGGAGGCAGGTACGACGCGGTGTGAGCAGCAGTGCAAGTCAGTAAGTGGGAACACTGGGCTGGGAGGGCAGCTGAGGCTTCCTAGAAGGGCGTCTCCTGGGCCGAGTGTTGAGGACGGGCTGATCAGGGAACAGCATTCCAGGCATGCGCAACAGCATGTCAGCTCAGAGTCCCGCTGGGAACCTCCCAGTCAGTGGCCAGCAGCTGCACGGGTCAGAAGCACTACCCCAGCAGCTCCAAGTTACCGGTGGTAGTGTGTGGTTAGTACAAGCAGCTGGGCTGCATCCTGGCTTTGCCACTGCGGGACCTTCTAAGCCAGTTTGCTGCCCTCTACATCTCCTTTGTCTTTGAAACCGGAAGGAAGTAGCACATGCCCTACCTACCTGCTCCTTAAGTCAGGGCCGTGAGGTTCAAACCAGCGGATGTATGCAAAAGAACAAGCACAGAGTAACGCACGCATGTAAGGTGGTGTGACACAGCCCTAGGAACTCCCCACGCCGCACCACACTGCTCCTGGGACACACACTGGTGGCCCCAAGCAGAGAGGGGAAGCTCCAATCTCAAATACTCAAACCCAGGCCCTGAGACAGCCACTCTGGGCATAGCAATAGGCCTGGCATGGCCTGAGATTCAGCTAGTTTGTTTTTTTTTTTTTTTTTTAACCTGACTCCTTATCATTCCTATTCACAGTTAAGTCAACAGATAGTTCCCAAGTGGGTTGAAGTGAAAACCTGTAACATCATCCCCGGCTCTCTATTTCCCAGCATTCACCAGGATATGCAAAGCTCTGGCAGGACAAGAATACCAGCATCATTTTGGGTGTGGAATGCTGAGGGGCCCAGGAAGTAATGGGGCCGTGAAGTACAGGAACATCGCTCAGAACATGTCACTGGTCGGGCGGGGCAGGGCGAACTGTTTAGCAAGTCCCACACAGCGCAGTTGGTGTAGCAAGTTAAGCCTCGGCCT
Organism: Oryctolagus cuniculus; assembly: GCF_051225735.1. Lineage (NCBI taxonomy): Eukaryota > Metazoa > Chordata > Mammalia > Lagomorpha > Leporidae > Oryctolagus > Oryctolagus cuniculus. The sequence continues at coordinate 27,296,315 of NC_142877.1, forward strand.
GCAACTCTGGCATCCGCTGAGGATGCCGGCTCGGTTTGTGTCCTGGCTGCTGTACTTCTGATCCAGCTTCCTGTTAATGGCCTGGGAAAAGCAGCGGAAGACGGCCCAAGTGCTTGGGCCCCAACACTCAGGCTTCAGCCTGGCCTGGCATTGGCCGTTGCAGCCCTGTGGGGTAAACCAGCAGACAGAGTATCCTTCTGTGTCTCTCTCTCCCTCTCTGTAACTCTTTCAAAATAAACTTAAAAATTTTTAAAGATTAAATTGAAAGGTAGAGTTACAGAAGGAGGGAGAAACAGATCTTCCATCTGCTGGCTCACTCCCCAAACGGCCGCTACGGCCGGGGATGGGCAGATCCGAAGCCAGGGGCTTTTTCTGGGTCTCCCACGCGGGTACAGGGGCCCAAGGACTTGGGCCATTCTCTACTGCTTTCCCAGGCCATAGCAGAGAGCTAGATTGGAAGTGGAGCAGCCAGGACTCAAATCAGCACACATGTGGGATGCTGGCGCCACAGGTGGAGGCTTAGCCTACTGTGCCACAGTGCCAGCCCAAAATAAATACTTTTTTGAAGATTTTTAAAACAATAGTTTGTGGAAAATTTAATTAAAGGATACCTATTTTGGTGTTAAAATTTTTGAAATCTAGGCATGGTTTTTATATAATATGCATTTCTCACATTCTTTTAGAACTCTCATGTACACACATTTAAAAATTTTTGCACTTAAACAAACTTATCTTAATTCTGTTTTTCTGCCCGCACTATGGTGCAGCGGGTTAAAGCCCTGGCCTGAAGCACCGGCATCCCATATGGGCGCCGGTTTGAGTCCCAGCTGCTCCTCTTTTGATCCAGTTCTCTGCTATGGCCTGGAATGGCAGAAGATGGCCCAAGTCCTTGGGCCCCTGCACCCACGTGGGAGACCCGGAAGAAGCTCCTGGCTTCGGATCAGCACAGCTCTGGCCGTTGCAGCCATCTGGGGAGTGAACCAGCGGAAGACCTCTCTCTCCCCATCTCTACCTCTCTCTAACTCGGTCTTTCAAATAAAAATAAATTTTGTTTTTTAAAAAAAGAAATTCTATGTTCCATGAACTTTGGATGTACCTTGTACTTGATGACACTGCCTTTCACTCAAGGAGTTAAAACTCTACAATTAACATATTCCTGAGCCTTGAGTGTAGCTCAAAGCAAAGTTCGGAGGCAGTGTGAAGGTCACACCGTGGATAAAAACAGAGAACAGAACATATGTAATTTCTCAGGCCACTTCCCAAAGACTGGCCGTGACGAAGTAACTGCATTTCCATAATGGTTACTACACAATGTTCTTAGAAGTATTTGCCAGGCCGAGGCAGAGCACATGGAGAACCAAAACCCGTGAAATGAAGCTGCAGCCAGTTCACTCTTGTTTATGCCAGGTGGATAAAGTTCTGCGCAACGGACTGTAAGGTCTTATTAAGGGATCTTAAGCTTTCCTTTAAGAGCTGGGAGCCTCACAAATATTCATGCTCCTGACCTTGCTTTTCATTTCTAGGAACTATTCTAATAATCAGAAACATGGCCAGTGATTAATACACAAAGATGTTCAGAGCACTGATATTTACAACAGTAAAACAATCTAAACAATCAAAATGTTGGACATCCCATATGGTGATTACAGCCACTGCAAGCTGTACAAAGAATTCTAACAACAGGGGGACGTGTTAAGATGTAGCATTTATCTGGGGCTGGCACTGTGGCACAGCAGGTTAAGCTGCCATCTGTGGCGCCAGCATCCCATATGGGTGCTGGTTCAAGTCCCGGCTGTTCCACTTCTGATCCAGCTGCCTGTTAATGTGTCTGGGAAAGCAGCAGAATATGGCCCAAGTACTTGGACCCCTGCACCCACACTGGAGACGTGGATGAAGCTGCTGGCTCTGGCTCTGGTCTGGCCCAGCCCTGGCCATTGCAGACATTTGGGGAGTCAACCAGTGGATGAAAGACTTTCTCTCTCTTTCAAATAAACAAAATAAACTTAAAAAAAAAAAAAAAGTTGCATTAATTCAACAAAAGCAAGAAATGAAATGATCTGACCCTCTCCATGTGAAATACAAAATAATCGAGACTGAATGGGAATATACCAAAATATTAACTGCAGTCACCAAAGGATGGATTGCTGCTAGACTTTTCATTACACTAGCCTACCTTCCATAGTGCATATTAATTTTTATAACATTCCCAAGAGTTAAAAACAAACAGCGTGTGTGTTGGAGGAATATATACTTATAAGGCTATTATTCTGTTATTATGTGATATATTGCTTTTTCAGCTAAAAACAAAAAGCTGAGAAGAAATATTCCCAAAATATTGATAACCTGGTCATGTCCAAGTTGAGGTATTATGAACAACTTTTTTTTTTTAAATATTCTTTTTTTATTTTTTATTTATTTATTTTTTATTATTTTTTTTTTGACAGGCAGAGTGGATAGTGAGAGAGACAGAGAGAAAGGTCTTCCTTTGCCGTTGGTTCACCCTCCAATGGCCACTGCGGCCGGCGCACCGCGCTGATCCGATGGAAGGAGCCAGGTGCTTCTCCTGGTCTCCCATGGGGTGCAGGGCCCAAGCACTTGGGCCATCCTCCACTGCACTCCCTGGCCACAGCAGAGAGCTGGCCTGGAAGAGGGGCAACCAGGACAGAATCCGGAGCCCTGACCGGGACTAGAACCCGGTGTGCCGGCGCCGCAAGGCGGAGGATTAGCTTAGTGAGCCGCGGCGCTGGCCATGAACAACTTTTTATCAATTTGCTTCCCTCGGGGCCAGTGCCGTGGCTCATTTGGTTAATCCTCCACCTGTGGCGCTGGCACCCTGGGTCTAGTCCCAGTTGGGGCACCGGATTCTGTCCCACCTGCTCCTCTTCCAGTCCAGCTCTCTGCTGTGGCCCGGGAGGGCAGTGGAGCATGGCCCAAGTGCTTGGACTCTTGCACCCGCATGGGAAACCAGGAGGAAGCACCTGGCTCCTGGCTTCGAATCGGAGTAGCTCCGATCATAGCGGCCATTTGGGGAGTGAACCAACGGAAGAAAGACCTTTCTCTCTGTCTCTCCCTTTCACTGTCTAACTCTATCTGTCAAATAAAAAAAAATTGTTTCCCTCTTCCCAATATTTCTCAATAACCCATAATACCCCAGAATACCATAAAAGAAAAAACATTAACAGGGGACAGGGATCACTTCCAAGCTGTAGGAGGTAGGAGCCTGTTCCTACTCGGACTGGCCTACAGTAATGGCTAACAGCTATGGCATCTGTCCCCCCATTAAGTTATCTGTGACTGCACTTTCCTGTGCATTGTGTCCTCTATCAGACTCACCTCTGGCCCTCCTCCTCCTCCTCCTCTTCATCTTGGTCATGAATGAGGTCTCTGAAGGATGTTACTCTATTGTCACTGGAGACACAAAAAAGAACAAATTTCAGGGAAAGCTAAAGAAAGGTAATCTCTATTCTCAGCTGCTGAGTTGAGGACACTGGGGTTTAATTTTTTTTTTTGGTAGAGCAAGAAAGGGATATATGTGGAAAAGGTCAATCCCCAAATCTGTATGCAAACACAATGTGCCCTTTTCCCTTCAATGTCACACAGGACTGAGAGCGAATTAAATGAGGTAAAATGGAAACCAGTATCAGCTGTCCTGTGGGATGGAGAAGATGCGGTCATTATTACTTAAAAATTTACTACTGGATAACTTTTCATCACTTAATTTTTGAAAAGTTTATTTTTATTAGAAAGGCAGAGATGGGGAAGGGGAGATGGAGGGAGGGAAAGGGGTAGGAAAGAGAGGAGAGAGAGATATCTTCCATCTGTTTATTCCCCAAGTCCTGCAGCAGCAGGGGCTGGGACAGGCTGAAGCCAGGAGCCAGGAACTCCATCCAGGTCTCCTACGTTGGTGGCAGGGACCCAAGTACTTGAGCCACCATCTGCTGCCTCCCTGGGTGCTCATTAGCAGAAAACTGGAGTAGGGGTGGGCACTCTGCTATGAAACATCTGGCTGGGTGGGGACTTAACTCACTGTACCACAACAGCCATCCCTCATTGTTTAATTGTTAAATATGGCCAGGCACTGATCTGGGTGCTACTTCTACATAGATAATACAGATAATCAGTTGGTTCTTACAAATTAGTGGAACACATGGGCCAGGAGAGCATCCATTCAACGCTGCACAACGGGGCCACGTGTGTACTGTTCCAAGTGTGTATGGGGAGGAGGATCAAGAAAGGTGCCCCCAAAAAGGCACCATTTGGCTGGAATGCCAAAGAACCAGAGGACCGGCAGGCGGCGGGGGCTGGCAGGAAAAGGGCACCAGAGCGCTCTTCCAGGAATGCTGCGTGTGCAAATGCAGACCCGGGAGCGCAGCGCATCTCAGGAGGGACAGGGAGTGAAGAAGCAGGAGTGAGCGTGTGGCTACCCAGCACTGCAGCGGAGAAGGCTCCTTTCTCTGCTGTAGGCCGGCCAAGAAAACTTTTTATTATTATTATTTTTGACAGGCACACTTAGTGAGAGAGAGAAAGGTCTTCCTTCCATTGGTTCACCCCCCCAAAATGGCCGTTACGGCTGGTGCTGCGCCAATCCCAAGCCAGGAGCCAGGTGCTTCCTCCTGGTCTCCCATGCGGGTGCAGGGCCCAAGCACTTGGGTCATCCTCCACTGCCCTCCCGGGCCACAGAAGAGCGCTGGACTGGAAGAAGAGCAACCGGGACAGAATCCAGCGCCCCAACTGGGACTAGAACCTGGGGTGCCGGTGCTGCAGGCGAAGGATTAGCCAAGTGAGCCATGGTGCCAGTCAAAACTATTATTATTTAGGGGAACAGCAGAGTCGTGTGGGTCGGGAAGGGCAAAGCCACAACTGGGTGAGAAGGGGCTGATGGTCTCCCACTGCCACCTTTGTTGTATCTTAAACCTGTCTTCAAGAAGCAAACCTAGTTTTCAGGATCCTAAGACACAAACTCTATGCTCAGGGGGAGAGCAGGTTTCCTGTCTGTGGCAGAGAGGGGAACGCAGCGTTAGCAAGGCCGACTGGGAGGAGCGGCTGTCTGCTAGAAGGAAGCTCCAGCTGGGTCTTGAGGTTTATTCCAAGGAGACGGTCAGGGACCACAAGAGGCTCTGAGGGCAGATCAGCCAGAAATGAGAGGACAGAGACCAATCAATGTGGCAAGTGCACTCTTGGCTTGGGTGAGCAGAAAAGCCTCCTGGGCATTCCCTAGAGCACAACAGGACATACGTGGTTCAAAGGACCCAAGTGATGTTTACACCAGTGTCCGAGAGGCTGATTCTACTTGCTCCTCTTCCTAGTTTTCCAGAGAGACTTGGCCAGTCTTCAAATGAGCAGGCTAGGTGAGCATCTGCGGGAAAAAACCCTCTCTCCTTGTTAACCCCCTTCAGATATGCCTGTGTATACACATCTGAGCAGACGACTCGCTTAGGCAGGGTTTGTTTATGTCCGTTAAAATTCACACCCAGACCTGGTTGGAATCAGACAGATTCTGGCATCCATGTATCTAGTTCCAATCCAACTCTGCCTCTGCTGGGATGCTGAGTGCACTGTTCAACGCCTTCATTTCCTCATTGCAACCGAAAGCCACCGCGTCAGCCTGCTGGGCATTCTGTGTGTAGCCAGGGGACGCAGGCAAAGCCCTGTCAGCCTGACTGGCACATACATACACACCACTCTTGAGTAGTGGTTCTAAGTGTGGTCTTTGCACACAAATCAAACTCGGGAAAGGGTGCCCAGCAATCTGACTGTAAGGAGCCCTCCATGGACTTCCACTGCAGACTCAGGTTTGAGAACGACCACTCTGGCTGGAGTAAATGCATGGGGTGTCCAGGGCCATTAACCATTTCAGAATACTTTGTCCTATGATCTCCACAAGTGGGCAAAATGTCTCAGAAATTGGAATTTTTCTGCATTAAAAACTTGCCCAGCCGACCCCAGCAAGCTGAAGGGACACAAGGTCAGAGCCCCTCTCCTGCTTTCCCTCTGCTCGCCCTGGCTCTACAGCGGTTCTCTCCTGTGACCATGGAGACGCTGCTGCACGGTCCTGGGGGGGAGCCACTAGCCACGTGTGGTGCAGAGCATCTGAGCGTGGCTACTGCCAAGGAGCAATGCAACGCTTCTTTTATTTTAACTAACTTACGCAGCTACATGAGGTCAGTGGCTGTGGTTTTGGAGAATCACAGCTTTTTCCCCCCCTTTCATGGGACAGAGACGGGAAGAAGCTGTTGGTTATTTGTTGCTCAACCCTAAGCACAGAGGTGGGAGGTGCTGGCCTGGAGGCAGCACACAGCAGTGGAAGCAGCTTCGGGTTTGGACAAGTGTGGCCTCGCATCTGCCCACCAGCAGCCGTGAGCTCCTCGATGAGCACTCACCCTACTCCTCAAGCTGCTGAGGTGTAAGAGAACAGAGGTGCCAGAATCTGACAGACGTGAAATACTAGCCTCCCACTTCCAGAAACACAACTTACCTAAAGAGGGAAAAAAAATCAAGCTGAGTATCAGGAATGAGTTCAAGACAAGACAGAAGTTACCCAGATTGTGTGGATGATACTGTCACAGCAGCGTGGCCGGGTCTAAGGACAGGACCAGGGCACGCTGCCTAGCCACGTCAGGGCTGCCGGGCTTGAGAGAGGGGTAGGGATGGAGGTGAACCTGGAAGGGTTTGTTCACACACGAGAGTGGGCATGTCCATTTGGGTAAGATGTTTAAACGGAAGTGGAACAAAATAAGGCAGAACTGAGACACCAAAAGAAATCAGCTCGGCTGGAACAAAGGAGTTAGGAAGGAGGAAAAGGGATTAAGTTTGGGGCAAACTCCGGAGGACTTCAAAGGAGAGGTGGAACACCACCACGGCCGAGAGCTGAGGTGCTGGATGCAGGACAGCCCTGCACCGGAACCCTTGTTTTCGTGGGAAGACACGAGCTGGCCTGTCCTCACTGCACAGGGTTGTCGTGAAGACTGAACCAGTGTGTCCGTGAGGACTTTCCCCGGGCCTGGCACCCGCTAACTGCACACACACGAACTCGGGAACTCATTACTGAGGAGCCCGGTTTTCTCCCACAGCAACGGTTAACCTCTTTAGGTCCCCTAGCCCTTTGAGGATCTGATAAAAGCTATGGATTCTCTTGCCAGGAAAGATACCTGCACATGCGCACAAACTTTTGGCTACAATTTCAGGCCATTTATGGGCCTCCTCACACCCAGTCCAGATTCCTCCTAGGGTGCAGGGTTCCACCCTGAGAACCCGTGTTCTAGGGACAGAGGAGGCCCTCACTGGTGTGTTGCTGTGGCAGTGGTGATAACACGGACTGGTGTCCGACAAGATGGAGGGGAGAGTAGGGAGAGGCCAGCAGCTGGCTAAGGGGCTTGCCACAGCCAGGTCGAAGGGAGTCTGGTCCCACAGAGTCCTGATGAGCGAGCCGCGTCTGCCTTCTGAGAACAGGGGTTTCCTCCTGGCTGAGGATAGCAACACAGTGAACTCGGCCCTCCCTTACCCCAGCCAGCCCAGTACGCAGTCTGAGTCCTAACCAAAGCAACAGGCAAGGCCTCGGAGCCTGGGGTGCATCCGGCCCAAATGCTGTTAATTCTTTGGCTTTTGGGTCTATTTTAAAACATCTGTAGGGGCCGGCACTGTGCTGCAGCAGGTTAAACTGCTGCTTGGGTCATTGGCATCCACATCAGAGTGTCAGTTCGAGTACTAGCCACTTCACTTCAGATCCAGCTCCAGGCTAATGTGCCGGGAAAGGTAGTGGAAGATGGCCAAGGGCTTGGGCCCCAGCCACCCACATACAAGACCCGGATGGAGTTCCTGGCTCCTGACTCCAGCCTGGCCCAGGCCTGGTTGTTGCATCCATTTGGGGAATGAACCAGCAGATCTCCTGACACCCTGGCTTTCAAATAAATGAATAAATCTTTAAATATATATATATATATATATACACGCATATATATATACTTGTGGAATGAGCAGGATATATGCACTGGCAAAAATAAAATGACAACAGTAGGTAATAGAGGTCAGTGTTGTGGTGCAGTAGGTTAAGCAGTCCATGTCAGAGCACCGGTCTGAGTCCTGGCTGCTCTGTTTCCAATCTACCTGCCTGCTCATGAGCTTGGGAAAGCAGCAGATGATGGTCCAAGTAATTAGGAACCTGTCCCCTGCATGGGAGATCCAGATGGAGTTCCTGGTTCCTGCTTCAGCTTGGGCCAGCTCTTGTTATTGTGGGCACTTTGGGAATGAACTAGCAGATAGAAGGCATCTGTCACTTTGCCTTTTGAATATTTTTTTTAATAGCAAATCATACATAATGTCTTTTCTTTTTCTTTCTTAATTTTTTTTTTAAAGGCAGAGTTACAGAGAGGCAAAGGCAGAGAGAGGTCTTCCATCTGTTGGCTCACTCCCCAGATGGCCCAATGGTCAGAGCTGTACCAATCCGAAGCCAGGAGCTTCTTCCGGGTCGCCCACACAGGTGCAGAGGCCCAAGGACTTGGGCCATCTTACATTGCTTTCCCAGGCCACAGCAGAGAGCTGGATCGGAAGTTGGAGCAGCCAGGACTCGAACTGGCACCCCTATGGGAAGCTAGCCCCGCGGGCCGCAGCTTCAACCACGTATGTGCCACAGCACCGGTCCCTCATATGTGTTCTCATTGCTATACTCAATATTAACTCATGTAATCTGACATGTGGTGGGCACTACTGTCACTCCATCTGACAGGTGAGGAAAGCAGACCGAGATAATAACCTGCTCAAGGTCACAGAGTAGTGGCAGAGCTGGGATCTGAACACAGGCCACAGTCTAATAAGTCACTGCCTCAATGCGACTCTGGGACCCCTGGAGGGAAGAGGAATGGCTGGCTCTGGAGGTCCAGTTTCAACTTCTCCACCTTGTCTTCCTCCCGTGCCCCGACAGTAACCATGCTCACGTTCTGGGCAATCAGCCCTAAGAACAGCCCTCATCCTAACAACCACACCGGGGCAGGAACTTCCTGACGCACCCCTGCTGACACCTCTCAGACAAGCACCTGGAATTCACTTTGCGGTTCTCTTTTCCCGAGACGGAAGGTGGGGAAAGAGGTTAAGGAAGCAATGAGATCTGAGGTTAGCGCTCCTTCTTCAAAGGCAGGAAATGTCCATTAAGACTCAAATGCCATTAGAAAGAAACACAATTTATCACTTCATGGCAAACAAACAAACAAAAACATCTACATGTGTTCTTGGATTGAATTCAAACCCAAATAAAATATCAGAAAGCAGGAGCAGTCAGGCTAAAGCAGAGAGGTCACAGTTCAGACACACCCGCCACAAGAGGCCCTGCCTGTCCCCTGGGAGCCCAGCACTGTCCCACTCTGCACATCGCAGCTGTCGCCTCCCTGGGAGCCAGGGGGCTGGGCCCCAGTAAGGTCTCCCTAATCCACCAGGGAAGTGTGTGTGGTGTATTTTCTACCTGACTTCTTACGGGTTAACAGGCTTCCCAAAATATCAACACAGCCTTTGTAGTCACCTACCCTACTCTTTTACAATAATAGCACCTGCAGGAGGTCCTCTGGCTTCTACTTAAAAACTTCCGAAGACAGGGCAGTCACTGCTCGTATCTCATGGCTAGAGACGCTCCAAGACCCTAGGCGGGCTCCGTGGCATCTCCAGGCTGACCCACAGTCACTCAGGGAGGATGCCTGCTCTCAGCGGTGGCCACCCACCACGCAGTGTGATTTTTCCACGCAAAGCTCTGGTCCACACACCCCCGCCTTGTCAAGTCAGGAACAGCTCCCAGCATTGCTGAAAACTCATGTGGCAACCATTAAAGCTGGTTAACGCACCTAGGAAAGCAAAAGATGGCCCAAGTGCTTGGGCCCCTGTACCCACGTGAGACCTGGTTGGAGTTCCTGGCTCCTGGCTTTAACTTGGCCGTTGCAGCCATTTGGGGAGTGAACCAGCGGATGGAAGATCTATGTCCCTAAAATGAATCTTCAAAAAAAAAAAAAAAAAGAAGTGGCCCTTACCTGGGGGCTGTGCCTCTGGATACTGAACTGGGGGCTGCCTGCGAAGAAATGGTCACGATATCTTCATCCCCTCCATCCTCATAGAAGCTCGCTAGTGCGATCTGAAACAGAGAGGTAGGACCTTGGGACCCTGAACAGCCTTCACCTAACCCACATCTCATTGGCGCACAAAGGAACAAAGACACAGCCATGCTTACCAGGAGGCCTGTGACTGGGGCCACAGAAAACTGGCCTGAAGGGTAACAGGCTTCCTGCTAGTCTACGTGTCGCCTGGGCAAATCTCACCCAGGGAGCGCTGGGACGGAGCACACTCTGCACTCTGCCAGGAACAGCAGCGTCCACTGGCTGAGCACCCCGCTATGTGCCAGGTCCTCCTGTGTTGCGACAGGCGCTACCCTGAGAAGTTAAGAAAGCTGCCCGAGTTTCACAGATGGCAGTCTGGTTGAGGCAGTCTGGCCAGGCTCTCGCCCTTAAGCTGCCGTGTTATGGCCAGAGGCCTGGGGCTGTGGGACTAGTTGGAGTCGCTTCCTCTCTTTTCTTTCTGAAGCCCAGTTTCCCAAACTGTGAACCGGGGCACACCTGCCCCAGTCTGCACCCTGGACGAGTTGACCCGTCAGGATTTACGCACTGTCAGGAATTCGCTCTACACCACAGGAGGACCACGGGAGTCCTGAGACCCTGTGGGATGTAGCACACATCCTTCTTCTCACTGGATAGGCAGTCACCAACGGCTCGTTCCCAGGGGAGGAGAAAGGGCCCTGGGACCCACAAAGGTGAAGACGACGCAGCTCCTGCCCCCAAGACCAGCAGCCTCACAGCGGGCAGCGAGCTCAGAGGCAGCCTGGTCTCAGGGCATCCACCCGTGCGGCGTTCAGCCTTCAGGAAGGCTACATGCCGGCCCTGCCTGCGGTACACGCGCGAGCCTCAGTTTCCCCACTGGCAGTGAGAGGAAAACCCACAGCATTGTATTTTCAGGGCTTTGGGGCCAAAGCTTTTGTTTCGCATTTCTGCCGGGCCCAGGGACGTCACGCCGCACCTTAGCTTTGGGGAGCAACTGAGACGGGGGAAGTCCGCCGTGCGGCGGCGCACTGGCTGCTGGGTGGAAGACCCTGGGCACAGCCCCTGCCCTCTGGGATTCCGGCTCCTCGGTCATACACCGGGGCTAGTTTACCGGACCTGTCTGCCTCCGACCACACAGAACTGAGTTCTAGTCTCCTCTCTCCCGCTCCGTAACCAGCGAGCCTCAGGGCACATGACCTGACCGCCCCAGGGCCACAAGGCCGAAACCAGCGCCCGGCTCGCGGCAGGGCCCCAGCAACCACAGTCAACACTACGGGAGCCTGAGGCCGGCAGAGGCCGTTTATGCAATCGCGTCTCCCACCGAGTACTCTGGGCAGGCACCGTTCCGGGTGCCTGGGGACCCACCGGTGCGCACAAACCGCCCCCTCACACGTCATCTTCCAGTATTTAATGAGCATTTACTATGCGCCAGTGACCAGGGCAGCGAATTCCACGGGGAAGTTCGCCGCGAAAGGTGAAGCGGCTCCTGCCTGACGTCACCTCCCCGCAGGCACACGCAAGCGGTCAGGCCGGAGGGGGGCGTGGGGCCAGCTCTCGGGCGGGACCTCTCCCTCCATCCGCGACCCGGCGGCGGAAACGGGAGCCGGGCATTGCGACCCACCCGGCCCCGGCCTCCAGCGGCCGCCACGCCCCCGGGCGGTCCCGCTCCACGCGGGCGAAGCAGGGGGGAAACTGAGGCCCAGCAGGGGACGCCGGGGACCGCTCGCGTTCCCCACGCCCCAGTAGCGCCGGCGACGCGCAGCAAACGACCCCTAGACCGTGAGGCCTGGCTCCGGCGCCGGCCGGCCAGGCGGGGATGACTGTGCGCTTCGGCCACCGCGGGCTCACCGTGCTGGGCGCCCCTGCCCCGCGGCCCGCTCCCCGCCCACCGCCGCCCGCCTCGCGGCCCTACCTGCAGGTCCCAGCCGGCAGACTCGAGGAAGAAGCGGGCCCGGTCCTCCTCGGCGCCCGTCACCGCCACGAACTCCCTCAGCGCGTCCTGCCGCTCCGCCGCCATCTTCGCCTTGTGCACCTCCCAAAGTGCTCCGGACGCCGCCGCACGGCCCGAATCCCGTTGCTGCGTTCCGCCCGCCGCTCGAGCCGGCCCAGCCCCTGGGCGCCCGCCGCAGGCCACGCCCCGCGCAGTGCCTCACGCAAAGCCCTCCGTGCGGGAAACCTCGCCGCTCCGCGCCCTCTGGCGGCCGCGGCGCGCACCGCAGCCCAACGGCGGGCGTGGAAGCCCGGAAGAGAATGGGGGGTGGGGGGAGGCTGTCTCTCCGGCAGGTGCCTGAGGGGCGGAGGGTCCCCGAAGGAGTCGAATCGGCAGTTACTCGGGGGCTCGTCCCTTCGTTTCATCAACGCATTCGTTCGCTCATTCACTAGTTCCGGCGTTACTGACAGCCATCAAGGATTCTGGGCTCTTCCAGGGCGGTGGAACAAAGTCGCTGCCCCCCTGTCGCTCACATCCCAGAGGGGAGAACACAAGCCAGCCAGACCCGGACCGTCACGTCACTCACTCCTCTGCCCACAACCCTTCCGTGGCTCCCTGTCTCGCTCCGACGGATGCCAGCAGCTCCCAATGCTCCAGGCACCGCGCCCTGCTTGCTGCTCCTGGAATGTTCCAGACGCACGCCTGCTGCCCCCTTTCCCTTGCCGTCTCCAGCCTCTGCCCCTTCTCAGACACTGTTCTGTTCCCTGGGTCCTCAGCTGCTTTACCACCCTGCCTGGGACACTCCCACACCTTCTTCAGGTGAGAAGGAGTTGTTCCTAAAAGCCTGCCAGGTGTTCAAAGGAAACACCTGCTGAGCCTCCCACCTGAGCAGCACAGAGCTGGCGCCCTCAGCGATCAGGTGAATTTCACCTGGGTGAGGTCGGCATAGGGCCTGCTTCTGGTTGCCTTCTGGAGCACCCTTGAGCAGCCCCTTGCTCCTCACCCACGCCTGCCTTGCGCCTTCCCAGACTAGCCAGTAGCTTTCTCTTCAACGCCTCCTTCCGGGACAGCACTCTACCCCTCTCTGAAGGTGTTTTTGGTCAATGGTCTTCTAACCCCCAGGGCATAGGGAATCCCACCCCGCCCTGCTTAGCTGAAGCCCACCTTTCTAGGCCAAGCCGCTGGGTGCTCACTGTGGGACAGAAAATTCTGGCTAGCATTTGACCACTGTGAAACTCTTCCCAAGGCTCCTTGAAAGCCACTAGGCTTGTGTCTCCCGGACCCCTGTCACTCATATTCTGCCCTGCATAAATGTTATATTAACAATTTAAAAATTTATTTGAAAGGTAGAATGAGAGAGAGAGAGAGAGAGAGAGAGAGAGTCTTCCATCCACTGGTTCACTCCCCAGATGATTGCAACAGCCAAAGCAGGCCCAGGCTGGAGCCAGGAGCTTCATCCATGTCTCCCACGTGGATGCAAGGGCCCAAGCACTTGAGCCATCTTCTGCTTTTCCCAGGCCATTAGCAGGGAGCTGTATCAGAAGTGGAGCAGCTGGGACGTGAGCTGGCACCTACTTTAACCTTCTTACAGATCCTGTTTATTTCCATTGACCCATGCAAATAATACATGAAGTTTTCACATCACATGTTCTGAGCAGGTTTCCAGCTACACTGGGCCCTGGCAGGACCTGCGGGGGGAGGAACCCCCCAACTGAGGTGCATGGCCCTCCCAGCACCAGTGTCCCAGTCCCCTGTGGCGGCAGATGGCAGGTCCTGCACTCCTGGGCAACCGTTACTGTTACAAGAGCACTGGACTCACCTTCCGAGAAAGACAACACTGGGTATTGATTACAGGCCCGAGGGAGGAAGGAGCGGTCACCTCAAGGCCCCAGTCCATCTCCGCATCGAGAAAGGCGTCTGGGAATTTATGGAGTTCAGGTCACTGGGGCGGAACTGTCGCAACCAAGTGACAGCACAGAACAGGTGCAGAGGAAAGGGGCGGGGCAGGTCCTGGGAGCACCCACCTTGACAAACCGTGTCATCACACACGCTGTGTTCAGATGGCCACCAGGAAGCCACTGGAGGTGTGTCACTTTGCACGATACCGAGCCACAGGTAAGTCGATGAGTCTGTGCTGACCTGCGTAGGCTCCGGTTATGGAGCCGGCCGCAGCTGGCTGGTGCTGTCCAGTTTTATTAGGGGTCCTGATAGACAGCTCTTCTGGTCCTTTTTTTTTTTTTTTTTTTTTTCCAGTTCAGAAAACTATGATGGGACTGCAAGTTACTAGGCCATAAGTAGGCATGTGACTATTATGGGCTGTGAGTATGGGAGGCAGCCTCCGGAAACTTGCTGGTAAACAAGGGGGAGGGTCCACAGTGGCACCAGCCCTGCTCCCCTCATGGCCGTGTCCATCTGAAATGGGCCCCGACTTCCCAGGCTGTCCAGGAGGCCGAAGGCTCTCTGGACCACATTGGCACTTGGTTGTTTTCTCATTCTGGAAACTGACAATGATTTCATGTAGCTTAGAGATCCGTGGGTGATGGGCTCCCCAAGATCCAACTCCTCGATGGCCTTGGAATCTCTGAACCTGGCTGTGACACCCTCTTTACTTCTGGTCCACCGGGCAGAGCCCTTTCCTGGACCAGAGGGTCTTTGTGCTTCCTCCAGAGGCTGTGGAGAGGGACATCCTGCCTTGAATCACCCCCCACACTCCCCCCATGCCCCCACCCCTGCCGCTGAAGCCTGCAGGGCTGTGCCACGCGCCCCAGACATTCTTGAATGCGCCCTCAGTATCCTGACTCCGCCATCCTCAGGGCGACCCTGAGAGGTGAGTACTGTTTGCGGCATTTCGGCTTTACAATCGACATGAGCTTGAACCCAGGCCCCTGTAGGCCATGAGTCTGTTTTCCTGACCTCTGTGCCATCCTGTCCCGCCTTGGCCCCCAGAACTGCACTGGTCCCGGTCTGTCTGCTTCCTGGAAGCAGCTCCGGGTTGTCTTCCTGGGGGAGCTGACGTCAGAAGTGTGGCTGGAAGAGGACATGACCGCACGGTTAAGACCCAGCCAGGAGGCCAGATGCCACCCCGGAGGACTTGGGCTAAGGCAGACCCTGGGAACCGGCAGGTGATAGCTCTGGTAATTAATTGGGTACCCTGTCACCCACGTGGGAGACCTGGATTGAGTTTCTACTTCCTGGCTTTGGTCTGGTCCAGCCCCAGCTGTCGTAGGCGTTTGGGGAGTGAACTAGCAGTTGGGAGTTCTCTGTCTTTTAAAAGCAATAGATAAATAAATGAAACTAGGAAATAAATTCACCAATTTATTCAGTTATCAAGCTAAACTGACGTCCTCTTTGGCATAGTTTAAGCAATTTTTCTGTTTGTCCCAATGGAACTGTGTCTCCCTCTTCCTCTCTCTGTTCTTTCTCTCAATACCCCTAAAAGAGAAAGCAAAAACCCAGAGCAGCCTCCCACTGGGGGCCCCGGATCAGCCACACTCTGCTCCGCTCCCTGAGGGTGCCCCTGCACTTCTGGGGGCCCGCTTCCTGCCCACCCCCTGCCAGTCTCCACAAGGCACCTGACCCATGCTGGGGCTACTACAGGAGCCTCCAACTGCAGGTGGTGACCACAGTCACTAAAGAAGGGCCCAGACCCCAGGGCCGCCCTCTGCCTGTCACGTGGAGGGTGGTGGCCGCAGCTTACGGCCGGAACTGCGTAATGGCAGCTGTCTGTGCTTCCCAGGTGCCGGGCCCGGGTCACAGGTCACGTGCCTCTGTGCACGTTTGCCGCAAAACCACCTAATCAGGGAGGCACTCTTGATATTCCCAGTCCACAGGGAAACAGAAACAAACTCACCCAGGAGAGACATGGGAAAATGACTTTCAACCACGTGGCCAGATTCCTCAGACCACGGGCTTCGCTTCCACCCTGGAGACCCCTCCAGGTGATGACAGGGGTCTGCCCTGCGCCAGGCATCCTGCTTGGTGTCTGCTGTGCGTGTGCCGTGTCAGCCACACTCCTACCCCAGGGCCTGTGCACTTTCTGTTCCATATGCCATTATGTTTCCCCTAAGGTATCTATGAGGCTGCCTCCCTCGCTTCCTCAAGGCCTCAGCGCAAATAGCACGTCGTACTCTGAATAAACCAATATCATCAGGGCCGGCGCTATGGTGTAGTGGGTAAAGCCGCCGCCTGCAGTGCCGGCATCCCATATGGGCGTTGATTTGAATCCCAACTGCTCCACTTCCAATCTACCTCTCTGCTATGGCCTGGAAAAGCAGTGGAAGATGGTCCAAGTCCATGGGCCCCTGTACCTGCATGGGAGACCCGGAAGAAGCTCCTGGCTCCTGGCTTCAGATCGGTGCAGCTCCGGCTGTTATGGCTATCTGGGGAGTGAACCAGCAGATGGAAGACCTCTCTCTTTCTCTGCCTCTGCCTCTCTGTAACTCTGCCCTTCAAATAAATAAATCTGTAAAACAACAACAATATCATCTCCCCCCACACTCCGGCCCCTCCCATCCCCTGCCTCCTACCTTGCTATTGCCTTTGGCACTCAGTAGCGTGTGGCACATTTGCTTGTCGCTGTTTATGTGCTCACTGTCTGTCTAGCTCCAGCAGGAAGGAAGCATTGAGAATGCAGGCTTCGCTGGTGTGTCCTTAGCACATTGATCAGTGTATACCGTCAGCCCCAAACTGCCTTTTGTAACTGAGTGAAAGGAGCTACAAGGGTGTGAAGGTAGCTTCCTGCCCTCAGCTTAGATTCTAGTAGGAATAACGAACTGCCGTTGAGAAAATAAACACCTGGGTGCATTCACACACATGTGTATGCACACACACACATGTGTACATGTACACGGGCACAGACACGTACACATACATGCACAATGCATGCACACACTACCCCCAGATAAACACGCATACACACGTGTGTGCACACACTCACTTTTCTAAGGCGGCAGTAGGTGCTGTAAAGAAAACAGAAGTGGCCAGGGGACCCGAGAGCGATGGACGTGCCATTATGCACAGAACGGCCCAGGGAGGCCTCTGGAGGGGCATCGCTTCTGGATGAATCGGAACCTGGAGTGGCAAGGGGCCAGGTGGGTGCCTGAGCAGGGCCCGGAGGGGTGCCGGGAGATGAGGTCAGAGGGGCAGCATGTGCAGTTTAGGGATCCTGGTTGTTATGGGGGCCCAGCTCCCTGCTTCCATGCGGTGTTGGATTCCTGTGGCTGCTGTGGCAAGTGACCATGAACTTGGTGGTTTTACAACAGAAACATATCCTTCACGGTTCTGCAGGCCGGAAGTCGGGAATCAGCATGCCCGCAGACTCTGGGGGAGACGTCTGGCGGCTGCAGGCGCTCCTTCGGCTGTGGTCCCGCTGCTCCCTCCTCTTCATCTGATTCAAGGCCTGATGCCTCTCGCTAAGGACACTTGTGATTGCCTTTAGCGACCACCCCACCTCAGCATCTCAGCATCCTTAATGAACCAGCACTCTCTCTTTAGATTCCTGACTCACGCCTGCCAAGCCCCTCCTCTGTCGTCTAAGGAGACAGTCGCAGGTTCCCGAGGTTAGGACGTTGACATCTTAGGGGGCAGGGGTGGCCTTACTGAGCCTCCACGCCTGCCCTTTCTTTGAAGCCTGGTGCTGTGAGGATTTATTCAATTCCTGGGCTCAGTGCATGTCCTCTTGGCTTGATCCAAGCTGTTTTCTGTTTAAGGAAAAATGCCTAGGCGAAGCCTCCATCCCCCCCCCCCCCCGCCCCGGTAGATTCCAATAAGGATTTGCCTGGAGGGAGGACTGACATGCAGTGAATGTGGGAATTGAATTGATTCTTTTTTTTTTTTTAAAGATTTATTTATCTGAGAAGCAGAGTTACAGACAGAGGCCGAGGCTGAGGCTGAGAGAGAGAGAGAGAGAGGTCTTCCATCCACTGGTTTACTCCCCAAATGGCCATAATGGCTGGAGCTGGGCCGATCCAAAGCTAGGAGCTTCCACGAAGGTGCAGGGGCCCAAGGACTTGGGCCATCTTCCACTGCTTTCCCAGGCCAAAGCTGGATTGGAAGAGGAGCAGCTGGGACTCCAACCAGCACCCATATGGGATGCTGGCACTGCGGGCGGAGGCTTAGCCCACTACAACACAGCGCCGGCCCTTGAATTGATTCTTGCACCGTGCAGAGAAACCCATGTTTCTGACCTCAAGCTTCCAAAGAATGAAGCGGCTCTGGTTGTCATCGAGGGCGCACAGGGAGGGAGTGCAGGCTTCAGGGCAAGAAGTCAGATGTGGGTCTGACTTCACGGCCTCTGCTCTGGCCCCGGGGTCAGGGAATCTCAGCCTCAGCCTCACTGACCCTTGGGTCAGAGAAAATCTTCGCAGTGTTGGGGCTGTCCTGTGTTCCAGGAGGTTTGGCTGCAGCCTGGCCTCATACCACTAGATGGCAGTGGCAGCCGCCAAGATGTGACAAGTCCTCCAGGGTAAAGTCGCTAGAGAACTCCAGCCCTCCCTCGTGTCACGCTGCCCCCGTGGAGACGAAGTGGGAATCAGCACTTGCTCAGCTGGGAGTCAGCTTAGCTGTTTCACAAAGCAAGTAAGAGGGTGCCTTTGCCCCCGGAACAGAGCCCGCGGTTCATCCCCTGATGCCTGCAATATCACAATAAAAAATGTGTTCACAATAAAAAAAGAAACTATTCACAATAAAAAAATGAAACCTTTGGAACAAATTTAGATATGAAAGACCTCCACAATGGAAGTTAGAAAAAAGAAGACACAAAATTGGAAAGACGTCCCCTGTTTCTGGATGGAAGAAATGGTATTAAAGTGTTCACACCACCCAGGCAACTTACAGGTTCAATGCCGTTTCCATCAAAATATCAATGATGTTCGCCACAGAACTAGAACAGAGAATCGTAAAATGCATGGGAATCACAAAGACCCTGAGTGGCCAAAGCAATCTTGTACAAAAAGAACAAAACCGAGGCATCACAATACCTGATTTCAAGACATACTGCAGAGCTATGGTAACCAAAACAGCATGGTACTGGCATAAAAACTGACACATAAAAACAGACCGAGGGGGGCAGGCACTGTGGTGTAGCATGTAAAGCTGCCGCCTTGTAGCTAGGTATGACCATGTGACCACATCCCAACCACGAGAGGTAAGTAAGGCGGGGACATTCCCACAAGAGGGAGAGTCATGCTTCCTGCCCCTCCCTCCCTTCTTGCCAGTCTAGCTGCCTGGAAAGTGGACCTCGTACTGACAAGATCAAGGGAGCCTGGGTCTCCACAGCAAGGCCTGACCTGCTTATGGCTGGATATTACCAGAGATGTCAGCTTTTCTATGGTTTCAGCCATTTTTTTAAATTTGACAGAGTTAGATAGTGAAAGAGAGACATTGAGAAAGGTCTTCCTTCCCTTGGTTCACCCCCCAAATGGTTGCCATGGCTGGCGCGCTGCGCTGATCTGAAGCCAGGAGCCAGGTGCTTCCTCCTGGTCTCCTATGCAGGTGCAGGGCCCAAGCACTTGGGCCATCCTCCACTGCCTTCCTGGGCCACAGCAGAGAGCTGGACTGGAAGAGGAGCAACCGGGACTAGAACCCGGTGCCCATATGGGATGCTGGCGCCACACGCGGAGGATTAACCAAGTGAGCCATTGCGCTGGCCCCGCCATTGT
The DNA here is from genome assembly GCF_051225735.1 of Oryctolagus cuniculus. Classification (NCBI taxonomy): domain Eukaryota; kingdom Metazoa; phylum Chordata; class Mammalia; order Lagomorpha; family Leporidae; genus Oryctolagus; species Oryctolagus cuniculus. The sequence goes on from NC_142877.1 coordinate 27,315,970, forward strand.
TGTTTAAGAGCTTTGTGACAACTGCCAAGCCACCAATGCCAGTCATGGTGGGAAGGAAAGAAGCCAAGAAGGAGACAGACAGTGAGGAGAGAGGGATGTAAGTGGGGAAACACAGGCGGTCTTGCTGGGTGGACTCAGGCCCAGGGAACCTTCTGGAAGGAGACTCTGAGTTGCATGTGAAAGACAAGAAAGATGTGAAGAGGTGCAGAAGGGGCTGGGAAGAGAGAGGGAGCCACATCGGGAGAGCCCAGTGCCGAGCAGGGCGATTCCAGGTGGGCTGAAAGCAGGTGTGCAGGTCTGGTAGTTCACGTGAGGCCTGGGGACGTGGGGAGGCTGGGGCCGGGGGCAGAGGGGTGGCTGAGGAGCCTGACTTCTCTCTGACTCGGAGCTTCTGCTCCGGGGCTGACCTCTCACTCTCGTCCCTTGTCCCATGCCGAGATGTCCACAGTTCTGCTGGGCCTGGGGTCCTGACGCCGTCTCGTCTTCCAGCAGGCAGCCAGGGCCAGCAGCAGCACGGCCAAGGTCACGGCCTTCAGCCCCAGAGCGAACGTGAGCACAGGTAGGAAGCCTGGGGGACACAGCTGAGGGCTCAGCCAGGCCCCTGGGGGAGCACCGCCCCGCCCACCCCTCACAGCCACAGTGGGCAGGCTCGGCCCCAGGTCGGTACAAACTCTGGGACTGGATTGACCACGAGGAGGGGACATCAAAGCCAACCCCTGCCCGCTCCGCCCCCGTCCTGGCCCAGCCTCCTGCCCTCTCCATCACAGAGCTCTGCCAAGGGCTTTCCTTTCTTGGCTTCTGAGCTCCCTGCCTCGGACCCTGGGCCAAGCCCTTTCTTATCGCCTGTTTGAATCCTCACACTGGTCCTCCAAGGTTGGATAATGATCCCGTTTTCATGGACGAGGACACATATCTAGAGGGGAAGAGATTTGTTCAGGGCCACCTGTGTGAAGGACGTGAGGGGCCCTGGCTGGTCCCACGAATGCAGGAGCAGTGCTGAGCATCAGGGGGACTAATCGGGCCACCTGGTTGCCGTGTGCCCACAGACACAGAGTGCCCAGGACTGGTAACAGACGCTGTGTCAGACCAGTCCCCGGTGCTTGGCTGGCGGCAGCCCCATGAGGTAGGCTTCTTGTCCCTGTCTCCCTTCCTTCACGGAGTTGGACATCAGAGATTCATGGAGCAAGGCCACCGCCCGCAATCACACAGCATCCGGGAGGCCTGGCCACACAGCCACGTTCTTCACCACTGGGGCACAGAACTGTCAATCACAGGCACTCACGCAAGACCGCCCACTGAACAGTGAGACGGTGCTGGCTGTCAGAACCGCCTCTTGGACCAAGCCCTTACACCGCCGTTCTCTCGGTTCCTGTTGTGCAGCTGAGATGGGGCCCTGGGAACTTTCTTGGTGGCAGATGAGCCCCAGGAGTCTGGGGCCGTTCCCTTCCCACGGCCAAGCTCTCCGTGGTCTCCCATCTGAGGGGTCTGTGAACTCCCCCTGGGGCGGGCACACTCACCCATCGGAGCTTCCCGCACTGCACGTCCTCTGTTCAATTCTGCGTCTTCAGGAGCGGTGGGTTCTGCTGCAAGGGAGAGAAGCTTGCTCATCCTTCCCCTTCCCTCTGCCACCTCCTGAGCTCTGTGCTGGGAGCACATGCCACCCACACAAGTCCGCCAGTTCCCACCCTGGGCGGCGTGGGGGTGGGGGTGGGGGCTACGAGTCAAACCCTGTGGCTAGGGAGGACTAGTCAGACCTCTGGGGCATAGCAAGTATCTGATTCAGCGCAGTCTCCCAGGCACTTGGCACAGGGAAAAGCACTCAGCAAGCACGCGACAGACCCGTGTTGAATTCTCAATGAAGTTCTGTGGAGGCCCGAATGGGGAGTGGTGACCTCTTCATGGTTTCACAGAGGAGGGGCTATTTGTGTTGGGTCTTTTTTTTTTTTTTTTTTTTTGACAGGCAGAGTGGACAGTGAGAGAGAGAGAGACAGAGAGAAAGGTCTTCCTTTTGCCGTTGGTTCACTCTCCAATGGCTGCCGCGGCCGGCGCGCTGTGGCCGGCGCATCGTGCTGATCCGAAGCCAGGAGCCAGGTGCTTCTCCTGGTCTCCCATGCGGGTGCAGGGCCCAGGCACTTGGGCCATCCTCCACTGCACTCCCTGGCCACAGCAGAGAGCTGTCCTGGAAGAGGGGCAACCGGGACAGAATCTGGCACCCCGACCGGGACTAGAACCCGCTGTGCCGGCACCGCAAGGCGGAGGATTAGCTTATTGAGCCACGGCGCCGGCCTGTGTTGGGTCTTAAAAGATGATTAGGAGTTCTCCGGAGTAAAGGGGAAAGGATTCCTGGTGGGGGGAAGATCTGGCTTCTTTGGGACACGAGGAAGAGTTGCCTGTGGACCATCCGCCCCCTCCCCAACACGTCCTGGACACCCACACCACCTTTCACTCTCAGCCTGGTGCCCGGCCCCGACAGGTACTGGCGGTTGGGTTTCCTCTGAAACTTGACACAGTAGTAGGTGCCCGCCTGCTCAGTGGAGACACCTTGCAGCAGGATGCTGAAGTCATTATTGGAGGCCCGCACGGCGGTGATGTTGGGGTGGGAGATGCCCTGGAAGTTGTAGATGGCCTCCCGGCTCAGACCAGCCCCCCGGAACCACCTCATGGGGCCAGGGGGGCCATCTCCAAGTGCCGTGCAGTTCAGGAAGGCGTTGTCTCCCGGGGCCACCAACACCAGCTCCTGGGGCTGGATGAGCCAGAGATCTGGCTTAGGGTCCCCAGTGCCTGAAGCCAAAGAGAGAGTCCTTGTTAGATCCCCGTCCTCCTCCATCGCCCACCCACTTCCTCCCTCAATTCCTTCCTGATCCTTGACTTCTGTGTTCAGTACCCACCTCCTCCCAGCTCCTCCATTATGCACCTGCTGAATTCCTGCTCTGTACCCATGCTGGGACTGAGAAAGACAGAGCTCAGAGAGACACATGAACACCTGCCCTGAAGTCACTCTCCATGTGGTGCTGGACACAGTGAGTGAATTGGCCTGAGACGGGAAACCCGGAGGAGAGCAGGACCCCAGAGGAGGCCCCACGGCGGCTGGGAGGGAGCTAGAGGAGCCTTCCTGAAAGGGTGGTGTGGAGTCAGTGTGACCCCACCCCCAGCACCCACTGTCTGAACCAGCATGACCCCACCCCCAACACACGCTGTCTGAGCCAGTGTGACCTCACCCCCAACACCTGCTCTCTGAGCCAGGAGCAGATGGGCTCCCTGCTCACACCGGATCATCCGAGTGGCCCCTGGGGACGGACCTGGGGCCCATTCTGCAAGTTAAGCTCCTGAAGCCTGCAAGCCTCCATGACCGACTTTAGGACACGATGCCGCCGAGGGACAGACGCAGGATTTGGGAGTCTGGGTCTCTGGTGGTGGAATCACAGGTACTGTGACTGATTCTGCGGGGAGTGGATCGACTACATAGTCGGCTCCAGGTGCGGACACCTCCTAGCACAGTGTGTCACATCCACACTCCCGTCACAGCCTCCCGAGGGAGGACTACACATCCCTCCCCCCTGACTCCGAGCTGTCTTGTGACTTGTTTTGCCCAGAGTGCTGTCAGAAAGCCCTGTGACAGGGCACTGAGATGTGCTGGGGTCACTGACTGGACCTCTTACCCTTCTGCCACTCCCTGGAGGAAAAAAAACATACCCCAAGTAGCTGCTACCTCTCTTGCCTGGGACCTGGCATGACACACGGGGAACAGAACAGCCTCAGACACCAGGAGACATGAGAGTGAGATGGAGATCTGGCTCACTGGTGTTTGGTGTGATGCTGTGTGCTGTGCTGGTGCATACAGGGGACCGAGCCGGGAGCCGGGTGAGAGCGAGCGTGTGAGTGGCAGGGCCTGAGACTCACCCCTCACACGCACGGACGTGCCCTCCTCCAGCTGCTTTTCTGAGCGCTCACCCAAGCTGTCCACCCCGACGCAGTGGTAGGTCCCGGTGTGCTCCCTGGTGACGTTGTGGATGTAGATGGAATAATCGCAATCGAGTGGCCCTGGTGTCTGCTGGGTCAAGGGCGTCACCCCAGGGAAGGAGCCATGTTTGAAGTTATAAATGTCTTGTCGGTCATGAGAGCTCACCTTGACCCATTTGATCATATTGCCAACGCAGGAGCCCAGCACCACGCACCTCAGCAGCAGGCTCCCACCTTCTGCCACCAGCATGGGGCCCTCGGGCTGCAGCACCTGCCACTCACTCCCCTTGCTCTGTGCACAGGCGCCTATGACAGAGGAAGAAAGGTCATCGGTTGGGTGGGAAGGACGTGGAGCCCTCAAAGGCAAGCTTAATGCAACCTAACCATTGTCTAGCCAAGGGGAATCGCCCAGCACAAGAAAGGGGTATTGCTGGAAAGGGGAGGAGGGCCTGAGTGGCTGGCTGCAGAGGACAGAGCGTGGGCTGCAACACCTGCAGAGGCCAGTGGGAACTCCAGTGCTCCCCACGTGCTGGGCTCTGCGTGAGGTACCTCACTGGTGCCCATGATGCTCCTGTGAGGCAGGACCATTGGCCCCATTCAAGGACAGTGGAAACTGGAGGCCCAGATGGGCTGGGGTTGACTTGTGCCTTCCTCTGGCCCCAGCCCAAATGCCTGTGTTGAAGTCCTCCCCCCAGCACCATGGAGTGGGACTGCATTTGGACACAGGGTCTGTAAAGCTGTCAGTACGTTGAGATGATCCCATCTGATGGATACCCTTCGAAGAGGGAATGGGGGCAGCTACAGACAGAGGGAAGCCACAAAGGGAGGCGGCTGTCTACAAGCCAGGGAGGGAGGCTGCAGAGAGACCAGTGCTGCCGGCACCCCGAGCATGGCCTCCCGGCCTCCAGAGCTGTGAGAGATGTGCTTCGGCTGTGAGACTTTGTCACAGAAACCTGAGCTGGTTCAAACAGCACCCAGCTAGGAGAGCACGGCAGGGCTGGCGTCAGAGCCTGGCTGCCTGTGTCTGAGGCCTCTGCTTTCCCTCCTCACCCCCAGCTGGGCAGCTGTGGTTTGTGTGCTGTGGAGTTGTTAGACTCTCCTGCCCTGTGTGAACTCAGCCAACAGCAGTGCTCGCCCATGTGTGAAGTGGGTCTGCCTGTGAAGAGTCTGGTCTCAGGGTGGGTGCCGAGAGAGAGTGAAAGCTCCCGTGGAGGGTCTTCTACATGGGGTTGTGGAGAGAGAGAGAGAGAGAGAGAATTTCGGTCTCTAAAGTCAAGGGCACAGGTGACAACACTACAGACACAACAGATATTACAAGTATAAAGGATTATTATGAGCAACTTCATGGCTATATGTATTTGACAAATTTTTAATTTTTAATTTTTTTTTTGACAGGCAGATTGGACAGTGAGAGAGAGATACAGAGAGAAAGGTCTTCCTTTGCTGTTGGTTCACCCTCTAATGGCCGCTGTGGCCGGCGTGCTGCGGCCAGCGCACTGCGCTGATTCGATGGCAGGAGCCAGGAGCCAGGTGCTTATCCTGGTCTCCCATGGGGTGCAGGGCCCAAGGACTTGGGCCATCCTCCACTGCACTCCCGGGCTACAGCAGAGAGCTGGACTGGAAGAGGGACAACCGGGACAGAATCCAGCGCCCTGACTGGGACTAGAACCCGGGGTGCCGGCGCTGCAGGTGGAGGATTAGCCTATTGAGCTGTGGTGCCGGCAACAAATTTTTTTTTAAAAGATTCTATTTATTTACTTGAAAGGCAGAGTTACAGACACAGAGAGGTAGAGACAGACAAAGAAAGAGATCTTCCCTCTGCTGGTTCACTCCCCAAATGGCCACGTTGGCTGGAGCTGAGCTGGTAAGAAGCCAGGAACTTCCAGGGTCTCCCACATGGGCACAAGGGCCCAAGCACTTAGGCCATCTTCCACTGCTTTCCCAGGCCATAGCAGAGAGCTGGATCGGAAGTGGAGCAGCCGAGACTTGAACTGGCACCCAAATGGGATGCTGGCACTGCAGGAGGTGGCTCAGCCCACTGCACACAGCACCAGCCCTGTATTTGATAAATTCTTGAAAAGTCCAAACTGCCAAAGCTACCTTAAGAAGAAATAGATAACCTGAATTGTCCTATTACTTGTTAATTTTCAGGTCATTATTAAAAACCTCCCCAGAGGTCTTTCATGTCAACTAGGTGAGATGCAGTCTCTGTGAAGACCCTGATGGGCAAGACCATCACCCCTGAGGTCGAGCCCAGCGACACCATCGAGAATGTCCAAGCCGAAAGCCAAGTCGAGGAGGGGTCCCACCCGACCCGCAGCGTCTGGTTTTGGCGGGCAAACAGCCGGAGGACCGCCTAGCTGTCAGAGGCCGCCCTGCACTTGCTGCTCTGCCCGCGAGGTGGCGTCATCGAGCCCTCCCTCTGCCAGCTCGCAGGACTGCGACATGATCCGCCGCAGGTGCCACGCTCGCCTGCGCCCCGGCGCCCTCATGCCCCAAGAAGACATGCGGCCACACCGACAACCTGCGCCCCGAGAAGGAGGTCAAAGAGGCCCCGCCCGCACAGGGCGGCCTCCAGAAAGCGTCCCTTTCATTGCCCGGAGCAGTTAACAACAACAACAAAACCAAGAAACCTTCCCAGAAAGAAAACTCTGACTCCAGCTGCCTGTAGTAATGACTTCTACCATCCACTTGAGAAAGCAGTCATGCCAATTTCATAGAAATACTTCCAGACGATGGAAAAGCAGGGCACACCCTGACTTAGGCCGTGAGCCCAGTGTTACCTTCACACAAAATCCTGGCAAGAAAAGGAAAGCGATGCCCCTCTTGAACAAAGCAGCAAAATTTCTGAACAAAAACTTAGCCAATCGAATGCAGCAATAGATAAAAATAGAATACATCGTGCCCAAATTGAGTTTATCCCTAATTAGAATCGGAAGTTCATTTAACATTCCAAAAGTCAATCACCGTATTACTTAACTAACACACACACATACATAGGCACACTGCACACCTATATGAACGTCTACATAGACATGGGAAAGGCAGTTGATAAAATCCCACATCCCTCCCTGATAATAACCTCCAACAACGCGAAACATGGGGAAACTCCATCAGGCTGCCAACGACAGCTGTAAGGATGCTGGAATAAAGAGCACACTCCACGCCAAGAGAGGGAGTGTTTTTCTCGGCCAGATCGGGCACTAGATGAGAGGGCCTGATCTCGCTTCTGCTCTTTCACAGGGTGCCAGAAAACTCGAGTCAAAACAGTTTGACAAAGAGCAGAGTTGGAGAAGTAATGCCAGTGAGTTCAAGCCTTACGCAGCTACCGTCATCAAGAGGGAGTGGGAGTTACAGCAAGATGGGCGCGTCCGGGAGTGGGAGTTACACCAAGATGGGCACGTCCGTGGACATGAATTGAGTGTCGAAATAGCTAACTGAGTGTAGAAATAGTCAGTGCACATACAGACAATTTTTGACAAAGGTGCAAAGATCATTCAGTGGTGAAGGAGGGTCTTGTAACAAGGTGCTAGGATAATTGGAAATTCACATGCTAACAAAACTTCGATTCACATTTAGAACACAGACAAAAATCAACTCAAAATGGATTGGAGAACTAGGATAAAATGTAAAATGCTACAACTTCTGGATGAAAACAAAGAAAAAAATGTTTTTTTAAAAGATTTATTTTATTTATTTGAAAGACAGAGTTACAGAGAGAGGTAGAGAGAGAGAGAGAGAGAGAGAGAGGTCTTCCATTCGCTGGTTCACTCCTCAGATGGCCGCAACGGCCGGAGCTGAGCTGATCTGATGTGAAGCTAGGAGCCAGGAGCTTCTTCCAGGTCTCCCACCTGGGTGCAGGGGCCCAAAGACTTGGGCCATCTTCTACTGCTTTTCCAGGCCATAGCAGAGAGTGGATAGGAAGAGGAGCAGTCAGGACTAGAACTGAGCCCATATGGGATGCCGGCACTTCAGGCCAGGGCTTTAACCCGCTGTGCCACAGTGCCAGCCCCAAGGAAAAACATTTGTAACTTTGGGTTGGGCAATGATGTCTTAGATACAACACCAAAGGCATGATCCATAAAAAGAAAAAACTTGATAAACAGGACTTCATGGAAATGAAGAACTCCTGTTCCAAAAGCCACTTGTAAAAGAATGAGAAGACAACCACAAAGCGGGAGAAAACCTTTGCAAAGCATACATCTCATGGCGGTTTAGTATCTAGAATATATACAGAACTCATAACACAGGAATAACAACACTTAAAAAGTGAGAGTACAGGGGCTGATGCTGTGGTGTAGAGGGTAAAGCCACTGCCTGTGAGGCCAGTGAGGCCGGCATTCCATACGGACGCTGGTTTGAGTCCCGGTCGCTCCACTTCCGATGCAGCTCCCTGCTAAATGGCCTGGGGAAGCCGTGGAAGATGGCTCAAATGCTTGGGCCCCTGCTGCCCACATGGGAAACCTGAAAGAAGCTCCTGGCTCCTTCTTGGCCCAGCCCTGGGCCATTACGGCCATCTGGGGAGTGAACCAGTGGATGGAAGACCTCTCTTTGCTCTACCTCTCTCTGTGTAACTTTGACTTTCAGATAAATAACTTTTAAATACTTCACTAGAAAGGGTGAATGAGGAAGATACTCAGCTTCATGACATGCTAGGGAAACACAGCTCGAAACCAACCACACCTATCAGAATGACTGACATGAAGAAGACAGCCCAGCGAGGGGTAAGGAGGGGGTGGAGGAGCCGCCCTCCGTACACTCTCCCCATGAGAACGGGCAGCGGTACAACTGCTTTGGAGCTGTGTCTTAGAAAGTAAAAAATGTGCCTGCTGCGAGAGCCGCCCTTCGAATTCCCTGAGAGAAAAGGAAGCATATGTCCACACGGAGACCTGCCCTTGAATGCTGATCTAGCATTCGTGCGTGACAGTCCCCATGCCATCAACCCACACGTCAGCCGGAGAACAGAAGAACCAAGTAGTTTATCCACTCGACAAGCAGGCGTGGGAAGAAAGGACTTTGGAAATGTGCAACACAAGCACGTCTCCCGTTATGCCGAGCGGAAGAAGCCAGACAGATAGGAGTACAACCGACTGCACAAGCCCCGGTGACGGACAGGTCTGGACAATGCTAACCAAGTGACAGAGAGCAGGTGAGTGGCTGCCGGGGGACCTGGGGCGAGGAGGAGTGGGAAGGCTGGGTCCCACGGAGACGTGTGTGGGTGCCCCATGTGGCGGCATCTTGGTTCTGGGGGTCTTTTCACAGCCTGTTAACGCCCACAACATCCATCAGCTGATACCTTCCAGATGCAGTCCTAACTGAATGTCAGTTGCATCACAATAAAGCGGTTTTAGAAAAGCTAAAAGCATTTATGAGGAAGGAACTCTGCTTCCCTGGGCGCAGGCTCCCTGTTGGGGCCAGGAGAGTTCTCAGCAGCTGCCCTCTTGCCCCCCATCCTGGTATGCAGTGCCCATGGCACCCTTCTCTGGGACCAGCCCAGGGAGAGCCCGATTCTGTCCCAAATCCCGCTTACCCGAGAGGACGAGGAGCTGCAGCAGCAGCAGGGAGCAAGGGGGTGAGCAGGTCAGGTGCGTGGCTCTGGGCATTGCCAGGGGCACGAAGCACCTGCTGCAGCCCAGGACTCGCAGGCGATCCTCTCCCTGGGTGGCGCTGGAGTGCGAGGTGGGGCTGGTGCTCCAGGCTGTTCCTGCTGGCTTGGCCACGGCTACTTGGGGAAGTGTTTTGACTGTGGCAAGGCGAGGCTGATGGTGCAAAGAGGAAGGAGCTGGGTCCACGGGTTTTCGGCTTCCTCGTCCAGGCCAGGGTTCCCGTAATTGCTGTGTCCAAACCTAGAGCCCTTGCCAAAGCTCCATCCTGGGTGCCTGAGAAGGAGCCAAGCACAGGTGCACGCTGGAATCGGACTCAGGATCAGATGCTGGGCTGGGCCTCTCTCCGGCGGTGTGAGATTTCCAAGTTGCTAATCGCCTCTGAGCCTTTGCTTTCTCATCTGTGAAATGGAAACAGTAGCGATCCCCTCCTCAGAAAGACATCGGGAGGATTACCGGAGATGATGTTTGCGCACCAGCCATCACTCTTCCTATCTGCAGGAACCTGGGGAGGAGACACTCGTGTAGAAGGGATTTGTTACAAAGCAAGCCCCACGGAGGCCTCTTTCTGCAGGGCAGGGAGGGCACAGCCCCATTCCTGGATGTGCAATGAGGGGCAACTCTCCGAACCTCTGTTTTCTGGGGCTCAAATGTAGCAGAGTCAGATTGTGCAAAAATCCGTGTGTGTGGCATCTTCACTTCCTGTAACTGATCTAAACTTCCCGGGGAGCCTCCCAGCTGCAGACTTGATGAGACAGAAAACAGACTCAGCAGGTTTAAAGACGACTTTTGTAATGACTGAGGCAGAGGAGGAAACGAATGAAGAAACTGGGCTGGCGCAGGTTAAGCCGCATCCCAGATGAGCGCGGGCTGGCAGCCCTGCGGCCGCAGTTCCTGTCCTGTCAGCTAGCTCAGCCTGGCTGGAGAATTCTGCTGAATCCTTTCTGGGGATGCATCCTCTTGCTTGCGGACGTGCACGCCCAAGCGAAGCTTTCCATTTTCTAGGCAGGAGCTCCCTCTGGTGGTATGTCTGCGATATTGGGGGGGGGCGGGTCACGGGAACCGTAGTCAACTGCGGTACTGGAGCTCCGCCTCGTGTCCATCTGTGATACTGCAGGCTCTGGGGCTAGTCCAAGCCTTTACTGAACATTTTTGTTTTCATGGGTCCCAAACTTGGCCTACACTTCTGTCACTGCTTCGGTACAGGTAAGACAGAAATCAGTCTTCCAGGAAGAATCTCCAAAAGTTTGAACATCAGACAGATGTTGCACTCCCTCTGATCCCCCGGGAGAAGTCAGGACTTCTGATTTTCCTCCCATGCATTCTGCTCTCTGCCAGGAGGAGGCGCTCTAACAAGCGCAAGCCAGGACTTTTCCTATGGGACCTCGGTTCGGTTGGCTTTAAACTCACGGCGTGCAGGAACCTTTCCACTAGTTTCTGGATTTCTCACAAAAGCAACTGATCCCTGCACTATTGTTAAGTTCACATCTTGGAATGAAAAAAAAAAGTCTGAGTTGTCATGAATGTGTGTAGGTCATGAATTTCTCCCAGCGTTAGCTTTCTGCTCTCTACAAATGGTATAATAATATCGATCTTCTGTATGTTTATGAGGATTAAGAACACCACAAGCGGTTCCAGGCGTGCCATTAGTACCAAATGCAAAGTTTTACAACAGGATACTAGATGAGGCTGCCTACCTGGTGCTCCCCAGCTGGCCATGAGAACTGCCAAGCACCCCGGGAAATGAAGGAGCTGGAGCAGCTGCACAGGACGTACAAAAGGGGTGGCAGAGGGCCAGTTCTGCTGGCGACAGCCCGACACCTGCACTGATGCAATCAGAGGGGGCTGGATGGTGGACCAGGGGGACGCCAGGGAGTGGGACTTCCTTAAAGCTCACACGATAAAGATGCTCGGGCATGGAGGAGGACCTTTGCCCCACCCTGGGCCAACCGGGGGGCTTTCGGGGGCCCCTCAGCCAATCTGCCGTGTGTTGCCAGGGCATTTGCACTGCGGCACACCTAGACAAAAGGAGGCTGGGGCACTAGCCAGCTGCTTGGACATCCCCTCTGGGACGCCTCTGGGAGGCTCACAAAAGTGCCGCTAGAATAGCACGTGACTTGCAAATCGCCTCAGGAGAGGGGGAAGGAAAAATGGGTGAGAAACCCCTTCTCCCTCCCCTTTCCTCTGCTCCCATCTCACGGGAGCCAGAGAGAGCAGCGAGAGGAAGAACGGAGGGGCAAGGTGGGAACGGCCAAGCAGCCCACCCTCGCCCAGCCCCACGCGGCGTAAAGCGCACTTTCCCACGGCGGGGCTTGTTGCCTCTCAGGACGGCCCATGTGGCTTATCTGACGGGCCTGTGCTGAGGAGGGGGCAGCAGCTTTCTCCTGGACCCTCACTGAGTCCAGCTCGCCCTGGACGTTGTATGGAAACAGGAACACGAAGGGGCAGTGTTCAGGAGGGCTGGGTGAACTTGACCCGGATAGGGATTGGGAAAGGCCGTGTTGTTCCCTGTGGACCCTGCTTCCTGGCTCGGGCCATCGCGTGTGTGGCCTCTGGGTTCAGCTCCCCAGCAAGCCTGTTTGGCCCCTCATCCTCCTCACGAGGTGGCCAGGGGACACTGGTGTCGGTGGGCTGGAGGTGGCCAGCACGGTGCCCTAGGGCTGCATGCTCTGATCACCGGAAGCTCTATCCTAAGAAGGGAGGGGAGAGGGCAAGAGAGTGCCCGGACAGAGAGGGGTTTCAGTCCTGTCACAAACGGCTGCTGCTTCCCCCACCTTCGTCCAGGGAACCTGGGGACAGCGTGTGACAACTCCTCCACAGCACAGGACGTGTCTTTCAGCCACCAGGGAAATGACAGCCACGGATGAGCCCAAAACCACCTCAGATCCCGCTGCTTGCTGTCCAGTTCCGACCACTGCTCCCCCCAGCATGCTGCTGTCACACCGGGGCACGCCGTCGCGGACTGTGGGCGCGGCTTCTGGGCTGGCAGGACCAGGCGCTCTCGCTGCAGCCCTCGGTCCTCCCTTCCTGTCCTCTGCTCTCCAGTCATCCTGCTCTTATTGCGACACGAGACATTCCAGGGGGCAGTCGCTCATCCATTCAGCAAACACTGACCACCCACCCACCACGCGCCAGGCACTGTTCTCAGCGAGAGCAAGCAGACAAAGCTCACCGCCCTTGTCAACCGGAATTTGCATTCCAGTGGGGTAGACAGGCCATGCAAAATGCGTAACAAGTAAAGCAAAGAAGTAAACGATGCGGCACGGCCTACGGAGAACACGGAGCAGGTTCAGGAGGGTGGGGCAGGCGGTGGTGAGGGCCGAGGGGGTGGGGGGGGGCTGAGGCAAGGTTTCACCTTGCAGCGAGCTGAGTAGCTGTAGCAAGGTGTTGAGCAGAGGAGGACAGCACTTGTCTCATTGAAAAGGAGCTGGGGTGGGCAGTGAGCCTATCCATCATGATGTCTGCATCCCATGTTGGAGGGTCTGGGTTCAAATCCCAGTTCCGGCTCCTGACTCTAGCTTCCTGCTGATGCTGATTTTGGGGGCAACCGTGACAGCTCAGGTGCTTGGATCCCTGCCACCCACGTGGGAGACTTGGGCTGAGTTCACAGCTGCCAGCTGTGGCTCTGTCCAGTCTTGGTCATTGCAGGCATTTGGGGAGTGAAGATTGGAGAGCACTCTGTCTGTCTGTCTGTCTCTCTCTCTCTCTCCCCCCCTTTCAAATAATTAAGTAGTTTTTTTTTTTTTTTAAAGTCTTCTTCCCTTGGCTATACTGAGAAGGAGTGAGAAAGGTGAACAAAGGAGACCAACAAGGAGCTCATTGCTGCCATCTGGGAAAGCGAGGATGGAGGGGGACTCTTGGCGGGGGTGTGGTGAGGAGTGGTCAGATTACGGATGTATTTTATTTATTTTTTTTAAAGATTTATTTATTTATTTATTTGAAAAGCAGAGTTACAGAGAGGGAGGGAGGGAGGGAGAGAGAGAGAGAGAGACTTTTATCTGCTAGTTCACTCCCCAAATGGCTACAATGGCCGGAGCTGCACCGATCCAAAGCCAAGAGCCTCTCCCAGGTCTCTCACGTGGGTGCAGGAGCCCAAGGACTTGGGCCATCTGCTGCTGCCTTCCCAGGCACATTAGCAGAGAGCTGGATTGGAAATGGAGCATCCAGGACTCAATCCGGCGCCCCTATAGGATGCTGGCACTGCAGGCGGCGGGTTTACCCCCTACGCCGCAGCGCTGGCCCCATGGATGTATTTTAAAGTGGAGTTATTTCCCGAGAGAAGGGAGGTGAGGAGGCAGAGGAGAGGCGTCAAAGGTGCCTCTTGGGTTTTCGACCCTGATAACCGGGGGAAGCAGGACAGTCAGTGGGGGAGCAGATCTGGGGGAGGATGGGCAGAGGGTCAGATTTTGCAATGTTGACCTTGAGGCATTGCTGGGTGTCCACGTGGAGCTACGGAGCAGGCAGTTGGAAATGAGATTCAAGCGAGAGGAGAGAGAAATGGAAGCTTCCTGGGGCTACTTTTCAATGGTACCTAAAGCCGCAGGACTGGACAGGAACATCACGGCGAGGAGCAGGGAGGTTGAGCCAGGCTGCCCGGGTTCAAATCCCAGTCAGGCTCTTAGCGGCTGTGCGACTCCGGGCAGCTTAATGAGTGTGTGCGTGTGAGTGAGTTTCCTCATTTGCAAAGTGAACATAATTATAGGGCAGGGTATGTCTCATCCAGTTGTTGCAAAATGAAAGTGAGGCAATCAGACCGCGTCTGGCTTGCAGTAACCTCTCAATATGTGTTAGCTGTCTGTTCATTCGCAACAGAGGTAATTTGCTTCATGATACCTGAGTGTCACTTAATTAAAAAATGTTTGAAAATGATCTCAATCTTAGGGGAAATTTGCAAGCATGGGACGAAGAACTCTGTAGAAACACCTGTGAGTGAATTGCGCGCGTGTTGCCTTTTACGTCCCTTGTCGTGGCCTGAATGTTAGCAGCCTCTCAAATGTGAGAGTGAAAGCCGGCAGCCACGGTGGTGGTGGTCAGGCAGTGTCTTAGGGAGGTGATTGAGTAACTAATAGCTTCATAAATGGCATTAATGCCTTCTAGGAAAGAGGCTTGTTGGGCTTTCCCGGCTGCCTGCTGCCATGGAGGATGCGGGAGCAGGCGCCGCGGTGGGAGCGGAGAGCAACCTCTCGCCAGTGAACCGGCCACGGCCTCAACTACCAGTTTCCAGCAAAACCCCCAGACCAGGAGAGCCAAGTTTCTGCTGCTTCCAGATGACCTAACTAAGGTACATGTTTTTCATAAAGCAGCCCAAATGGTCTGAATGTTTTATTTTTGAAATGTATCTATTTAGTTGATTGGAAAAGCAGAGAGAGAGAGAGAGAGCGAGCTTCCATTAACTGGTTCAGTCCCCAAAGGTCTACAACAGCCAGGACTGGGCCCGGCCAACGCCGGAAGCCAGGAGCTCCATCCCGACTGCCTGTGTGGGTGGCCCTGGAACCCTCATCACCTGCTGCCTCCCAGGATGTGAATTAGCAGGAAGCTGGAGTTGGAAGCAGAGCTGGGGCTGGAACCCAGGCACCCGATATGGGACGAGGGCGTCCTGAGTGGCAGCCTCACCCTTACGCCAATCCCGGCCCCGGGGCCAAACATTTCAGCGCGTGTTTCCGCAGCCAGGGCGATCCTGCCGCACGGCCACAGCATCACCCAACCAGGTGTGCGCCACCAGCGGCCTGGCCGCAGCCTCCCTCGGGCTTTGCCACTGCCCCACACGTACATCTTACAGAGGACCCCGTTGTGCTTCACTGCCGGGTCTCGTAGGTGCCTGTAACCCGGCACAGTTTCTCCTCCCTTTACGACACTGGGACTTCGCAGAGGGCAGGCCAGTTCTTGTGTAGAATGTCCCTCATCTGGATTGTTCTGGCACCTCCTCCTGATCAGAGCCAGGTTCTCTCTCTCTGTAACTCTTTCAAAGAAATAAATCCATAAATAAAATAAAAAAAAATGGGCTCTGCGTGGGAGACCTGGAAGAAGCTCCTGCCTCCTGCCTCCTGGCTTCAGATTGGCCCAGCTCTGGCCGCTGTGGTCTTTTGGGGGAGTGAACCAGCAGATGGAAGTCTCTCTCTCTCTCTCTCTCTCTCTCCCTCCCCCTAAGTAAAATACATCTTTTTTTTTTTTTTAAATGGGCTCTTGCAGAACATGTCCCTTCCTATCACTCCCCCCAGCTGCCCCAACCCCGTCACCTGCTGGG
Organism: Oryctolagus cuniculus; assembly: GCF_051225735.1. Classification (NCBI taxonomy): domain Eukaryota; kingdom Metazoa; phylum Chordata; class Mammalia; order Lagomorpha; family Leporidae; genus Oryctolagus; species Oryctolagus cuniculus. The sequence goes on from NC_142877.1 coordinate 27,331,777, forward strand.
ATTAGACAACACTCCCCGCCTCTGATGTATGTGAGAGTGGAAGGGGACAGGGAGGGAGCCAACACCGGGCCTCCGGGAAGAGCCCTACGACCTGCTCCCCCAAACCCAGGTCAAATTCGGAGGGACAAGAGAGTCAGGAGGATATCCTTCCTGCTGACCCAGCTCTCGGCGTCCCAGCCTGGCCCGGGAACGGAAGAGCTGAGCTGGGAATGGCTCAGGTCTCCTTGCAGAGTTTCTTGGGGCGTCAGAGCATCGATGCTAGGGGCACTTGTGGGGACCCACGGTCAAGGGCTGCCCACGGCGCTGGGCCTCCCATGTCTGTATGCACTGATGTCATGGAGGAGATTAAGTCCACGGAGAGAGCGCTTAAAACAGAAATCAGATTATGGGAAACAATCTATGCGTAGCTCTGTTTGCCTCCCTGGAATGCATGGTGGCCTGAGCGTTGCATTGTTTTATTTTGATCCCATCACCTACTCTGTTCAGGGTACAAAAGCCTTTCCCGCTCAGGTCGGCCGTGCCCCAAAAGGCAGCGCCTCTCAGGGGCTGTGCGGCCATCGCGGTGTGATTTCCGTGTCACTCGTGCTGGGCCTCTCCAGTCTCCAGTAAGGCCACTGAGAACCACGAGGGGGCGCCAGGAGGACGGGACAGGGAACCAGCGGGACGTTCCCAGCCCAGGCAGGTAGCAGATTCCCAGTAATTCAGACCACATTTAAAACTGATTTGTTGATATGCAAATGAAAAGTGTTCTACAATCTCGCCATCCTGACAGACACGCGCATTTCATCTTTCTGTTCCCTTTCCGCGCCAGGCCTGCGTGGGAACCGGTGCTGTACCGCAGCCCGGAGCTGCCTTGTGGCCCAGCGCTCCGGGCGGCATGGCGGGTGGAAAGGGAGGATCTGGATGCTTTAGTTCCGCTGCCTGGCTGCCCTGGCAACCAGCAGCATAGCCCCAGTGGCTCCAGAAATATCTCTCCTGCTCCGACCCCGCTCCTGAACCCCGGACGTCTGTCCCTCTGCCTGCTCCACTTGGCCCCTGGATGACGAACACGCGCTATATTTAACGCTCAGAACTGAGCTGTGAATTCCCACCACCGACTGCTTCTTCCACCTGTTCCACCTGTTTCCCTTTCTTCTCCATCGCGCAATCCATCCTCCCTGTGACCGTTCCGGTTCAGTCCCCACGCGAGGCTCCGTGGCCATGTTCAGGGTCTCCCCTACCCTCCCTCCCTTTAAGTCCTCGTCACCACACATCCTCACTGGCACCTCTGTGGCTCCCGTCCCGCCTCCTGGCTCAGGGCCTGGCTTTCCTCTCATCTCCCTACTGCACAGGAGTCAGGGTGATTTCTAAACATCCGAGCATCTTGCGATTTGTGCTGGACCAAGTCTCTAACGACTTCCGTTCCAGGATCTCTCCGGCTCCCGCCCATCACGCCAGCGCTGCCCTTTGTCCCACTGCTCAGACCCAGCCCCACTGTCCCCTTCCTGCCCTGGAACCTCCCAGGCCCTGTCCCACCGTAGGGCTTGGCACAATACGTTCCTCTAACAAGCAAGCATTTATTCGAGCTCTGTACAAGCCTGACACCAACTTCAGTGTCCCGCGTCCCGCCGTTCAGAAAGGCTTTCTCTGCCCTTCTTCCTAGCTGGCAGCCGCGTGGTTCCCGACCCCCGTGGAGAGCTGGGTCCTTGCAGTGCCATTATTTTGCGTATACTTTTATTTTCTTCGGAGCGCTCATCACATTTTTAATTCTTCCTCCTCCCTCGAGCCCTCACTGCCTCCCTTTCTTCTCCCTGAAGGTAGGGACCGCCGTGACCAGTGCTCACTCACGTTTGCTCCGTGTCTACGTGGAGTATGCACTCAGCCATCTGTGCGCAGTCAATGAAGGCGTCACCTTTGCAACGAGCAAATATTTATCTGGAAGTGCTGGGCTGGGCTTGCCTGGGACAGGGGCTCCTTCCTCAAAGGGCTAAAGCGCATTCATGCCCACGCCAGGGCTCCTCTGCTTGCTTCGCTTTTCTCTGGGCACCTGGGCCACTCTCCATGTCCTGCTTGAGGACTGATTTGGGGGGATGGAGAGCAAATGGCTTAAAACCGCCCATCCACCCTCTCTTGCCCTGCACACCCACATCAAAGCTCTTAAAGTGTTGCTCTCTTGTCTACTTGTTTGTCTACAGCACAATAAACATTCCTGCAGGCCCCCACCTGACACAGAAGCTACAACTCTGAAAAAAAACTTCCGTCTACCTGTAGGCACCCAACCTTCTCGTCCTGCTGCCTTCCCACGTCCCAGGTAACAGACATTTGGAATCTTGTGTTCATTGTTCCTTTGAAAAAATATGAGTTTTTAACATAGTCCTAAACACAGTGTACTGTTTAGCTTTACAGAAAGAATATCATTCTGGAACACATCTCCTGGGGCTTCTACCCTCCCACCAAGATTTTATTGCTAAGATTTGTCTGAATTACCATGCATGTGGTTCATTCATTTTTTAACCTCCTTAGAACATTCCCTTCTGTGATTGTAGTAAATGGATCGTCTATCATTCTATATATGCATATATGGGTCATTTTCAGGCTTTGCTAATTTTAAACAATTTAATTTTAAATTTAAAACAATTTTGCTAATTTTAAAATGCTACCAGGGATGTATGCATTTGTACATATCCCCTGGTGCGCATGTGCGAGAATTTCTTTGGGGCATAAGCCCAGAGCGGGAATGGCAGGTTGTAGGTGTGTGAATGTTCAACGCAACAAAGGGCTGAGCTGTGTTCCAGAGTCATGAGGTCCCTTCCGTGCCCACAGCGATGCAGGACAGGACCGGCTGCTCCTGGGACTTTTCCAGGGAACAAAGGGCCGCTCAGCGTGCTTTCCCCTTGCTTTTCCTGATGCCTCCGATTCCTGACGGGTTTGGGTGTCTCTTCTTGTTTACTGGCCGTATTTTCTTTAACTTCATCTCATTTGTGGGGCTGACAGACAAAAATGAAAAGCCCTCCATTGTTCATGATTAGAAGAATCAATATTATCAAAATGTCCATACTACCCGAATTGATGTATAGATTCAATGCAGTCATCATCCAAATACCAATGACATTCTTCACAGAATTAGAAAAAGCGATCCTACAATTCATATGAAAACATGAAATATCTAGGATTGTCAAAGCAATCTTGAATGATTAAAAACAAAGCTGGAGGTATCACAATACCAGATTTCCAGGCATACTACAGGGCTATTCTAACCAAAACAGCATGGTACAGCCATAAAAATAGACATGTGGACGAATGGAACAGAATAGAAACACCAGAAATAAATCCATGCATCTAAATCAACTTATCCTTGACAAAGGTGCTAAAACACTCCATGGAGAAAGGACAATCTTTTCAACAAATGATGTTGAGAAGACTGGATTTCCACATGCAGAAGTTTGAAGCACGACCCCTACCTTACACCCTATACAAAAACCAACTCAAAATGGATCAAAGCTCTAAATGTAAGACCTGAAACTGCAAAACTATTAGAGGAAAACTTAGGGGAAACACTCCAAGACATTGGCAAAGACCTCACAAGCACAGGTGATAAAAGCAAAAATAGACAAGTGGAATTATACCAAACTAAGAAGTTCCTGCACAGCAAAGGAAACCATCAACGGGGGGAAGAGACGACCAACAGAATGGGAAAAATATTGGCAAACTGTGCATCTGATACAGGATTAATATCCATACATACAGGAGCTCTTGACATTCAAGGGCAACAGACAAGTAACCCAGTTAATAAATGGGCAAAGGATCTGAACAGGTATTTTTCAAAGAAAGAAATACAAATGGCCTTTAAACACATGAAAAAATGCTCAGGATCTGTAGCCATCAGGAAAATACAAACAAAACCCACCACGAGGCATCATCTCACTGTAGTTAAAATGGCTATTATCAAAAAGTGAAAACAGAAGCGATTCTGGTCCGCATGCAGACAGAAGTGGATCCTAACACACTGCTGGTGGGAATGCAGAGTAGCGCAGCCGTCGTGGAAAAACGCTATGGCGAGTCCTCAAAACCCTAAAAACAGATCAGCCGTACCCTCCAGCTGTCCTACTTCTGGGAATATACTGCAGACGAAACGAAGCTGGCACAGGAAAGAGACCCCTGCACACCCATGTTTATTGCAGCCCAGTTCACAAGGGCAGCTGTGGAATCGACCTAGATGTCCATCAGGTGATGACTGGATAAAGACAATGTGGGTTGTATACGTGATGGTGTATGACTCAGCCATAAAAAGAAAGAACTCCTACATTTGCAACAGAGTGGTGAGCTGGAGCTCATTATGCTAAGTGCAATAAGCCAGACACGGGCAGACAAGTACCAAGTGCTTTCTCTCCTATGAGGAAGTTAATAGCCACACTGAATCAGAATGTGTGGCTGCCGTATTATTTGGTGGACAGATATTCATGAATCACACCCCAAACACGATGACGTGGTCCTCTCGCCTCGCTTTACGGGCTTTGCCACAGATCCCAGGTTGTGCAATGTTAATGCCTCCACCCCTGCTTTCAGGACACACAGTATGTTTGCACATGTCATACTTGCACATGAACCAAATATGGCAAGATTACAAATCCATGTGTGCTCGTTGAACTCTTCTTTATATTTTTCTGTGCCATCTGCAACACTTTATAATAAAAATAAAGGCAAAAGGCGCCAGGGAGCTGCACAGGTTCAATGGCAGAACTTCGGTGGGCACAATGGTTTTTCCTGGGGAGCCAGCAAGGCGTCCAGGTGGGAACCTGCCTTGCCTCTGCTGGGTGTCATGGTCAAGCTTGTGGACTCAGAGGCATGAGTCTTGACAGAAACTTCCTTCCCAGGGAGGGCGTTCGAGCCCGCCTCTCACTCTGACCTTTCCGATTCATGCTGTCACCTCCCATGGGGGCTGTGGGAGACCGGGAGGGCCAGCGGTGGAGCTACACGCATCGCGGCAGGTCCTCCTGACCGGGACAGGAGGGCAGGGCCTTCGTCTCTGGGGAGGGCTGCACCCCTAGGCCTGTGCCCTGCAGAGGAAGCAGGAAGCTGGCCCAGAGCCCTTGACCCCTCCAACACCACCTGGAGGGGTTGTCTTCGCATCCGCTCCCTCCCTCTCTCCGACTCCTGCCCAGACCAAGGGAGCCTGTATCTCTGGGCATCCTCAGGCGGAAGATGTGAGAGGCAGAGTGGAGGGCTGAAGGGACTGGGGGGGGGCAGCTCTGAGACCCTCGGGATTCATCACCTTTCAAGGTCGAGGGGAACTGGGAGCGCGCCTGGAAGCTCAACCCCTACCTGATTCCGCCCTTACCTGGAAGGGTGGCTCTTCCTGTAGGCATAGACAGCAGAGAGTGAAATCAGAGCAAGCACCTTCCAGCTGAGGAGGAGGGAGGCGCTGAATTCGGCGGCACCTGCTGGCAGAAAGCGATCAGGATGTACCTGATTCCTAGGCAGCCTGCATGCAGGCTCAGCCCCACGAGCATCTCAGGGAGTCACTTCATCCCTGTGAGCCTCAGTTTGCTCGTCTTTAAAATGGGGATGATAACATGTACTTTAGAAAACTGTATCCAACGAGAGCACCCAGGCAAAGCACCCAAGAGAATCTCAGTAACCGTCGAGAGTGGATGGCTTTGATGGGTGTGGGGGGGTGGGGGATATGGGGAACTGGGGAAAGGTGCTTCCTGCTGACTTAGTGGCTCGTGGGGGATCTGGTTGTCAGGATCCAGCGGTGGGATGGAAGCAGGGCGCACTGCTCTCTGGTACCTCCAGCCTAATGCTCTGAAGAGGAGGCCGTAACTGCTGTCCCATCTCGCAGATGAGAAAGCTGAGCTTCAGGAAGGGGAAGTGATGGCGAGCAGAGCAGAACCAGCGTCTGAACGGGCCCCGCGTGTCCCTTGGTTACGGGATTCCCACTCACCCATGCTCGCTCGCGCTTCTCCAACCTCGCTCAGCCGCCGGCTGGCCTGGACCAGCACCTGCGCCTCCTGCCCCACCTGGCAGGTGACTCTGTCATCCCGCAGCTCGGAGGTGCTGACCAGGATGTGGCAGTCTTTGCTGAAGGTGCCGTCCGGGTTGGGGGTGGAGCCCGGAGCCTCGGAGGTCTGTACGCATGCGCTCCTCGGCAGCCAGGCGACGCGCAGGTCTTTGGGGTAAAACCCTTGCACATGGCAGGTGAGGACGGAGGCCTGCAGTTCTGGGATGCGGTGTGCTGAGATGGTCACCGTGGGCACCACTGGAACGACAACCCTGCCTGTGTCACCTTCCTCCTGCACGACCCCTTTGGGGACACCCATGCCCTTAGAGGCATCCTCTGGCTCTCGGAATAGGGCAGGGAACAAAGCCAGGGCTGCCCCTGCCTTGCAAAGCTCCCACTCTGCTGGGGGCACAAGGAGGAGACAGCGGTCACCACCCCACCAACCCCCCGACCAGGGGCCCCAAGAGCCTCGGACAAGACCACCGCCTGTCTCTGGAGGAGCACGGGGTTTCCGGAGGAAGCAACTTCGAGCAGAAGTTCGAAGCTGAACCGGAGTTAACTACACGGGGTAGATTGTACTCTCCAAAAAGGGGGGCGCCAAGCCCACCAGATGCTCCAGAACATCTCCCCTCCCCATCAGAGGGGCCCTCTTTCTGCTGCCTTGGACAGTGGGATGTAGCAGGGAACGGCCCTGGGTGACAGCTGAGGCTGGGTCGTGGAGGTGGGTGTGGCTTTCGCCTGGCTCTGTCTCCCCGGGAACACAGCCACCGAGATGACAGCCGGCACGAGGGCCAGGCATGGGAGTCCCGGGGGATCCCAGTCTCTGACTGGTCCAGCTCAGGCCGAGCTGTCAGGGGGCAGAGCCAAGCCATCCCTGCTCAGCCCTGTCACAGTTCCCAGCCTGCCGAATCCACGAGCACGCTCGTCGTGGGCTCTGGAATGCACGTGGAGCAGGGGAGGAGACGTGGGGCTGATTGGTTCCATGGCCCTCAAAGCCGGAACAACACGAGAAAGGGCTTGGGGGCGGGCAGGCTGTTGGGGCGCTGGGAGCGGGTGGGGGCAGGGAGGGCATGGCGGAGGCCCTGAGCTGAGCTCAGCACAGTCCAGGGACTTTGGCTGCATGCAGTCAGAGCTAGGAGGGGGGTACATGTAGCTTGCATTGCTCCTTCCCCCGATGCCAGGGTGGGTTCTGGAAGCATGGCCCAAGGGCAGTGACTGGCAGCAAAGCGATGGTGGCATGGTGGTTAGGACAATGGTGTTGGGATTCCAGATGGAGACCTTGAGTGGGAGAAACCTCCTGGCTGCAGCCTAGAAATTCTGTGTGATCTGGTCCCCATCCCCCTGGCTCCAGCCTCTTCCTCTCCCAAGCACCCGACTTCTCCCCATGCTGGCCTCCTCACTTCTTGCTCTCTACCCCCACCCCACCCCATACCACAGGGCCTTTGCACACACCCTGTTTCCTCTATCTTGAACACACTTCTTTTTGCTTGGCTTCATGCCTTAGCTCAAACTTCACTTCTACAAAAAGGCGTTTCCCAAGTGAGCTGGATTTCCCATTTCCCTCGGTTTCAACAATCTGTTCTTTCCCCTCTTGGCAAACGCTATCACTGTAGAATTGCTTATGTCGTGGCTGACGGGGGTCACGTGACTGCAAACTCAGCGAGGCAGAGCCAGGCCTGCTGTGCTTCCTGTGGGTTCCCCGAGCACCGGGGCAGTCACTCAACAAGCACCCACAGAAAGTAGGAATGGACTTCCGCCTCCCAGAGATGCTTCCAGAGGGAAGGGAGTTCTGGGAGGAAAGGCCCCGAGCAGGGCGTTGTGTGGGCGGAGGATGGCGGTGTGGAACAGGGACCCTGGCACCCACCTCCCTGGGGGTTGTGGGGAGTGAGTGGGAGGATGCAGGTGATGCGCCCCTGGGGTCGGGGGTGGCTGTGGGGGGGGGGTGGGGGCTTACCTTGCAGGAACTGGGAGATGTTCACGTGCTCCCGGAGCGGGCTCTGCAGCTCACTGTGGGCCACCTGGCAGGTGATCTGGGAGTGGAGGGAGGAGAGGGACAGGGACACCAGCACGGTGCTGGTGACGCTGTAGGAAGAGGCACCTGGCGGTGACAGGACTTGAGTCTCCAAGGCCGGGAGCTCCGTGCCGTTTTCAAACCATCTCATGCTTATGTTTCCGGGGAAGAAGCCGGCCGACGTGCAGGTGATGTTCACTCTTTGGCCTGGGCTAGCCCTGGTGCCGGGGCCGGAAACCTGCGGAGGAGAGGGCTTAGCTGCTTTGGTCAAGGCAAAGGCAGAGAGGAGGAGAGAGAGGAGGGAGAGAAACGAAGACAGTGAGTGACTCTCCGTGCGGGCCTCGCCCTGCTGGACCTCCCGCCCAGTCCACTGAGGGGCCTCCCCGACCTGGCCTCTCACTCAGAGGCCAGACCCCCGGGGTCCCACGAAGATGCAGATCTGACCTTGGCACTTCCTGTCCCCCTCCCTCCCCAAAGCACACTGTCACAAGGTCCTGCAACGCCTGTCACAAACAGCGCCTCTCAGCAGATCCTTAATTTTGTCTCCTTGCAAACAGTTCAGATCAACTGTTTTGAATTATTTTGTCTGATTCTTTGGGCATGGCTCTCTGTGTTTTCAAATAACATAGACTGCTATTTCTCAAATGTTTAGCTTTACATATTAGGGGTAGACCTACTACTATGGACGATAATGATTTAGCTCGTATGTCTCCCTTCCTGCCAGCTACGCATGCTCTGATCATAGAGACATAATTTTTTATTTTATGAGTATTCAATATTTATATTATTAAAACCATATGAGTATTGTTCACAATTGGGCCATGAAATACTCTACGGTATAGTCTTTTGTTTTCCCAGGGTTCTTAATCGCCTCCTTATTTGCATTTGCTTAGTTTCCTATGAACAAACTCATCCCCAAACTTTCTGTCTGCTAATTGTTGTAGTGACTTCAGTTTGGGGTACATGAATAGCTGGGGGAACACAAAGATTTTTCAGGGAGGTGTACAGGCTTGGATTAAAAAGAACTTTTTATTATAATTTTTAAATAAACACAAAAATAGAGTGAAAACACTCATCATGGGACTTTAACAACTAGCAACAAAGGGCTGATCTTGTTCATCATACTTCTACCATCCATTATATATTTGTGTATATTTAATCTATACAACCTAAGGTTTTGATACCAACATATTATGGAAATTATTTTTATGATCAATGAATTAATACACCCATTATTTCACAGTTAAGCCTTTTTAGCTTAAAGTACCCAACATCTATTTTCTGAGCAAATTTCTAGTATATGATACCACAGTATTAACTTGCATAGTCCTCATGCTGTCCGTCATTAGCACTCTAATTCTGGGGCTGGCCCTGGGGGCAGTGGGTTAAGCTGCATCCCGCATCAGCATCCACTGTGGGAATGCCAGCGTGAGTCCTGGCTGCTCTGCTTCCAGTCCAGCTCTCTGTTAATGCACCTGAGAGGGAAGAAGAAGTGGCCCAAGTCCTTGGGTCCCTGCCACCTATGTGGGACACTGGGACAGAGTTTTGGATTTCTGGCTTCAGCCTGGCCCAGCTCTGACCTATACAGCCATTAGGGGAGCAAACCAGCGAATGAAAGCTCTCTCTCTCTCTCTCTCTCTCTCTATCTCTTATTCTCTCTCTGTCACTCTGCCTTTCAAATACAATGAATCTATATCTCTACACTTAATTCTCCATAACCGCACTTTGGCCTGCTTGGACCTCCATCTCCCCGTTCCCCCATTCAATTCTGTTTCTGTGTATTTGAGGATGTTTTTCCATGGCCTTTAGAGTCCATATAGATAGAGAAATTAAAAACAGAGGAGCCACACGATCCAGCAACTCCTCTTCTGGAGATGAAGTCACCACCTTGTCGAGATCTTTGCCCCGGGGCTCATTGCAGTCCCATTCACAGTAGTGAGTGTCTGTCAGCAGGTGCGCAGTAAAGGCATCAGGGCGCAAGCACACAGCCTTGAAAAGAAGATCCTGCCATTTGGACAACAGATAAAGGCAGTGGGCATTGTGCTCAGTGAAATAAGTCACACATGGGGCTACTTCAGGCAAATAGCAGACATTCCTTCTTTTCTTTCCTAACTCCTTCAGCACATATGTCCAAGAGTAAGAATTCTTTTAAAAATCAAAATACCATTATTATACTTAACATTTCATAATAATTATTTGTTAGCTTTTAAATTTTCCTGCTCGTCTCATCAGTATACTTTTATAGCTGGTTTGAATTAGGATCCAAGTAGCATCCATGTATTACATTCTGCTGTTGCTTCCCAAACCTTTTACTCTCTTTTCATAAAGGAATTCTTCTTCTCTCTTTTTCCTGGTCAGTTCTTTGTTGGAGAAAACAGATCTTTGAGTGTGCAGACTTTCCCATGTTCTGTACTGATCCCCAGGGTTTTCCACCTGGATTGAGCTCCAGTTTCCTGCAGGGACCATGACACACTCACGCACCCTTCACTGAGCGTCTGATTCTGCCACTCGCTACTGGAGTTCTTTGCATTCAATCCTGTCTCATGAGCCGCTTCTCAGTGAACCCAAGCTAAAACTCCATGCTTTAAAGTCCCTTGAACTACTTCATCTCCATGTGGTTACTACTTCATCTCCATGTGGTCAAGGCATAATGAGATTAACTACTTTCATTTTAGACTTAGTAATTTAGATTTTGAAATTTTTCTCATTTTGGATTTTGTTTATTAATTATTGAAAATATGTGTTTACAGAATCAGAACTTAAGTAAGGCATATTCAGAGAAGTTGAGCATTCACCTCTGTCTCTTCCACCCTCTTTCTTCCCTTCATTATAACTAAGCATTTTTTTTTTTAAGATTTATCTATGGGGCTGGTGCTGTGGCATAATGGGTACAGCCACTGCCTGCAGTACCGGCATCCCACATGGTCACTGGTTCTAATCCCAGCTGCTGCACTTCTGATCCAGCTCTCTGCCATGGCCTGGGAAAGCAGCAGAAGATGGCCCAAGTCCTTTGGTCCCTGCACCCACCTGAGAGACCTGGAAGAAGCTCCCGGCTCTTGGCTTCGGATCAGCCCAGCTCTCACTGTTGCTGCCATGTGGGAAGTGGACCAGTAAATGGAAGACCTCTCTCTCTCTCTGCCTCTGCATCTCTGTAACTCTGCCTTTCAATACATCTTTTAAAAAGATTTATGTGTATATTTAAAAGGCAGAATTACAGAGAGAGATCTTCTATCTGCTGGTTCACTCCCTAAGTGGCTGCAAGGGCCAGAAGTGGGCTGATCAGAAGCCAGGAGCCAGTATCTCTATCTGGGTCTCCCACATGGGTGTGAGGGCCCAAGCATTCTCCTCTGCTTTCCCAGGTGCATTAGCAGGGAGCGGGATCAGAAGTGGAGCAGCCAGGACTCGAACCAGCACTCTTATGGGATGCCGGCACTACAGGCAGTGGCTATAGGGGCTACACATTTAAAAGTAGATTTTGGTTTATGCTTCTTTTTTAAAAATGTGAGAAAAAAATATACGCTTGTACAAGAGCACTTCAAAAGATGCATGGAAAAATGGAATTAAAAGATCAATTTATTTTGATGCAAACATTTTTGAAACCTCTGCATAGTTTGCTCACATACAAAAAGAACTTTTTGAAGACCCTTCATATGCATGGATTTTCAAAAGTTTTTTGTTCCCAGATAAACTTACCTTTAATCCCATTTGCCATGAACTTTAAACAGTGCCCCCACATTTTCACCCTTTTTAACACAGAACTCCAGGTTGTGTCAGTGTGAGTGATTCCTGTTGTCATCTTTGAGCCTATTAGTGCTCTTTAATGTCGTATCTGTTATTGGTCCTCCCCAGTCTAGTTTTCCTGCTAGACTTTGCAGCCTTTATCTTCAAAGCTCACTGAGGGTCTTTTTTATATTTCCTGTGCATCAGCTTTACGTAGTTCCTCTAGAATGTGCACATATAATAAGAGCGTAGAATGTGTACATACACTAATGTCCTCGTGTGCTAATTCTACACTTGCTCTTAGCCAACAGGCAGAGCTGCAATCTCGTGTGCTAATTCTCTCGCCTGTCTTCCCTGGTTAGGTTTCCAAAGGCTGACTTTTTTTTTTCTCATTATGAATCACACTTGCTGCCATTTCCCTGCCTGCTGGTCTCGCGTTGTGTGCCAGCTCTGGAGAATTTGACCTCGTTGGGTTTGGATGTTTTGCATCTCTGTGAGTGTGCTTGGGCTTGCTTTGGGACATGGTTAAATGGCCTGCGAGCAGTTCGACCTCACGCCTAAGCTTTGTGCGTCAGGATCGCCGCATCACTTAGTCTGGGCCTAATTCCTTCCCCTCTGAGGCAGAAACGCTCTGCGTACCCTACCCGATGGTGAGGATCTTCACTCAGGTTGCTAGGCACGGGTGCTGTTCTTGCTCCTGTATGAGGGCCAGGATTTCTTCTCCTGGGCCTCAGGTAGCTTCCACACGTGCAGACACTTCACCCCTCCACTCAACACCAAGGGAGACCTTCTAAAGATCTCGGAGTTCTGTGTGCGAATCTCCCTGCTCTGCCATGCTCGCCTGGCAAACCCTAGCCACTCTGACCTACATCCACTTCCACTTTCTTCTTACCTACTCAGCAAGGCCTCCAGGATCCTCCCTTCCTGCCTGCCGGCCTTGAAGCTTCCGCAGGGAGTAACCTGGGGCAATCCTAGTGGTCACCAATTTGCTTCCCACCTTGCAGGGATCACTATGCTTGGTTGCCTGGTGTCCAGTGTCTTGTCCACCATTGCTTCAAATACTGTGCCTAGAGTTTTGTGGGCAAATGAATGTAGTGCTTGTCACTATTTTGGTAAAAGTTGTCCTAAGTATTTGATTTAATTTTTCTATAACGGTATATGTTCATCTTTCCCATTATATCTTCTAACTGGATAAATGTTACAGATTTCTGTTCCTTGATTTGACAACTTTCTATGTTACTAAGTCATCTTATTGTTTGTAATAGCTCAATGTCAATGTTATTAAGTTTTCCAGATACCATATTATCTGCAAACAGAAATAAGCTTTTTCATTTATTTGAAAGGCAGAATTGACAGAGAGAGAGAGACAGATTGATTTTTCTACCCACTAGTTCATTCCCCAAATACCCACAACAGCCAGGGCTGGGGCAGGTTGAAGTCAGGAGGCAGAAACTCCATGCAGATCTCACACATGGTGGGAGGAAGCCAAATACTTTGGCTATCACCTGCTGCCTTCCCAGGTGCATTAGCAGGAAGCTGGCCAGGGAGCAGAGCCGGCAGAACTCCAGCTGGCACTGTGATATGGGACACAGGCAGCCTAAGCAGTGGCTCAACGTGCTGTGCCCCAACCCCCATCCCGAGAGAGAGTTTTTCCATTTTCTTTACAATCCTTATACATTTTGTTGCTTTCTCCTTCTAAAAGCATTGGCTAATATTTCAACACAATATTAAATAACAGTAGGCAAGAGTTTGAAGGCTATTTGAATATTCTACCAATTCTATCTTTTTGTGATGTCCTATTAAGTCCCTCAGTCTTCCTGGGTGGCCCATTGGTCATTTCTGGACCTCCCATATGTTGTCTTGAAATCTCCAATCCCTTATTCCTAGTTCCCATTCTCACTTTGTCTTGCTTTAGCTCCTATTGTGATCAAGCATAAAGGGTGCATGGAAGTCAGTTCTCGGTGATTTTGTCAACACCATAGATAAGCTAGGTATAGCATTGAGTTTGGAAACAATTTTCCGAGAACACTGAAGGTATTATTCCTGCCTTGTAGGGTCTGATTTTGCCCTTGGATATCTCATACTGATCTCATTCGCAATGCCTTTTGTACAATTTGGTTTTTATTTTTAAGTCTTTTTAAAAAAGATTTATTTATTTGAGAGGCAGAGTTACAGACAGAGAGAGGAAGAGACAGAGAGAGAGAGAGAGAGGAGAGGTCTTCGATCTAATGGTTCACTCCTCAAATGGCAGCAATGGCTGGAGCTAGACTAACCTGAAGCCAGGAGCCAGGCGGTTCTTCCAGGTCTCCCACATGAGTGTAGGGGCCCAAGCACTTGGGCCATCCTCCAGGCCATTAGCAAGGAGCTGGGTTGGAAGTGGAGCAGCTGGGATTTGAACAGGCGCCCATATGGGATGCCGGTACCACAGGCAGAGACTTAGTTTACTATGCCACAGCAACAGCCCCTTATTTTCAGTTCTTCAAAATTGTATGACCTTCACTTTGACCCAAAAGACTGCCTACCATTCTCTGTTTCTTCATGGCTCTGAGGTGTTAACATTTTAAAGATTCAAATGCTGCTATATGTTTATATGGTTCTGCCAGAGCAAATTATCACATTCAGTTTTTAAAAGAAAAAAGATCCTGATTATTAATTCATCAGTACAAAGAGGCATGAACTGACGTCTCTGCTTCTCGGGATTCCTTTTGACAGTGCTATTTACAGTCTCTGTCTTCAGCCACGATCGCATCCGTCAGGCCCAGATTCAGGAACTTGCAGAAATGAAGGCCAAGATTTAAGAAATAGATCATAAATTCTACATAAAAATGCGGTTCTTGGGACCAGAACTTCTTGTGGCATAGTAGGCTAAGCCTTTGCCTGTGATGCCGGCGACCGCGTGAGCTCTGGTTTGAGTCCCAGCTGCTCTGCTTCCGATGCAGCTCCCTGCTATTGTGCTTGGGAAAGCAGTGGAGGATGGCCCGGGTGCTTGGGCTCCTGCACCCGCGTGGGAGACACAGAGGGAGCTCCTGGCTCCTGGTTTCCACCTGGTTTGACCTCAGCAATTGCAGCCATTTGGGGAGTGAACCAGCAGGTAGCAGATCTGTCTGTCTCTCCTCCTGTCTCTGTCAGTCTCCCTTTCAAATAAATAAAAATTGAATATTGAAAAAGGAAATGCTTTTAAAAATTTAATGCTTATACTTTCCTACCTTAACAATTCTATCATTCATATTGATGAGCAAGGACAAAGCCTTAGATCTATTTTGGCCTCTCACCTGTGCGCCTGGGAGCAGGCCCCCAACTTCCTGCCACCTTCTTCAGCAGGCTCAGCCCTGCCCTGCCTCACCTGTTGGCCATACCACCATCTTAAGGTCCAGCCATTAGCCAAAACCCTCCCCACTGTCTTAAGAGTCCAGCCTTAGTCCAAACCCTCTCAAACCACACCCTATCTTGAGGGATCAGCCACTAGCCCAAGCTCTCCCTCTTCTCAAAAGCTCAGCCTTAGCCCAGACCCCACCACGCTCTCCCAGGATAAGCTGCTGGTGTGTGGGAGCAGGGGCTCTGTGCCCATGCATTCACCAGGGATGAGTCCTCTCAGGCGGTGAACAAACCTGTTCTAGCTGTGAGTCCGTGTTCTGTCTCCTCTTTGTCTTGCTCTCCTATCCTACACAGATCATATGGGAGTCTGCGGCTTCACGCCTGTAGGTTTATATTTTAAGTTTAAATGAAATATCCTGAAACTGATGATGTACCCTAATATGATTATCATGTAGCGAGCAATCTCAGGTAGGTGTTTTACGTTTACAAACACATTAATGTGTAATCTTCATGACCAACCTATGAGATCAATACTATCCCTGTCTTATTTTTAAAAAAGATTAATTTATTTATATCCAAAGGAAGAGTTAGAGAGAGAGAGAGAGAATCTTCCATCTGCTGGTTCACTCCCTAAACAGTTGCAATGGCCAGGGTTGGACTGGGCTGAAGCCAGGAACCAGGAGTTTCTTCCGGGTCTCCTGCATGGGAGCAAGGGCCCAAGCACTTGGACTAGCCTCCACTGTTTTTCCAGGTGCATTAGCAGAGAGCTGGACCAGGAGTGGAGCAGCCAGGACTCGAACGGGCTCCCCTAAGGGATGATGGCACTGCAGGTGGCGGCTCAACTTGCTACACACAGTGCCGCCCCCTCCCTATCTTACAGATGAGCAAACCAAGGCATAGAGAAGTTGAGAAACTCATTAAGGTCACTCAGCGGCAGTGCTAGCCGGTGAATCCAGGCCGCCCGGCCCTGCAGTCCTGCTTTTTTCCCTGGTCCTCTCAGTCTGTTCTGTGGGTCTAAGCTGGAAGGTTGCAGAGGGCTAGGAATCTGTGGATTATTTCCACTCTGCTTCATCACTGTGAGCTCCCAGTTTCTAGCCTCAAAGTGGGCCCACGGCTTAGCCAAGGGGGTACCCTCTGGCTGAGCTATGGACTTGTGATTCGTTACAGAACAACGGGCTGGATTTCTAGGGGTCTGGACTCACCACGCACAGACACCTGCGTGCCTCCTCCAGACTTAATCTCCACGTCATAGGCACCCATCTTCTGGAACTTGACGCAGTAGTAGGTGCCAGCGTCTGCAGTGGTGACGTCATGGATGCGGATGGAAAAGTCCGTATTGTTTCGCATTGTGGTGTCTGAGACATTTGTGGCTCGGGGGTAGTGGCCTCCCTTGAAGCTGTAGATCATCTTCCGGTTTGGGCCAGCCCCCCTGAACCACTGCATGGGCCCCACGGGCAGCAGGGTGTTTATGGTGCAGTGCAGGGTGACCGAGTTTCCAGTGGAGACCGACACCCGCTTCTGAAGCTGAGTCACCTGCAGCGCCTCCTTTGCCGCCACTGCTGGGGGGAAACAGGATTCAGTTCCAAGACCCCTGCCCTGGCTCAGCAGGGGCTGAGGCTGGGGTCCAGGCGCTTGGGTCCAACCTGCAGGTGCAGCTCCTCGATTCTCTCTGTCCCTCTGGTGTATCAGCTTCTAGGAGGGACAAATTGCTGGAGAGCAACGCAGAGACAGTTCAGACAGGCTGTGCAAAGGTACAGACAGGGAAGGAGATATGAAAAGATGTCCCGGAACCTCAGTCAAACAAGGAGATGCATATTTAAAGCAGAAGCTAAATGCTAAAGTCCACAGTAGACTAGCTGGAGAAGTTAAAAAGCAATGCACGCAGTTCTTGGCACATGAAACATGAGCACACCTCAGGGTACAGCGACAGAGTGGGGTCGGTACTGAGGCAGGAGCTGGGGAGAATGGAAGAGCCAAAGCCCCTAGAATCAGCCCTGAGCACACATGCATATACAGATTTGCCAGAGGGCCCGGGGGCAGCTTATGTCCATGGCAGAAAGCTACATGGAAGAAAGCCAACAACACTCTGAAAAAGTGGCTGTCCCCAGGGAACGGGATGGGGCTGGAGACTTGGTTAATTACTTATACATTTCTCCCCGGTTTGGGTCATTTGTCAACAAGCTTGTAATGCAATAAAAGTTAAAAATTATCTTCCTTCTGGACCCTGGGAGCATGCCCTGTTTTCAGAATGCCAACTTGGAAAAATGAGAGACTTTGCCAGGTCTCAGGGTGGGCAAGGATGTGGGAAGCAGCTCTCCCACGCACTGGGGGCGAGAACATAAATTGGCCAATGTGGTAGGTGCAAAGTGGCAGGCCGGCGCGTGGCTCAATAGGCTAATCCTCCACCTTGCGGCGCCGGCACACCGGGTTCTAGTCCCGGTCGGGAGCCGGATTCTGTCCCAGTTGCCCCTCTTCCAGGCCAGCTCTCTGCTGTGGCCCGGGAGTGCAGTGGAGGATGGCCCAAGTGCTTGGGCCCTGCACCCTATGGGAGACCAGGGTAAGTACCTGGCTCCTGCCTTCAGATCAGCATGGTGCGCTGGCCGCAGCGCGCCGGCTGTGGCGGCCATTGGAGGGTGAACCAATGGCAAAAGGAAGACCTTTCTCTCTGTCTCTCTCTCTCACTGTCCACTCTGCCTGTCAAAAAATAAAAAAATAAATAATAAAAAAAAGATGCAAAGTGGCATTACAGTCAGGACCTTGGGTGACTTGTGCCCTTGATACACCCATGTCTTAAACAAGCAGAGGACACAAGACTGAGTGAATCGGTTTTGGTCCGAAATGCTCAAAACGGGGCACCTGTGCATTGCTTTTGCTTCTATGCGGCGTGTGTTGAGACAATGTATTGCTAACACTGAGACAGACTTATTTCACAGGGAAATTCTGTGTTTCAAAATGCACACATACACTTTGACTTAATTCCTCTTCTAGAGACTTCTTTGAAGGAAATGTCAGAGGACGATGAGCTCATTGTGTGAAGGAATGGTGATGACAGTACTTACAATACAGAAAATTTGATTCAAGGCACGGGTCCAAGAACAAATCCGGAGTAGTTAGATAAACAATGGTACAACAGCATAATGAACAAACTACGTAGCTGTTAAGATAATGATGGTAAAATATATATAGGGGATGTATTGATAGTGTAGACACACATACACACATCAGCAAAAAAGGCCCTGATTTGAAGAATAATAAAGCATCATATTTAGTGTGATTCTGATTTTGTTGAAAAATTCACTAGATATGGAGGTAGCACAGTGGAGAGGTTAGAAAGGGTTAAAAAGTACTCCTTTGATTGGGTTTTGATTCCTCCTCCGTTGCTTATTTGAGATTTGACCTTGAGAAAATTCCCGAATCTCTCGGAGCCCCCTATTTCCCGTTGCTACAATATACACAACGTGAGGAATTGTATACATTGTGGTTCATGGTAAGTTTGCAGTTTTGTTGAGAAACTCAACCTTGGGAACCCTTGAGAACCACTCAGGACCCCGCCGGGCTCACAGAAGGGCTTCTGTGGGAGGGGCTCCCCCTGCTGGCCGGGAGTCCAGCTGCTGAGGTCCTGGCCTGGGCATCTGGCCCACCTGGGCTCAGGTGCATGCTTCAGCCCCGCCAGAGAACTCGCTCCCTCCCCTGCTTTCTGTTTCTTCTTCAACCAGGCAGGTTTGATCATTCCTGTGCCCCTGGCTGCTGTGAGCATTAAAGACACACAGTGGGTGCTGTAATGGCCGAATCTGTAGAGCCATTACGACGATTTTTCTTACTGTGTATTCGGGGGGTGGGGAGAGGGGAGAGAAAGCGAGCAAGCTCTCAACAGCTGACTCACTCTCCAAATGCCAAGCGGTCCTGCGCAATCCAGGTCTCCCACAGGGTGACAAGAACCCAGTCACTGAGCCATTTCCGCTGCCTCCTAGGGTCTGCATTAGCAGGAAGCTGAAGCTGGGAAATGAACCCAAGCACCCCAATGTGAGACGGAGGTGTTCTAACTCCTAGGCTAAATGCCTACTTCCAGGGTCATTTAAAAATATATGGCCTATGCATTTTATTATTTTAAAGATTTATTTTATTTATTTGAAAAGCAGAGTTACAGAGAAACAGAGGGAGATACACACACACACACACACACAGAGAGAGAGAGAGAGAGAGAGAGAGAGAGAGAGAATCTTCTGACTGTTGGTTCACTCCCCCTGCTGGCCCAGGCTGAAGCCAGGATCCAGGACTGTCATCAAGGTCTCCCACATGGGTGCAGGGACCCAAGCCCTTGGGCCATCTTCTGCTGCTTTCCAAGGCACATTAGCCAGGGGCTGGATCTGAAATGGAGTAGCCGAGACTTGAACCAGCCCTCATATGGGATGCCAGCATCGCGCATTGCAGGCAGCAGCTTAATCTGTTGTGCCACAATGCCGGCCCCTCCGGGCCCATTTTTACATGTTTGTATTTGCAGTTCCTGAACCCTGGAAGACTATAACAGCGATGCTTCTGGGTGCTGCATAGTATTCTCAACACTTCACTGTGTCACCGAATGCATTTCATTTTCACCACAACCTTACAAAAAAGTGTTATTATTCATCCCAATTTCACAGGCAAGAGAACTCGAGCAGAGAGAAGTGTAGTAAGTTGCTCAAACAGTGAACAAGTGATGAAACTTGAATTTGAACCCAGGCAGGCAGGTTTTCACTGGTTTTCTAGTTGGTGCCTCCCCTGAGATGCTAACACAGCTGGGAAGAGAAGGTGCCTCTCTTCTCCTGCCAGCCCAGCCCAGCTCTTCGTGGAATGGAATAGTCAGCAGGAGAAACGCCCACATTAAGGACATAATCTTAGCGTGCTGAGCTTCTGGGAGATGTAACAGTCTAAAAAGCACCTTTGCCTGTTCTGTTTTGTTTTTTAAAAATTTATTTACCTATTAGAAAGGCAGAGTTATGGAGAGAGAGAGAGAGAGAGAGAGAGAGAGATCTTCCATCTGCTGTTTCGCTCCCCAAATGGCTGTAACAGCTATGACTGAGCCAGGCTGAGGCCAGGAGCTTCTTCTGGGTCTCCCACATAGGTGCAGGGACCCAAGCACTTGGGCCATCTTCTCCTGCTTTCCCAGGTGCATTAGCAGGGAGCTGGATTGGACGTGGAGCAGCTGGGACTTGAACCGGCACCCATATGGGATGCCGGCACTGCAGGTCAGGGCTTTAACCCGCTATGCCACAGCGCCTGCCCCTACCTGTTTGTTTGTTTTTTCCTTAAGGGTCTACACTGTATGGACAGAGCCCATTATTCTCTCTCTTTCTCTACTCAGCTACCAAAACACACCTTGACCAGGGCAGCCCGGCCTCCCAGGGGCTAGGTCTTTAGCTGGACCCAGGAGCCAGATGTTGCACCTGCACCCCTTCCCTCAGGATGGAACCAGGTCCTGCAGTCAAGCCCCAGGGGTCACAGAGCCTCAGAGGGCAGGCAAAGGGACGGTGGCTTGGGCACTCTGGTGGGCTAAATCCTGTCTGGACCTGGATGTGAGAGGAAAGGACCCCTCCAGTCAGGGGGCAATTTAGGGACAAAAGAAACCATTTAGGGAAATGTTTTACGGCAAAGGGCAGTGAGGACACAGGCCCTGGAGCAGAGGTCCTCCAGCCCCCTGGCCACGGGGAAGCAGCACAGCCAGTCGGGGAGCACCCCTACACTGTGGGGCCACGGAGGGTGGAGGCGCTCACCTGTGAGTCCCAGCAGCAGAGGCGGCAGCAGCAGGCATGGCAGGGGCAGGCAAGGCTGAAGGGCTGGGCTCGGCATCCTGGTGGGCCCTGGAAGCCGCTCTGTCCCGAATCTGGGCTTTGTGGACAGACACAAAGCTTTGTCTCCCGTGATACAAGAGGAAGTGACTGTGGGATGGGAGGAAGTGGCGGCGAGGTGACAATAGTTCCCGTTTCTAAGTTGTAAAATAGGAATCAGAGATGAGCTGAGATGTTACTGGTACGAAGGGCAGTGCCCCCAGTCCTTAGGCACTGCCACTGGACCCTCACTCCTTGCCCGGGCTGTGGGCGGCCCTTCCTCCTCCAGCCCAGGGATGTGGCTGGGTGTGTTCAGCCTTGTGTGACAGTTGAACACCTGGGTTCAAGTGAGTTGCACAGGTGGAATCAGGAGGCAGGCTCCTGGGCACGGGGCCCCCGGTGCTGGGGCCTGTTCTTTCCGTTCCATCGGCCCTGGTGGTCAAAAGTGCCAGTGGCCATGTCTGAAGGGGACCCTGTGTGTGCAGAACGCACTTTGGTGAGCAGGGAGTTGGGTCTTGGGAGGGGGTGGTGGTTTCTGCTTAAGAGGGCGGAGGAGGCCTGGGGTCTTAAGAGGGTGGAGGTGGGGCAGGGTCTCAGCATGTTCATCTCGCAGGCAGGAGGAGGGAGCCGATGCCCTTTATGACTGTCCCGGATGTGAGGCTGGGGCAGGAGAGACTCCCACACCAAGCGTGTGCCTCCTCCTCTTTTACTTCTGAGCAGCCACAGGCCCCACATGACCACGTCCAGGGCCTCTGGCTTCTGCCCCAGTGTCCATGCGCCTCTGTGACCCGGTCTCCCCACTGCTCCCAGCCACTGCCTCCTCCTCACCGTAGGCTGGCCCAGAGCCACAGGGCAAGTCGGAGATGGGGTTGAGCCGCTCTGCATCACGATGTTTCCAGTCCCCTCCCCACCCCCACTCGGGACACACGTTAGCCTGTTTCCTACTGCTGGGCAACGCAACCCCAGAGACCAGGTGAGTTGTAAGAGAAAAGCTCTATTTCGGCAGTGGATTTGCAGGTCCAAGGTCAAAGGGCTGTGTCTGGCGATGGCCTTCTTGCTGGCAGAGCGCTGAGGTGGCACAGGGTATCACATGGTGACAGTCAGGGAGCGTGTGTGAAAGTATATGAGTGTGTGTGTGTGTGAGAGTATGTGAATGCGTGTGAGGTGAGTGTGTGTGAGGTGAGTGTGAATGTGTGTGAAAGTATGTGAGTGTGTGTGAATGTGAGTGTGAATGTGTGTCAGAGTGAGTGTGAGATTGAGTATGTGATTGTGTAAGAGTGTGTGAGTATAGGTGAGTGTGAGTGTGTGTGAGCACGTGTGTGTGAATGTGTGAGAATATGTGTGAATGTGTGAGTGTGAGTGTGTGACTCTGCATGTGAGAGAGTAGGGGAATGTGACAGTGTGTGAGTGTCAGAGTGGGGGTGTGAGACTGAGTGTGTGATTGTGTAAGGGTGTGTGTGTGTGAGTGTAGGTGAGTGTACAGGTGGCAGGGACCTGGCCACTTGAGCCATCACTACCACCCCCAGGGTGTGCACTAGCGGGAAGCTGCCGTCAGGAGCCAGGTAGTCCAGCGTGGGACGCAGGTGTATTAGCTGGCGTCTGCACTGTGGGGTCCAGCATCCACCCTCGCGCCCCTCACCCTCAGAGCCTTTCGTCTCCACACCTCTGTGTCTCAGTGTGTTCGGGCTGCTGTAACAAAACGCCATAGCCCAGGTGGCTCACAACCCACAGGATGCACCCTCAGAGTTCTGGGGGCTGGGGAGCCCAAGGTGAAGGCATCAGTGGGTGCTGAGGACCCACCTTCTGGCTCAGAGACGGCCCTGGTCTCACCGTGTCCTCTCGTGGCAGAAGGGGCAGGGAATTCTCTGGGGTCTCTGTTATAAGAGCACTATTTCCACTCATGAGGACTCCACCCTCATGACGTAAGGCCTACCAAAGGCTCCCATCTCCTAAAAACATCACGTGGGGCATTAGGATCTAACATAGGAATTTGGGGGAACACAAACAATCTGACTCTCTCTCTCTCTCATCTCTGGCTCCATGGTCATCTTGGGCTTTCCATTTGCCTCTTAGTCTTTCCCTGGTTCAATCTTATCCTCACACTGTAGCTGGCCGAGGGGTACCTTTAAAAGAGAAATCTGAGTATGCCACTCTCTGTAGTTTCCAACTGCTATTAAAATAAAATATTCTGGGGGCTGGCGCTGCTGCTTAGAAAGCTAAGCCTCCACCTGCAGAGCCGGCATCCCATATGGGCACCGGTTGAAGCCCCTGCTGCTTCAACTCTGATCCAGCTCTCTGCTATGGACTGAGAAAGCAGTGAAAGATCGTCCAAGCCCTTGGGTCCCTGAACCCTCATGGGAGACCTGGAAGAAGCTCCTGGCTCCTGGCTTCAGATCGGTGCAGCTCCAACCGTTGAGGCCTTCTGGGGAGTGAACTAGTGGATAGAAGACCTCTCTCTCTCTACCTCTGCCTCTCTGTAACTTTGTCTTTCAAATAAATAAATTAATTAATTAAAAATAAAAATAAAATAAAAATAAAAAATGGCCGGCGCTGCGGCTCAATAGGCTAATCCTCAGCCTGCGGCACTGGCACCCCGGGTTCTAGTCCCAGTTGGGGCGCCGGATTCTGTCCCGGTTGCTCCTCTTCCAGGCCAGCTCTCTGCTGTGGCCTGGGAGGGCAGTGGAGGATGGCCCAAGTGCTTGGGCCCTGCACCCCATGGGAGACCAGGAGAAGCACCTGGCTCCTGCTTTCGGATCAGCGCAGTGCGCAGGCCGCGGTGGCCATTGGAGGGTGAACCAACGGCAAAAAGGAAGACCTTTCTCTCTGTCTCTCTCTCTCACTGTCCACTCTGCCTGTCAAAACAAAACAAAAAACAAAACAAAACAAAACAAAACAAAACAACACGAGTGCCGTGCCCCAGGTGCTGTCTCTGGTCTGGCTCTCCCCAGAAGCTTTGGAGCCACAGGGTTCCTACCTATTCTGATATCCCACAACTTCCCTCCCCTTTGTGGGGCTCCCCTGGGAGCCTGACTCATTAACTAAACCACAGCAATGGCCTCACAGCTGCCTCAGCCTTGACCCCACTTGGCCGGGGTTGGGTTCTGCTTAGTTCTGGGTTCTCCCCTGAGTGAATGTTACTGGAGGACAAAGAGTTGACACCCAGCCCTGAGACTGGACACTGCCCTTTCCCCCCAAGCCTGAGTCCTATGCCCTCTATCATCCTGTAGAGATATTTTGCAAACCCTTGGTCAAGACCCATTTCTCTCACAGCCATCCCCACGGTGGAGCTTTGGAGTGGATGCGAGAGATTCCTGGGTGCTTGAGAGTGAGGGGTGCTTCTCCTGCCGCGTAAGCTTTGGCATCACACGTCCTCGTAGTCCCTTCATGGGCTGACTCCACCTTATCCTGCCTCTCTCAGCCTCTCGGCCACCCCTCGACTTACAGTCAAGCCCCCTTCTTCCTGCTGCATGGCAGCCGAGACTGTCACCAGCACCAGCTCCTCTGCAGGTAGGTCCATCTTGCTTATCACTCGGTGGCCACTTACTTAGTGCCCGCCTAGTACGTGGCAGTCCGCAGCACAAGGTGTTGCTCACCAGCTGGATGTCCCCGCTGTTATTCCAGCCCATGCCCTGATGCAGATTTGGGGAGGGCGAGCTCCAGCGCCAGTGAAAGTCTGGCCATATGTGGTGTCGCCCACCTTGCATGGTCTCAGCCGACTCAGCATCCCCGAGAAGAGAGTGTAGGGTGCTTGGGGGGTTCACCTTGCAGGTAGTACACGGAGCCAGGGCCGTGTCAGCATACTGAAGACTTTACAGGCATTTCTTTTCTTCGCCTGAACCATCTGAATGTGAAGGATGAGTGTTCTTTCCTTTTTTTTTTTTTTTTTTTTTTTGACAGGCAGAGTGGACAGTGAGAGAGAGAGAGACAGAGAGAAAGGTCTTCCTTTGCCGTTGGTTCACCCTCCAATGGCCGCCACAGCCGGCGCACCACGCCGATCCCACGGCAGGAGCCAGGTACTTATCCTGGTCTCCCATGGGGTGCGGGGCCCAAGCACTTGGGCCATCCTCCACTGCACTCCCTGGCCACAGCAGAGAGCTGGCCTGGAAGAGGGGCAACCGGGACAGAATTCGGCTCCCCGACCAGGACTAGAACCCAGTGTGCTGGCGCCGCAAGGCGGAGGATTAGCCTAGTGAGCCGCGGCACCAGCCTCTTTCCTGTTTTTGAACCATGTCGGGGTGATGTCTATAGAACAGCAGAGAGGGTTCTCTGACGTGGATGGGAAAGTCTGTGTTGCCAGGTTTGCTGGCATCTCTGGTGCTTTTGCTCTGGGAAAGTGACCTCATTTGAAACTAGATTAGGTGTCAGCTTGACCCACATCCCTTGAACTATGGGACGGGTACCCTAGGGTGTGTGTCTGTACGTTACAACCATGGGCGACTGTCTCCCCTCCTGGCAGAACCTGTGATAGCTTGGCGTGGTGCACCTGGAACATCTCACCCCTGAGTCCTGGCCATAAACTGAAAATCATCTCCCATTTTACCCACTGTGGCTGAGGCAGGGCCTTGAAGCTTGGTGAAGGTCATGGTTGTGCCCCATTCATTCATTCGTTCTGTTGATGATGCGCATAACCACACACTGAGTATAGAGAGGACTTTGCAAGAGGACACAGCTCCGCCCCTCAGTGCTGAAAGAGAGTTAGCTCGGGGGACCTGATGCATCACCTCCTCAGTGCCATGTCTCAGCCCTGGAATGATCAATACGTGGTTTTCACAGGGAGATAATAGTGCCTTTAGCCACCTAAATGCCTAGAATCACTCATACATTTGGAGTTGTGTCCAAGTCTTGTCCTCCCACGCCACCCCTCCAGGGAGTACGGGCTTGTCCTTCAGTGCTCTACTGAAGGAACACGGAATTTCTGGAGATATTTTTGTTTGTTTGTTTGTTTGTTTGTTTTTGACAGGCAGAGCAGACAGTGAGAGAGAGAGAGACAGAGACAGAGACAGAGAGAAAGGTCTTCCTTCCGTTTGTTCACCCCCAAATGGCCACTACGGTCGGCACGCTGCGCTGATCTGAAGCCAGGAGCCAGGTGCTTCTCCTGGTCTCCCATGGGGTGCAGGGCTCAAGCACTTGGGCCATCCTCCACTGCACTCCCGGGCCACAGCAGAGAGCTGGCCTGGAAGAGGGGCAACCGGGACAGAATCCGGCACCCCGACCGGGACTAGAACCCGGTGTGCCGGCGCCGCAGGCAGAGGATTAGCCAAGTGAGCCATGGCACTGGCCTTCTGGAGATGTTTGTGCTAAGAGAGAGCATGGATGAAGAAGGAGGAAGACAAGGGAACAGCCTCTGATTCTGCTGTAATCTCGAGGGTAAGACAGAGGAAGGGGCTCCTGGCTGTCCTCAACAGAAAGAGACTGGAGCCTGGAGGGCTCCCCCCCCAGATCTTGGAAGTCTTCCACCAGCTCACTGTCCCTTCCCACAAAACCACCATCGCTACCCCACATGATGGAGGTCCTCCACTGGCCCATTCTACCCTGGAAGATGTCATTCTCTTTAGTTCTGCTTTCTTTAATTTCTTTCAACAATGTTCTGTCAGTTTCAATGTATAACTTTTTCATTTCCTTGATTAGGCTTATTCATAAGTATTTTATTCTTTTGATGCTATCATAAATTAAATTGTTTTCTTGACTCCTTTTTGAATTGCTTGTTGATAAGGTATAGAAACTCAGCTGATTTTTGTGTGTTGACTTTTTATCCTGCTACTTTGTTTATTAGCTCTAATTGTGTATGTGTGTGTGTGTAATCTTGAAAGTTTT
The DNA here is from genome assembly GCF_051225735.1 of Oryctolagus cuniculus. NCBI lineage: Eukaryota > Metazoa > Chordata > Mammalia > Lagomorpha > Leporidae > Oryctolagus > Oryctolagus cuniculus. The sequence goes on from NC_142877.1 coordinate 27,358,421, forward strand.
CTTTATCTAAGACCATGTCATCTACTAAAAGAGAGCATTCTATTTCTTCCTTTACAATTTGACTAACGTTCTTTGTCCCAGTTTCTCTGGACAGGACTTTGTTGGCAGTATTTTGTTGACAATTTCTCTGGATAGTATTTACAGTATTATTGTTGAAAAGATGTAGGGAGGGGACCGGCGCTGTGGCTCACTTAATTAATCCTCCGCCTGTGGCACCGGCATCCCATATGGGCTCCGGGTTCTAGTCCCAGTTGCTCCTCTTCCAGTCCAGTTTTCTGCTGTGGCCTGGGAGGGCAGTGGAGGATGGCCCAAGTGCTTGGGTCCCTGCACCTGCATGGGAGACCAGGAGGAAGCACCTGGCTCCTGGCTTTGGATCGGCGCAGCACCGGCCGTAGCGGCCATTTGGGGAGTGAACTAATGGAAGGAAGACCTTTCTCTCTGTCTCTCTCTCACTGTCTATAACTCTGTGAAATAAAAAAAAAAAAAAAAGAAAAAGAAAAAGAAAAGAAGTAGGGAGGGTATGCATTCTTCCTTGTTCCTGATCTTAGAGGAAGATCTTCATTCTTTTATCACTAACTATGATGTTAGCCACTGCTAATTCATTTATGAATTTTTCAGTATTATGTTGAAGTCATTTCCATCTGTTCCCAATTTGTTTAGTGTTTTATCATGAAAAGATATTGAATTTTATCAAATGATTTTTCTGCATCAATGGGAATGATGAGGTGGTGGTTTCTGTCCTTTGTTTTGTTAATGTAGTGTCTTGCATCCATCAGCTTACATTTGCTGAACCATCCCTGCCTTCTAGGAACACATCCTGGTTGGTCATGGTGTGTAATTCTTTGTGCTACTGAATTCAGTTTGTTAGTATTTTGTTGAGGATTTTTGTTTAAAAACTCATAAGGCATATTATCTGTCAGTTTCATTTCTTGTAGTGTTTCTGTCTGGCTTTGGGATCAGGATAATGGCGGCCTCATGGAATGGGTTTGGAAGAGTTCCCTCCTCCTCAATTGTTTTGGGAGTGTTTGAGAAGGATTGGTGCTAATTCCTCTTTCAATGCTTGGCAGAATTCTCCAGTGAAACATCTGGTCCTCATCCCTTGGTTCTTTAGTGTGTGTGTTTAATTTACATATCTTTGGATTTCCCCGTTTTCCATCTGCTATTGATTTCTACTTTCATTCCAGATGCTTTTATAATTTTAATTTGTTAAAACCTGGAAGGTTTGTTTTGTGGCCCATTGTGATCTATCCCAGAGAGAGCTCCATGTGCCCGTGAGATGAGTGTGTACTCTGCTCTCTGGGTGGGGTGTTCTGTATATGTCTGTTAGATTGTGGTGCAATCCAAGCCCCCTGTTTCTTCATATCTTCTGTGTACTTGTTCTACCAAAGACTGAAAGTGAGATGTCGAGGTTTCCTACGAATACTGTGTTTCTATTTTTCTTTCCAGTTTTGTCAGTCTTTGCTCCATATATTTAGGAGATCTTGTTTCTCGGGCTTAAGTATTTATAATTATTATGTTGTTGAACTGACCCTTTTGTCATTATATAATGTATCCTTCTTTGTTTGTTGCAACTTTTTACTTGAAGGCTATTTTGCCGGATATCAGAATGGCCACTCCTGCCCTCCTTTGAGTAACATTTGCAAGAATACACTTCTCTCTCCTTCCACTTCCTGCTTATGTGTGAGAGAGATGGGGGGGGGGTACTTATCCTTTTATCAAGAGCCCAGTCCTGAGATGATCAGCCCCCTCCTGTGACGTGGCATTGGTATTCATGAGGGCAGGACCTTCCTGACCTAGGTACCTCTAACCCCCCACTCCCCACCCCCCTATTGCTGCATTAAGGATTATGTTTCCAACACATGAGCTTCAGCAGGGACACATTCAAACCATAACAGCTGCTACAGTCACTTAGAAACTGCTTTCTGTGTGTCTTGTAGGGTTTTCTTTTCGTCCCTCTTTTCCTCTCTTACTGCCTTCCTCTGTGTTTTTTTTTTTGAGACATGGTTTGACATCCCTCTCATTTACTTTTTTTTTTTGACAGGCAGAGTGGACAGTGAGAGAGAGAGACAGAGAGAAAGGTCTTCCTTTTTGCCGTTGGTTCACCCTCCAATGGCCGCTGCGGCCGGCGCACCATGCTGATCCGAAGGCAGAAGCCAGGTGCTTCTCCTGGTCTCCCATGGGGTGCAGGGCCCAAGCACTTGGACCATCCTCCACTGCACTCCCGGGCCACAGCTGAGAGCTGGACAGGAAGAGGAGCGACCGGGACAGAATCCGGCTCCCCGACCGGGACTGGAACCCAGTGTGCCGGCAGGCGGAGGATTAGCGGAGGATTAGCCTAGTGAGCCGAGGCGCCGACCCCTCTCATTTACTTTTGCATATACTTTGCGGATGTTTTCTTTGTGGTTACCTTCACAATGACCTAAAACATCTTAAAGTTGTAGCATCCTATCTTAAGCTGATCACAACTTAGCCAGTTTTGTAGGAAAATCTTCTTTATAACTCTACATTAGTATATAACAATGTATCTTTAAATATTTTATAATCATTAACATAGGTTATGTTTGTTGCTTTTGTTATTTACATTTTGTTTAAGAATTCACATGAACTGATGCACCAGACTGAACACTAATACAGTTTTTATCAGTGCATTTACTTTATATAGTCACGTGGCTTTGTGTCGCTGTCTAGTTTCCTTTTGAAGGACTGACTTTCCTTGTCTTGTAGGGCAGCTCTAGTTAGTTAACTCTCAGCTTCTGTTTAATGGGGAAGTCTTAATTTCTCCCTTGATTCTGAAGGACAGCTTTACCAGATACACATTCTCAGTTGACGGGTTCTTCTCTTTCAGCACTTTCACTCCATCCTCCTACTGCCTGCTGACTTTCAAGGATCCTGCCGGGAACCCACTGATATTTCTACAAATGTTCCCTTGCACACCCCGAGTCATTTTTCTTTTGAAGCTTTCAAGATATTCTCTCAGTCTTTGCCTTTTAGCCATTTAATTATAATGCAAATCTCTTTGGATTTACATCAGGTGGAGTTTTTTGAGCTTACTAACTCAGTATGTCCATTTCTTTCCACAATTTGGGAACTTTTGGCCCTTGTTTCTTCAAATAAGGTCTCTGCTTCTCTCTCCCGACGCTCTCCCTCTCTACTCCCCGTATACTCCTGTAATGAGGATATTCTGTGTGATGTTATCTCAAGTTCCTATGGTTTTCTTCACTCCTTCTTGTTGTCCCTCTGACTCAGTGGTTTTAAACCACCTGTCTTTGTACTCACTGATTTCCGCCCCCCTCCCTGGTCAAGTCTGCCACTGAACTTCTCTAGTGAGGTTTTCAGTTCAGTTCTGCATTTTTTAGCTCCAGACTTTGTTTGGTTCCTTCTTTTTGTTGGTAGTCTCCTTTTGCCCATATATCATTTTCCTGATTTCATTCAGTTGTCTATGTGTATCCTCTTTTAGCTAATTCAGCTGTCGTTTTGACAGTTTTTGGTCAGGAAATCAGTGCCCTGCATTTCTTTAGAGTCAGTCCTGCAGTTTTTTTTTTCCCCCTTGCATTTTATTGGGCCATATCGTCTTGGTATTTTTGTTTGCCTCTTGGTCTTCTGTTGAGATGTGGGTATCTGAAAAGCTAACTCCCTCTCCCAGTCTTTGTGGACTGACTGTTGGCAGAGAATGATCTTCATCCATCGGCCCAGCTAGAGGAGCCTCTAGAGGCACTTCTCTGGGGCTGCGTTTTCTCTGGACCTGTTTGTGTGCTGGTTTTGATCTCAGATTCCCTGAGCAGCTTAGCTGATTCTTCTCAGCTACCCGTAATCTCTTGCTCCCCCTGCCATCTGCCTGTGGAAATGCAGAATCTTTGCCGCTGTAATGAGCCACAGAAATTGCCCCTGATTGCAGAAGCTTCCACCTGCATTGCTGTTCCTAATCCACACTCTGAGTCAGGTGAGGCAGAAGCAGATCCCCTGGGCAACCTCCTGACAGGCCAGAAGGTTGGTTTCCTGGGCCACTCTTTTGTTTCTGTCTCAAAAGAGATGATCCAGAAAAGGTGCATCCCTTGGGCACGGTAAGGGCACAGAAGCACAAGGTGGACAGAATTTCCCACTCCTCTCTCTAGATCCTCTTCTTGGCTTCCCATCAGCCTAGGTGCTGCTGTTTCTCAGCTGGTCTCTAGAGTTCTCTCCAGGGCATTCTGGACCATATATTTTTGAGTCAGTACCTCCGTGGGCGAATGAGGGCCTAAGACTCCCTAGTTGATCATCTTGCTAATGCCACTCCACTAAATTTTTATTATTTGTTTATTTGAGAGAGAAATAGACACACACACACACACAGCTCCCATTCACTGGTTCACTCCCCAAATGTCCACAATGGCCCCTAGCTGAGGCTGAAGCCAGGAGACAGGAACTCAGTTCCAGTCCTGATTGGCAGGAACCCAATCACTTGAGTCATCACCAGTTTCCCAGGGTCCACATTAGCAGGAAGTTGGAGTCAGTAGCCAGAGGCAAATATTAAACCCTGCACTCTAGCCAATATGGGGATGCAGGTTTTTTTTTTTTTTTTTTTTTTTTTGACAGGCAGAGTGGACAGTGAGAGAGAGAGACAGAGAGAAAGGTCTTCCTTTGCCGTTGGTTCACCCTCCAATGGCTGCCGCGGCCAGCGCACTGCGGCCGGAGCACCGCGCTGATCCGATGGCAGGAGCCAGGTGCTTCTCCTGGTCTCCCATGGGGTGCAGGGCCCAAGCACTTGGGCCATCCTCCACTGCACTCCCTGGCCACAGCAGAGAGCTGGCCTGGAAGAGGGGCAACCGGGACAGAATCTGGTGCCCCGACCAGGACTAGAACCCGGTGTGCTGGCACCGCAAGGCGGAGGATTAGCTTATTGAGCCGCGGCGCCGGCCTGCAGGTATCTTTTTTTAAAAAAAGATTTATTTGAAAGGCCCAGATGGCAGAATTACAGGATGGGGAAGGGATCCTCTATCCACTGGTCTATTCCCCAAATGACTACACCAGCTGGGACTGGGCCAAACTAAAGCCAGGAGTCTCATCAGGGTCTCCCACATGGGTACAGAGACCCAAGGGCCTGGGCCATCTTCTGCCACCTTCCTAGGCGCATCAGCATGGAGCTGGATCAGAGGTGGAACAGCTGGGACTCAAACCAGTGCTCAAATTAGTATTATAGGTAGCCCCAGTGTAGGCCAAACACCTGGCTCTAAGTGAATATTTTAAAAAATAAGTGAATATTTTAAAAAATAACTCTTACCAGTTTTACTGGGGAGCAGGCCTGCAGAGCTCCTGTCACTGTCATGCTGTCTGGATAGATTAATTTCTATTCTTCTAAGCCCTAAAGTTTGTGGCAATTATTTACAGCAACCATGGGAAACTGATACATAGTTCAGTATCTTAACCCTCTGTGGATGTGTTTGTTTATGTAGAAGTGGCATACATTTCAGATTTTTCTGAGTTTGAAAGTTTTGCTTTTTAAAGAAAAGATTTATTTATTTGAAAGCAGAGTGAGAGAGAGAGAGAGAATCTTCCACTTGCTGATTTACTCCTTTACTCCCCAAATGGCTACAACAGCGAGGGCTGGGCCAGGCCAAAGCCAGGTGCCTGGAACTCCGTCCTGGTCTCCCATGTGGGTGGCAGGGTCCCAAGCACTAGGGCCATCTCCCACTGCTTTCCCAGGCAGATTAGCAGGGGGCTGGATCAGAAGCAGAGCAGCTGGGACTTGAACTGGTGCTCTGCTATGTGATGCCAGTGTCACAAATGGCAGCTTAACCCTCTGCTCCACAGCTCTGGCCCTGCCTGTTTGACTCACCGGGGAAGTGGAACTCATTCCCATTTTCCTCTCTGAATCATCTTCATGCACTCCTTCACTTCCACTCTGAAGAGGGTCTTTTCCCTGGTGAGGCAGGAAAGCCAGGAACCCAGAGGATGCTGGGAGCTTGAGATCTGAGGAATCCATATCCTGTGTAACGTTAAACAAGGCAATCAGACTCCCAGGTCTCAACGTCCTCATCTGCGAAGTGAAGGTGCTGGACCACGGGCGGACTATTTTGCTTCCAGTGGGCTTCATATCTGCTTTCTTTTTTCTTTCTTTCTTTTTTTTTTTGACAGGCAGAGTGGACAGTGAGAGAGAGAGACAGAGAGAAAGGTCTTCCTTTGCCGTTGGTTCACCCTCCAATGGCCGCCGCGGCTGGCGCGCTGCGGCCGGCGCACCGCGCTGATCCGATGGCAGGAGCCAGGAGCCAGGTGCTTTTCCTGGTCTCCCATGGGGTGCAGGGCCCAAGCACCTGGGCCATCCTCCACTGCACTCCCTGGCCACAGCAGAGAGCTGGCCTGGAAGAGGGGCAACCGGGACAGAATCTGGCGCCCCAACCGGGACTAGAACCCGGTGTGCCGGCGCCGCTAGGCGGAGGATTAGCCTAGTGAGCCACGGCGCCGGCCCACATCTGCTTTCAATGGGTTGATGGTTGCCCCTCCACCCCCCAACCATGGCACCTGCTCTCTCTGGCAGTGATGGGTAAGTTAAATGTTGGGCACATGACAAGGGAAAGGGCAACTCAAGGACAGACTTGTGACTCATTGGTGGAGGCCGGGAGGAAGAAGCTCTGTGACCCCCTTGGTTGCTAAGCTGGGAGATCGAATGTCAATATCGTCCGCTCTTACCTGGAAGAGGTCTGTGTGCAGCCAGGCAGAGATGAGTAGAAGAGGGAACGTCAGAGGGTAGGCGTCTTGGTAGCACTGAACTCCAGCCTACTCTGCAGTCCCTGGTTCGCAGCTTCTCCATGGATGCTGCGAGGAGCCCAGAACCCTCCTTAACCATAGGACCAGTTAATTCCTACTTTGATTAATGCACTGAGCTCTTATCCCTGTAAGAAAAGGTTCTCACCACCACAGAACACCTTGGACTGAGCCCAGAACAGCCGCGTCTCTGCTCCCTGCAGTCCGCACCCCTCCCTGGATCTCCTTGAATCTCAGTTTGCTCCTTTGTACAATGAGCACAGAGGTCCTTACGCTCAGGGGTCGCCATGTAGGGAATGGGGGTAAAGTGCCTGGGACATGGCAGGTGCACAATTAATGGCAGCATTATGGTACCACCAATTGAATCATTTCTCAGGGTGGGCATTGCTCAGAGTTCAGACAGCACTGCAAGTCACAAAACACTCAGGACAAGCAAGGCTTTGGGAACATAAAGGAAACTGATTTGTACTTGAAATTCAACACCCTGTGGATGCCTGACCTCCGTCACCTGGCACCTTTTGGGACACTGTTGACTTTAAGTAAGCTGGCTTAACAAGATGCTTTCTCTCCCACTACAAAGAGTCTGGAGGTGGGGTTGGAACCAGGAGCAGGACAGCTGTACAATGTTTGCAACCCTTGCTCCTTACAGCTCTGCACACTCATCTTGAGTAGAATATTCCTCAGCTTGGTTCTCCCCTTGGTCATACCTGTCTAGAGCACCTCATATAAAACAATCGCTTGTTCCCAGTCAACAGAGCGAGAAGCTTTTCAGGCCCCCACATGTCTCTGCAAACCTGTCTTTCTCTCTTGTAGACCTAAATGGCTTAAATTGGTCCATATTTGCATCAACCACTAGCAGGGGGCATGGAATTAACTTATTGGTTCAGTCTAGGTATCAGGGATCAGTTGAATGTTAGGAAATCAACCAAAATATCCTGCATCATTCAACGTTTCTGAGTCTCATTTCTCCCTATTGTAAAACACCTAGCTCATGGTTGCTGAGAGGGGCTGGTGCTGTGGCACAGCGGGTTAAAGCCCTGGCCTGCAGCTCTGGCATCCCACATGGGCACCAGTTTGAGTCCCAGCTGTTCTATTTCTGATCCAGCTCCCTGGGAAAGCAGCAGAGAATGGACCAAGTCCTTGGGCCCCTGCACCCATGTGGGAGACCTGGAAGAAGCTCCTGGCTCCTGGCTTTGGATAGGCTAAAAACTCTGGCTGTTGCAGCCATCTGGGGAGTGAACCAGCAGAGGGAAGATTCTCTCTCTCCCCCTCTCTCTCTCTCTCTGTCTCTGTCTCTTCCTCTCTCTCTGTAACTCTTTCAAATAAATAAAATAAATCTTTAAAAAATAAAACAAAAACAAATGGTTGCTGAGAGAATGACAAGATTAAAGGTATTTTGTATTGGGGCTGGTACCGTGGCTCACTAGGTTAATCCTCCGCCTGCAGTGCCGGCATCCCATATGGGCACCGGGTTCTAGTCCCGGTTGCTCCTCTTCCAGTCCAGCTCTCTGCTGTGGCCTGGGAGGGCAGAGGAGGATGACTCGAGTGCTTGGGCCCTGCACCTGCATGGGAGACCAGGAGGAAGCACCTGGCTCCTGGCTTCGGATCGGCGTAGCTCCGGCTGTTGCAGCCATTTGGGGGGTGAACCAATGGAAGAAAGACGTTTCTCTCTGTCTCTCTCTCTCTCTATCTATAACTCTACCTGTCAAATAAATAAATAAAAGGTATATTGTATCTTCAATAATATTTAGCATAACATAGTTGTTCAGTGAAGAGAGGACATTATTGCTGAGATGATATCACACACACATCAGGAAGTAGAGAGGGTCAGACTCACCAACAGCAGGCACCTGGGTGGTACTCCTTGTCAGGTTTCCTTCCAGAAACTTCCAGCAATGGTAGAACCACATCTGCAATGGAGATTACACTGATGCAGGTGGAAAGCTTTGTTGCCAGGTTTGCTGGTGTTTCCAGTAGCTGTTACTCTGGGGAGGGGACCTCACTTGAAATGTTGGATTAGTTCCCAGTTTGGCCCAGATCCCTTGACCCATGGGATGGGTCCCTTTGGGCACGTGTCTGATACACTGCAACTCATGGTGATTGTGCCCCCTGCTGACAGGGTCTGGGTTGGCTCAGCTTGTTGCACCGAGAACATCTTACCTGTGGTTCTTGGAAAGAAACTGAAAATCATCTCTCACTTCCCCTGCTGTTGCCTAGGCGGAACCCTGAAGCGTGGAGGCAGCTCATGGTCATGCCTCATTCATGAGCTCTGTTAACGGCCTGTGTGCACGCCCACACACTGAGTGTACCTTTCTCCCTCAGTCCCGAAGGAAGAGTCAATCCAAAGCGCTAGGTGCATCACCTGCCATTACGATCATTTGGCGAGTGAGCCAGAAAATGGAGGATTTCTCTCTGTCCTTCTCTGTACCTCTACCTTTCAAATAAATAAATAAAATCTTAAAAAAAAAAATGAACCATCTTCACAAGCCCAGGGAATGGAGTGCCTCAGGCTGCGCTTGTCTTTCACAGACGTGTGTCAGGATGTCCCACACTCAGCTTCACGTAGTCCTAAGTGCCAGCATCCTCTGTGACATGCCACTGATGCAGATGGGACTGTCTGTTTAGTTGGCCATTGTGTTTTCCACTTGGGTTACTTGGGGACAGTGGCCTCCACTGGAACTGTGGATGACTGGCATTCTGGGCGTCTCCTTGAACCACAAGACAGGCCCTGCTGTAGCCAGTGTTTGACAACGGCAAAGCTTGGTGCCCCATGGGATGAAGAGAAGGGGACCAGTGCACAGTTAGGTGAATGGATCCTTCCTTCAGCATCAGTATATGAGGATGGTCTGGAATATATTATGTACCAAATAAGCATGGGTCAAATGAATAGATGAGTATATCTTTATTAAATGCAAAATAGACTTTGAATCAGACTTCCAGTTGTCTCAGAATTAGGGATATGACCAATTTGAAGCCAGGAGCCAGGAGCTTCCTCTGGATCTCCCATGTGGGTACAGGGTCCCAAGCCATCTTTCACTGCTTTCCCAGGCCATGAGCAGGGAGCTGGATTGGACGTGGAGCAGCCGGGACTCAAACTGCCACCCATATGGGATGCCAGAGCTGCAGGCAGAGGCTCAACTTACTACACCACAGTGCTGGCCTCTCGTTTATTTATTTTAAGCAAGATTTATTTATCTATTTTAAAGGCAGAGTGTGAGAGAGAGAGAGAGAGAGAGAGAATCTTTTATCTGCTAGTTCATTCCTCAAATGCCCACAATGGCCAGGGCTGGGCCAGGCCAAAGCCAGAAGCCAGCAGCCAGGAGCCAGGAGCTTCATCTGAGTTTCCCATTGTAGGTGCTGGGCCCTAAGTACTTGGGCCACCTTGCACTGCTTTCCCAGGTACATCAGCAGGGAGCAGGATTGAGAATGGAGCAGCTTGGACTTGAACTGGCACCCATATGGCATGCAGGCATTGCAGGCGACAGCTTAACCATTATGCCACAATACCAGCCCCAACGTGTACCCCTTACGAAACCATGGAGGACTTTCTTCTGACTGATGTCTCATTCTTACTTAGTGTGTTCGTTTTTATCCCAGTCGGGGCGCCGGTTCTGTCCCGGTTGCTCCTCTTCCAGGCCAGCTCTCTGCTGTGGCCCGGGAGTGCAGTGGAGGATGGCCCAAGTGCTTGGGCCCTGCACTTGCATGGGAGACCAGGAGAAGCACTTGGCTCCTGGCTTTGGATGGGCACAGTGCGCCGGCCATGGCAGCCATTTTGGGGGGGTGAACCAACGGAAGGAAGACCTTTCTCTCTGTCTCTCTCTCTTACTGTCTAACTCAGCCTGTCAAAAAACAAAAACAAAAACAAACAACAACAACAAACTAATCAAACTCCATGATTGAAAACAATGCAATAATTATTTCATGGTTCTGCAAATTTGCATTTCAGACACAGGTTAGCTGAACTCCTTGCTCCAGGGTCTTAGCAAGCTCCCATCACAGTGCCAGCTGGGCTGGGCCTTGGGGGAGGCTCCCGTGGTCTGATATTTCCTCAGAGCAGCCAAAGGCCTTGGCTGGTCACACCCTTGTAGTGACTCCTGGTGTGGGGACTGTGGTCCCAGAATTTGTGGTGTGGCCATGCAGGCCCCTGCTTGCAGTCCCACGCTGGAGGCCTGGAGCGGCTCGGGGTGCTAGAGCTACAGAGGAGCCCTCCCTGCCGACGACACAAAGGGCATCTGGGGACCAGCATCTTCGCTTTCTCTCACTGCTGTTTATGATTTTCCTCATATAAAACTTGTGGATATTTTGTTAGTTCCTGCCTGTATCTCAATTTTTGGTGCTGTTTGTTTTTAGTATATAGAATTGTAGCTGATTTGTGTATGCTGATCTTGTAACCTGACACCTTGGGAATGCACTTATTAATTCTAGTTTTTTTTTTTTTTAAAGTGGATTCTTTGGAATTTTCTATGTAGAAAATCACGTTATCTACTAATAGGTGCAGGTTTACTTCTTCCTTTCCAATCTCTATGCCTTGCCTTTCTCTCTCTCTCTCTGCCTCCTCGCCTTTATTGCAATGTCTACACATTTTTAGATTCTATTTGCTAATATTGTATTGGGGATTTTTGCATCTAAGTTTATAAGAGATATTGGTGTGTAGATCTCTTTATTTTTGTACAGTCTGTAACTGGTTTTTCTACTAAGGTAATAATGGCCTCATAAAATGAGTGGAGAAGTGTTCCCTCCTCGCCTATTATTTGGGAGAGATTATATAAAACTCATGTTAATTCTGCCATAAAGAGTGTCTAAGACTGGTGCCTGCTAAATTCTCATGGGCCTGGGTGTCTCATTTATTGCGGTCTCTCTTCAAATCCCCAGGCCTTTCTCCTCCATCCTCACACACAGATGATGGTTTTGCTTCCCCTTTTGTGTGGTCCAAATGCCTCAAAAATCTGTTGTGTGGCAACAAGGACTGAAAACCCCTACCAGCATGAGGGTTTGAGGAGGCAACTGCAGGGCTGCTTAGATTTTTTTAGCAAGCAGGGGCAGAGCTAGGCAGGGCGCAGCTTCCATAGCTGGCTGGGAGAGACTTCTAGAAGTGGCCATTGATGGCCAATGTTCCATGAGCACTGAAACCTCTGCAAACGTCTTTCCTTTTTTTTTTTTTTAACTTATTTATTTGAGAGACAGAGAAGGGGGTGGGTGGAGCAAGACAGAGAACTAGAGAGAGTTGTTTGCTATGTGCGGGTTCTCTCCCTACGCCTGCAATGACTAGGGCTGGGGCCTGACCCAGCACCAGCTACTGAAGGCATTTGGGCAGTGAACCAGTGGAAGGTAGACCTCTCTCTGGCTCTCTCTTCCTTTCAAATAAAGTAAATATGTACAAAACTTCATAAATTACCTCCTAAATCCCTCTTCAATTGATATGTTTCTCCATCTCCCTCATCATCTTTTGAATGAAAACAATTGCTTCCTAACTAGGCTACCTCATCTTCTTTTGCCCCTGTCACCTCTTTCCTGTATTTCAGCCAGAGGGGTGTTTTACAACATGGATGTGGTCAGTTCCCTCTCTTGCATAATCGCTTCTGTGGATTCTCATCACTTTTGAAGTCACATGAACAGTCCTTCCACCCATGACTGACTTCGTTCCCAGAGAGACAAAGGGATCCCACCTTTCGGATCCCTATCTCAGCCTCTTTGTCCTAGATTCTGAGAGGAACATTGGCCAACAAGCCATTTTTCAGGCAGTGCTTTTAGGATGAGCAGCTGAGGAAGGGGGGAGAAGGAAGCAGGCTTGGGTAGAGAGAGAAGCTGAGGGGCCACGGAGACCTCAGCTGACCACACATGGAGCTCAGGGTTTAGGGTGTTCTTTTAGAGCTGTTCTGATTAGGGTGAGCGATCTGGGCCTTTATTGATTTCATTTTTAAGATTTATTTTATTTTAGGGGCAGAGATGGGAGAAAGAGAGAGAGAGAATCTTCTATCTGCTGGTACACTCCCCATATGGCTACTGGGGGGCCAGGGCGAGCCAGGAGCCTGGAACTTTATCCAGGTCTCCCATGTGGATGGCAGGGGTCCAATTACTTGGGCCATCTTCCACTGCTTTTCCAGGCACATTAACAGGGAGCTGGATTGGAAGCAAAGCAGCTAGGGCTTGACCTGACACTCCTATATGGGACGCCTTTGTCACAGGTAGCCCACTGAGCCAGGATGTAGACCCTGGGAGCTGTCTTTTCTTTTTCTTTTCTTTTTTTTTTTTTTTTGGACAGGCAGAGTGGACAGTGAGAGAGAGAGACAGAGAGAAAGGTCTTCCTTTTTGCCGTTGGTTCACCCTCCAATGGCCGCCGCGGCCGGCGCGCTGCGGCCGGCGCACCGCGCTGATCCGATGGCAGGAGCCAGGAGCCAGGTGCTTTTCCTGGTCTCCCATGGGGTACAGGGCCCAAGCACCTGGGCCATCCTCCGCTGCACTCCCTGGCCACAGCAGAGGGCTGGCCTGGAAGAGGGGCAACCGGGACAGAATCCGGCGCCCCGACCGGGACTAGAACCTGGTGTGCCGGCGCCACTAGGCGGAGGATTAGCCTAGTGAGCTGCGGCGCCGGCCGGAGCTGTCTTTTCATACCACCAGATATGGCCTGTTCCGGACATGACTCAGGCAAGGTAGCTCCCTCCAGCAGAGGCAATCCCAGAAAGGGCTGGTATGTCACAACACCCACACATTGCTCTTTCGAACATCTGCTGCCTGCGAATGTTTGGGCTCAGAACACACATTCACTCCCCCACAGTTGGGTTCTCAAAGCTACCACACCTCACTCAGGTCAGCCGAAGTTCTCAGACCCCACTTGATCTGACGTGGGCTTTATTAATTTGAAAAAGTTTAGGGTAAAGGTTTCAAGGGATTACATAGCAGTTGCTTCTCAAATCTGGGCTTGTGATGAGCTCTGGTAGAAGACAGAGGAAGGGAGGGAGGAAGGAAGGAAGGAAGAGAGGGAGGGAGGGAGGGAGGGAGGAAGGAAGGAAGGAAGAGAGGGAGGGAGGGAGGAAAGGAAATCTCAGGCTGTGAAGTGAGACAAAGCTTGGGATACTGACGGAGTCTCCACACCACTCACGTCCCTGTCCCTGCCTTGATCCTTGGAGCAGAGGCAAAGAGATGTTGAAATGTTTTTTTTTTTTTTTTTAAGCTGACTACATTTGAGTCTTTGATTTACAGAAACAATGAGAAGATAATAGAGTTCTCATATACCCATGCCATTTTCCCCCTTCCTCTGCTGTAGGAGCCCATCCAGATGCCAGGTCACATTAACTTGCCCTATTTCCCTAGGTCCACTTGGCTGTGACATTTCCCTAGGCTTTCCTTGATTTTGATGTCCTCACAGTTTTGAGGAGTGCTGGGTGGGCATAATATAGGATGCTCTACTGTGAAAATTTATCTGATTTTTTTCATGATTAAATTCAGGTTATGGGTTTGGGGAAAGAAGGCAACAGAGGAAAATCACCACTTCCCTCCTATTAAGGTACATATTTTTGACAGGATTTCTGACTGCTGCGCTTGACTTCCGACTGCGGCTGTTGATTTCTGGCTGTGGATGTTGACTTTTGACATAGATAATTGACTTTCGACTGTGGATGTTGACTTCTGGCTGTGGATGTGACCTCTGACTGTTGAGCTTGACTTCTGGCTGTGGATGAACTCTTGCTCACCTGGCTGCAGCAGTATTTGTCAGCTTTCTCCACTGTGAGGTTATTCCCCCCTCCCGTCCCTACTGCTCTGTTGGGGGGAGGGGAGTCACTGCACAGCCCACACTTGGGGTGGGGGGAGCTGAGTCCCACCTCCTCAGGGGCAGTATCCACGTCAGTTGTCTGAGACTCTCCTGCCTGAGATGCATCTCCTCTCTTCTATTTGTCAGTTTATTCAATCATTTATTTATATCAGTAGGAGTCATGATATTTATTTTATATTTGGGGTTGTAACCTAATACTACTTTATTTATTTTGGTATTCCAGCTTTGGCCACTGGGAGTTCTTTCAGTTGGCTCCTGTGCACTTTCGACATATTTCAATCAAAGTGGGTTTGTTTGTTTGTACTTCCTTGCTTTCTGGAGGATGTTGAATTCTTGATGAGTTATTTTTAAACACAAAGACACAGAGTAGACTTTAAGAACAGAGCCTGGGAGTATAAGAGCCAGGTGATGGAATGAAGAAAATTCATATTAATATAGAAAGCAAAGTATGATTTTCCAAATGAAGTCTACTTCAAGGAATTGCTTTTATTCCCTCTGTCACAGTTAACATCAGTGTTGGGAATTAAATTATAATTTGAGGGAAGAATGTCACTCAATAAGAATGCATGCAGATGGCTAAACGATACTGACTCAGTGTAATGCATAATTTAACAGGAACCCTTGTAAATTGTCATATGCCAATAAAATGTCCTAAGTGGTAAAAAGTAAAAGAAATCCAGTCTCTAGTAGACACCTATGTCCTCGAGGAGACATTCCTTCATTTATTAACAGAACTCTGACGGCTCCTGGATAGCAGTCGCTCTCCTAGCACCTGAGGTGCCCAGCCCCTTCCCTGCTAGAACTGCCACGCTCTTTGAAGAGAAAAAGCAAACTTCTCACTTTGGTGTTAATATGCATGCATTTTAGTTATCCCAGTTCACTTGAATAAGGCAAGTCCCCCAACGCATGGCTCCAATTCCAGTCACCACAATGAACGTACGTACGCTGAGGAAATCTGAGACGTACTGTGAGTGAGCAAAGTAAAAACTGCAGGCAGCACGAACTTCAGTGCTGGTTCTTCAGTCGCTATGCAAATCCCTCTAAATAACAAACGTGCATCTTGACCATTCACCAATTTTGTCATGGTCTTTTTTTTTTTTTTTTTTTTTTTTTTTTGTCATGTCTTTCAAAGTCTGCTGTTGATTGCTCCCTGCGAGTCTCAGTTTACATCCAAGACGTCAAAGCCTGCAGCTGCGTGGTCTCCTCTTTTCCCAGGGGTGAATGCACATGATGTTTTACAGAAATGAATCATTGAAAGGAGGATTTGGCCACAAAGGGACGACTGCCGCGAAGACTGGAGAAGGTGTAACTCGGGGAGGTATAGGACGAATAGGACGGAGGCGGAGTCCGAGGCGGAGCAATAGCTGACCACGGGTCCCCTGACACTGAGACACCAGAGAATTTGGAGAAGGAGAAGCTACCAAGCTGAGGGAGGAAAGTGGGGCGACAGAGGAAGTGACACCTGCAAAAAAACTTCACGTTAAAGACACTTCCGGTGAGATTCACAATCTTGGTGGCGCAAAGGGTAGGATGCAGGCAGAAAGGAGGGAAGGCGGGAAAGACGCTTGCTTCCTGTTGTAAATTATACAAAAAGGCAAACTGCCTTGGACAGGGTTTTCCAAAGGAATAACGCACTTCACTCTCAATGTTTCCAATGTGTCCAAATACAGTACACCAAATAGATACTTGCTTTATTTATTTATTTGAAAGTCAGAGTTACACACAGAGATAAAAGGAGTGGGAGAGAGAGAGGTCTTCCATCTGCTGGTTCACTCCCCAATTGGCTGCAGCAGCCAGAACTGAGCCAATTCAAAGCCAGGATCCAGGAGCTTCTTCCAGGTCTCCCATATAGGTGCAGGAGCCCAAGGACTTGGGTCATCCTCTACTGCTTTCCCAGGCCATAGCAGAGAGGGGGATGGGAAGTGGAGCAGCTGGGACTTGAACCAGTGCCCATATGGGATGCACACACTGCAGGAGGCAGCTTCAATGGCTATGCCACAGCGGGGGCCCCAATACTTGTTTTAGTATTAGTTTATTGCCCTATATGTTTGTAACTAGCAGGATGAAAGCCTTTACTATTTTGGCATCATGAAGGAAACCAGAAAGCTCACAGAAGTAGCACTTCATAATCCTTTGATCATGAAGGTCATTTTCCAGGCCTGCAGTGTAGACGATCGTGTTCCCAATCCTGCCCTGCCATGCAAAGTGGGGACTGCCCGTGTTCGGTATGCTATCCACAGAAGCAAATGCCAAGGAGAAACATGAATCAGGTCAAGAGGAACTGGAGTGCCGGCTACAGAAGGGGGGTGGCATTTCCTGCAGGGCGCTTCATGGAAGGTGCCTGGATCCTGTGACACTGGCCAGAGGCTTGGATTGGGGAGGGACTGAGCCAGGCAGACACGCTGGGAAGAAGCAGGAGAGGGGTTCCACCTGACTCCCATGGCCACCACAAGCCACTGAGGCTGTAGCCATGGTGTAGCAGGAAGCACCGTGGGGGTGACAGGTGTGCAGACTGTGGGCACAGCCCTGCGTTGTGCTTGAGTGGCCTTCTACTGGCGCAGAAGAGCCGACCGGCCAATTGTCAGGAGTTTTGCCGTCTGGTGGTTGACAGCTTGAAATTGGCCACTGAGGAGAGGATTTTCACCCAGAAATTGGCAGCACTACACATCAGTTTTTTCTGTTCAGAGTAAATTGTTAAACATTACCATCGCTGCACCTCGGCGTTTTTATTTTTTAATTTTTCTTTAAAGATTTATTTATTTACTTGAAAGGCAGAGTTACAGAGGGAGGGGAGGGAGAAGGGAGAGGGAGAGAGAGAGAGAAGGGAGAGGGAGGGAGGGATGCAGGGGAGGAATCCACACACTTGAGCCACACCTGCTGCCTCTCAGGGGATGCATTAGCTGGATGCTGGTATCACAATTAGAGCTGGGACTTGTACTTGGGGATGCGGGTGTCCCAAGTGGCACCAAACCCCAGGGAGACTAACCCTAGAGGGTAGCCAGAGCCTGTGCTTGAAGCCAACCCCAAGATGATAAGAGATACCTTGGTGGGTTTAGAGCTGGCTGTTCCTCACCTCCTAGGGAGATGCCAAGAGTCAGTGGCCAGAGTCAGCTCCCATGGCCCCTGCCCACGAATGCAGAGCCAGCTCTGGGGCTGTCAAGGACCTCGTGAAGGAGCAGCAGGAACCATGGGCAGGTGGGTATCCTGGAAGCAGGGAGGCAACTGGAGTTTATGGAAGCTTCTTGCGGGTTCCTTCTCTCAGGCTGAGGCCCTCGGAGCGAAGTCTCACGTGGCTGGGGAGGATGGAAGGAGCTGTGAGGAAACACGTCCACACGGAATCACTGCTCACCTTCAAGGACTGTCTTCTGTGTCTGACATCCCCGGAGCTGCTGTCCTAGGATCCCGGCTGTGAGTGGCTGGGCAGCCCCTGAGACAGGACTCTGCCTCTTCAGCTTTCCATCTCCAGCTCCTACCTCCCTGTCCCCGTCCCTTCCACTTGGCCACCCAGTGCCCTGTAGCAGCCATCCTGGGACTACTTGATGCTGACCTAAGCCGTGCATTCCTTTGGCCCCAGAGTCCAGCCAATGGATGGTGGCCTGTAAGGGAGCCACGGTGGAATCCCTGGGACTCTGTGGGTGCTTGGCCTGTGCCACCTCCTGCAGCACCCCTACACTTCCGGGGAGCTGGGAACCTCTCAGAGGGATCCAGAAGACTCCCAAGGGGGCTGAGAGATGTGGGTCATCTTTGGTAGACCCAGCTGGCCCTGACACTGTGTGATGTGTGATCTGGCCCCTTCTGCTGGCCCTGCTGTGCTGGGGCAGCCCTTGGCCTGCACCCCTCCTCCCAACCCCCAGCTTACCATCAGGTCTTCTGCTTCTTGAGCACAATGATGACAGAGACGCCGACTGCCAGCAGCACCTTGGGGCCCAGGAGGAGAGCTGTGAGGAGTGGAGCAGTAGATGATGACTTCCGGTCCTGGCCTGGAAATAAGGAGACAGGAGGAATCAATGGAGGGGCCACCCTGGCTGGAGTCCATTCCCAGGGGCCCTCTCTGGCCTCCTGAGGCTTCTTGGACCCAGCAATACTCTGACGCTTTGGAACCTGCCTCCTGCTCTGGCTGCCCTGGCTCAAGCCCAAGGCAGGAACCTGGGTAACGAGGGTCCTGGTGGCCGGTCACCCGTGGCTCAGGCTGCCAGGCTGTCCTCAGTGAGAGAAGCGTGGACAGTGCACACTCAGCCATGTGGTGCCGACAGGTGGCACCTGCTTTCTACTCGATCTTCACCACCCTGTAGTTAGGGAATTATTTGCTCCCCTTCTGAAGGGGAAACTGAGACTCAGAGCTTAGGAAAGGTCACGAGACGGGTGATCCAAACCTGCCGTCTCTTACAACAACCCCTGAGGCTGTGTCCCTTGGACCAAGGCAAGCCTAAGCTCCCAGGGCTGCAGGTGCAGCTACCAGCAGAGCACGCCCATGGAGTGAGGATGTCCCACAGTGAGGGCAGCAAGGTGCTCTGCTCTGCCCCAGGGTGGGCTGGAGGCCCCCGTGCCCTCAGGAGCCGAGTGAGCCACCCGTGGGAGAGGGAGAGGCTGGCTTTGGTCTGTGAAAGCTGCTGGTGGGAAAACATCCCGGCGAGTCAAGGAAGTGGGTCTCATCTTGTACTTAGGGGGCCTCCATCATTGTCCAGTCCCTTGTACCCTGGGGGGCAGATGTCATCAGAACATTTGTTGGTCACAAAAAGACCTGAAGCAGCACATATTTGGACTCTGCATTTTTACAGTGAGATGTTTGTGTTTTTAGAATTCAGCAAAGGTGGGGCAGGCGTCATGGCACACTAGGTTACTCCTCCGCCTGCAGTGCTGGCATCCCATATGGGCACTGGGTTCTAGTCCCGGTTGCTCCTCTTCCAGTCCAGTTCTCTGCCATGGCCTGGGAAAGCAGTGGAGGATGGCCCAAGTGCTTGGGCCCCTGTACCCACATGGGAGAGCAGGAAGAAGCTCCTGGATGCTGGCTTCAGATCAGCACAGCTCTGGCCATTGTGGCCATCTGGGGGAGTGAATCAACGAAAGGAAGACCTTTCTCTCTGTCTCTCTCTCTCATTGTCTGTAACCCTACCTGTCAAATAAATAAATAAAATCTTAAAAAAAAAAAAAAAGAATTAAGCAAAGGTACTGAAATAATGTATTTTGTAAGTAAAATTGTGCTGACAGCTCCATAAGGCAGAGGGGGACCCCCGCACATGTGGCTGTGGGGGGCTGGAGGCAGACAGCTCTAGGACCCTCACTAACGGGGAGAGAGCTGCACCCCCAAGTGCACGCCTCCAACAAGGGCAGCCCTCAACACAGACTCGTTAAATAGGGAGCAAGGGAACGTCCTGGCCCAGCCCGGCCCCTCAGTTGAGAACAACCCTGACAGCCCATCCTTGCCTGTCTATCTTCGAGGGAGCTGTGGGGCCAGGCCAGCTTCCCCACCCATCAGGTGTGTTGACCCTGCCAGCGTTCCTGAATCTTCCCTGCATTCCTGCTCCATCTCAGAGTCTGCTTCCCAGGAAACTGACCCCAGGTGAGTGGTCTGGAAACCAGGCTCTAAAACGCACGTTTGGAACCCGATCACTCCTAGGCGGGCAGTGAGGAGTGCAGCGGAGGTGGCGCCCTGGCTCGCTGGTGCTGTGCTGGTCACGGCTTTCACTGGCAGTGATCTGGGGTGGTCACAGCAAGGGGACTCCAGGAACACCGGGCACTTGAAATGCTGTGGGAAGGGGTCATGCTAAGGAGTATGGGTGGAGACTGCCACTGGGCATCAACCCTTTGGCGAAAGACATTGGAGCTAAGATCGATTAACCACAAGTTAAAGGCTAAATGGGAAAGTCAAAGGACCTCCTGACAGCATTGTAGATTCTGATCTCCTAGAGCCAGAGGGCAGAAACAGCTGAGGATTCTAAGAGTAGCAGAGGTTCAGGGCAGAGCCTGCTATGCTAGGATAGGGCCCCGGTGGGAGCCCGAGATATGGGACAGCATATACGGGCCAGAGCACTCAGAGACCTTCCCTTGACTTCTAGAAGGACCAGCATAGCAAGGCAACTGCCATCTCCACAAATACCTCCCCCAAATTAAAAGAAACAAGAAATGAAAAATATATTCTATGCAAAATTGGCCTTCAACGTTACTCATGGAATAGAACTGAGAGAGAGAACGAGCAACCCCTTGGGCACAGTCTCTCCCTCGCTCGCCCCTCTCACCATCACCCGGCGGGGAAGGAAAGTGCTGGAAGAACAGAGAAGGCTCCACGCAGAGGAGCCAACATTGCACCCACCCTGACGTGGAAAACCGTCCTGTAGATCGGAGCACAGACCCTCGGAAGAAGGGACCTTGAATTAGGCCTGACCTAAAGAGCTGTGAATGCTTGCCTTTCCCCTGCAGGACACGGCAGTGGTGACCGTGAGATGGGTGGGGTCGGGGCCATTAGCTTGGGTTCTCCAGGTGGGCTTGAAGCAATCACAGGGGCCTTGGACGTGCAAAGGGGAGGCAGAGGAATCAGAGTCTCAGAAGGAGATGTGGTCGCGATGGAAGCAGAAGTCAGAGAGACGTGGGACCACTCACTAGGCGAGCTCTCACGGGTCGGGGCACTTGTGTTAGTCATGTGGTCTGGCCCTGCCAAGGCAACCGCAGGCCAGACTCAAAATTCAATACCTCTATAGCAGGCTTGTTTTTTAAGTTGACAGTTCTGTGTGGCCCCTGAATGATGTTACAAATATCTGGATGGCCCTTGGCAGAAGAAGGCTCCCCACCTCTCCATGATTTGGGCAAGGGGACAGCCTCTCCCGCCCCCACCCCCAACTCTGCACCCCAGAGCCTCCAGAGGGAGGACCCAGCCTTGCTGACCCATGGGAGGGATCACCCTCCAGGACTGCAGGGTAATGAACTCATGGGGATGTGTGGCAGTCGCATCAGTAGGAACCCTGCACAGGGTGGCAGGGACATTTGAAAAGGACAGGCACTGGGGGAGAGAAAGCAAAAGGAAGGAAGGAAGGAAGGAAGGAAGGAAGGAAGGAAGGAAGGAAGTGCTCTTTTGGAATCTTACTGGTAAAGGGGAAAAAAAGTGGAGATGGAAACGTAGGATCCTGAAAGACAGAAAAGAACCAAAAAATTAGGGGACTCAGGGCCATTTTGCTGAGGCCAGAATTGTGGCGCAGAGGGTTAAGCTGCTGCCTGGTCGCTGGCTTCTCATGTGAGTGCCAGTTGGAGTCCCAGTGGCTCCACTTTCAATCCAGCTCCCTGCTAATGTGACTGGGAAAGCAGTGGAGGATGGCCCAAGTGCTTGGGCCCCTGCACCCACTGGGAGACCCAGAAGAAGCTCCTGACTCCAAGCTTTGGATTGGCCCAGCTCCAGCTGTTTGGGTAATGAATCAGCAGATGGAAGATCGATCCTCTCTCTGTCTCCCTCTCTCCTCTCTCTCTGCCTTTCCAGTAAATAAAAAAATATATTTTTTAAAAATAAAAGAACATTTTCCCCACCATCAAAACAAACAACTCAAACTATATCAGCATATCTGGATTTTCCTATACTAACAGAGAGAGGTAAACTCAGTTAGGAATATTGTAAAAAACCCAGAAACCATACGCACGGCGCCAAAGATGTGCATCCTGTGGTATCTGGGGCTGCAACGGCTGGGGACCCCCGAAGCCCTGGGTAGGCTGTGGCGTGCAGGAGGCAGCATCGTGGATGTCGCTATAGCCTACCACGCCTCTCCAGCTTTAGTGCCAGCTAGGACGCTGCCAGACAAACTGAAAGCCTGCGGAAGGGACTGAGCCCTGCCAGCGGACAGAAGACCAAAAAGCAGACACAGGTCAGTCCCAGTGCTGCAGGCTCATTTCTTCCTGCTCCTGTGAAGACAACTTCGGACCCTGGAGATACCGCCGGGGCAAGCAGAGGAGGTCATCAAAGCTGGAGGAGGAAGGCAGCAGGGCAGGGGCCTGAGGCCTGGACAAGGACACCACGGCCAGCATCTTGGGACCCAACTCCAACCCCCAGCTGCAGAAGGCAAGCCAGGCGCAGCCCAGAGAAGAGTGGAGGTCTCAGGTCAGAGACCTACGCTCCCACCTCAAGAAAGGGGAGAAAGAACAGCAAAATAACCCCAGGGCAAGCGAGAGAAAGGAAATTAAAAAGGAACGATCAAGCAGAAAACCAAGGAAACTGCAAGCAGAAAACAGCAGAGGAACTGACTGAAACAGAGCAGGTCCTTTGAAAAGGTCAATAAAATGGAAAGACCTCCAGCGATACTAACAAAGAAAAGAGAAAGGACACATTTCCAAAAATCATAAACGAAAGAGGGGCTGTCACTACAGGCACCGCAGGTACCAGACGGGTGGCAGGGGGATACTGGGATGAATTCTACACACAGAAATTGGACAAAAACAGATAAAATGGACCAAAAATTCCTCCAAAAGCACAACCTACCACAATTTGCCCAATATGAAATGAATAAAGTGAATAGCCTTAAAAGTATTAAGAAAATTGAGTTCATAATTTTTCAACTTCGGGAAAGATTTCTGGGGGCCCACAGTTTTCACAGCAAAATCCCACAAAGCACTCAGAGATGCCTGTGCAGGAAAGCCCGAGTGAGCGTCTCAGCTGCTTAACCAGGAAACACCGAGCCGCTCACGTGGGGTCCTGTGCTGCTGACGTGAGTCCATCAGGATGGGTCCCACACTCAGCAGTGGTGACTCCTGGAGTGTGGGTTTGGAGGAGACAGCAGACTTTAAACTCTGCCCACTGTTTACAGATTTCCAGAGAATTCTTCAATATGCATGACCACAACTTGTAACATTTTTTATAAAAAAGGATGAGGTTAAGATAAAATTTCAAAAGAGCCAGGCCAGCTGGAGGGGCGGCCTCACCAAGGCTGGTGTCTGTGCCCTGCTCCTTAGGCGGGGCAGAGACCTGCAGGGTGTGGCTTCTGGTGACTGCTGGCTGCCGGTCATGCTCCACCTGGCAGGACAGTACCACATCTTCCCTGTGGGCGGAGGAGTTCACCAGGAGCCAGCTCGTGCGGTTGTAGGTCCCGTCCTTGTTCTCCACCAGGGTCCAAGCCGTCTCTGTCCGGGGCACGTTTCCATTCTCCAGCCAGCTCAGCTGCACGTTCCGGGGGTAGAACTTGTCCACGTGGCAGGTGACGTTCACCTGGGTCCCTGCCCCCATGGGCTGCTGTGTGACCTCCACAGTGGGGGGAACTGAAACAGCAGGGCAGAAGCTCTGAACTTGTGGGACAGGCAGATCCTGGAGGAGGGGCCGAGTAACTCGGCTCCCACCACCAGGGCCAGGGCACCCCTGCGACAGGGCCAGGCATGCAGCAGTCACATGCATGTCTACACATGCATGACATCACTAAACATGGTGCCAAGCACACAAGCAGTACTCAAGACAGGGAGCTCCCATTTGGGCAACAACGAGTGAAACCAACAAGCCTGGGGCTGGCTCTGTGGCATAGCAGGTAAAGCCACCACCTGCAGTGCTGGCATCCCATATGGGTGCCGGTTCGAGTCCTGGCTGCTTCACTTCTGGTCTAGCTCTCTGCTATGGCCTGGGAAAGCAGCAGCAGATGGCCCAAGTGCTTGGGCCCCTGAACCCACATTGGAGACCTGCAGGAAGCTCCTGGCTCCTGGCTTTGGATCAGTGCAGCTCCGGCCATTGCAGAGTGAACCAGCGGATGGAAGACCTCTCTCTCTCTCTCTCTCTCTCTCTCTCTCTCTCTCTGCCTCTCCTTCTCTCTGTGTGTAATTCTGACTCTCAAATAAATAAATAAATCTTAAAAAAAAAAAAGAAAGAAATCAACAAGCCCAAACCCTGGATGCAGGAGGAACGTGGCCACTGCAGAGACAGGGGCTTGGCTCACACAGGTGCTCAGCACCTGCAGAATATTCTGGAATGGTAGAATGAGAGGAGTAACTGGCACAGCACTTGGCACGCAACCAGGCTTCACCCGGCAGCTGCCACTCAAAGGTCAGAGACTGGCACGCCAGCCACTGGGGTGGACTGGTACGGGGCCAGTGGGCAGGGCTGCTGGGAATTAGAGGCAGCAACTCAGGCCCCAGAGCAAAGCCAGCAGGGGCAGGCACGGCAGCCAGGTGTGGGCGTGGGTGGGGGTGCGGTCGTCTACCTCGGATGGTCTCAGACAAGTTGGCAGTACCACGGAGAGGGGGGCCTCCCTGCACAGTGATGTGGGCCACCTCGCAGATGACCTGGGAGTGCACATCGCTGGAAGCCAGGGCCACCTTGACGGTGCTGGAGACGTGGTAGGAGACGCTTTCTCCCACGGGGTACACGCTGGTCTGGAAGGCCGGGAGCTCGTTCCCATTTTTGAACCATTTCAGGCTGATGTTGCGGGGGGAGAAGCCGTGGGACTCACACGTGAAGTCCACTGTCTGCTCCGGGGTGGACCTCGCCCCAGGCCCCGACACCTTCGGGGTGGAGGGCTTGGCTACAAAAGGAGCATCAGACAAGAAAGAGGATCATGATGACCTGGCGACAGGCAGTGACTCACGTCACGTCAATCTTTCTAATCATGCTGGGGGGACAGAGGGGGTCGCGGAGTCTCCCAAGGCCAGACAGTGAGTGACAGGCAGGGCACGCACAGGGGCACTCCCAAGTCTGAGTTCAAGTCCTCTACAAGGCCTACTCCCTCCAGCCCTGCCCAGGAACAGAATCACAGCTGCCCTCTCCTCTGTGCTAACTCTTCCCAGCAGCCTCCCCAGGAAACCTTGCAAACCTCAGACAAAGTGTTTCTAGAAGCAGATGCAGGGGGCACTGGGCAGTCTCTCTGCTCTCACAGCTGGACCCGGGACGACCAGGACCAGGAGGTGGACCTGACACACCCCGCTGGCCTCTGAGAAATGGGACGGCAGGCATTTCTCCTCCAGACTTGCATCGAGAGTTACACGAAGCCAAGGCTTTGGAGACGGCACCCAAGGTGCGCCACAGAAACAAACGTCACGGGTCTCTCCCTTGAGCCTGGGTCTGCTTCTATCCAGAGCTCTCCCTCCAGGGAGTAGCGAGTCTACTCTGCATCTCCCACAAACATTCCAGCAGGGCCCAATCTGTGCCAGGGCCTCCCTGAGAGGGGAGAAGGGCAAGGGGTCTTCTGCGGAGCCCGCTGTGGACTGCGAACAAAGATCACTGAGTGCCGAGACAGCCAAGGTGGTTAATTTCCCAGTGGCTCCTGAGCTCCAGGAGACGCAGGCACAGCCCCCGAGCCGGCAGAAGCACCTCCTGCAAGCACACACGGGGTGAGGCAGAAGAGCCAGGGCAGCCCCTCCCTGTAGCCAGCTCCTGCGGGGGTCTCCAAAGTGCTAAGATCACACCCAGCTTTTATGTGGGAGAGGTCAGGCCACAGGGGACACAGGTGTTTGCTCCTGTGAGTATTCAACCTGCTCCCCAACACCCATCACATATTTTGAATCATAAAGAGGGTGCTGAGGCCAGCGCTGTGGCACAGCGTGTTAAGCTGCCACCTGCACCACCAGCGTCCCCTATCAGGGCGCCAGTTAGAGTCCTGGCTCCTCTGCTTCCAATGCAGCTCCCTGCTAATGCGCCTGGGAAAGCAGCAGAAGATGGCCCAAGTGCTTGGGTCCCTGCCACCCACGTGGGAGACCTGGATGAAGCTCCTGACTCCTGGCTTTGGCCTGGCCCAGACCTGGCCACTGAGGCCATTTGGTGAGTGAACCAGCAGATGGAAGATGTCCTTCTGTCTCTGACATTCACTAAGCCTTTCAAGTTTAAGGTTTTTTTTCTTTTTAAAGATTTATTTATTTATTTGAAAGTCAGAGTTACAGAGAGGAGAGGCAGAGAAAGAGGTTGGTCTTCCATCCACTGGTTCATTCCCCAATTGGCTTCAATGGCTAGAGATGCACCAATTCAAAGCCAGGATCTATGAGCTCTTCTGGGTCTCCCATGTGGGTGCAGGGGCCCAAGGACTTGGGCCATCCTCTGCTGCTTTCCCAGGCCATAGCAGAGAGCTGGATTGGAAGTGGAGCAGCTGGGTCTCAAATCAACGCCCATATGGGATGCCGGCGCTTCAGGCCAGGGCATTAACCCACTGTACCACAGCACCAGCCCCTAACTTTGTTTTTAAAGGTGTTATTTGATCAGTCAAGTCATCAAGACCCCAGCAGCCCAGACGTCCCTTTGTGGACAACGGGCACTGCACTCAACGTTTGGGATCTGAGATTCCCCACCTACGGACTCCACTGAGTACGGATCAAACTGATCTCAGGAACAAAATTGTACTAAACAAGCAGACTTCTTTTTCTTGTCACTATTCCCTGAACAATACAGTATACCAGTGATTTCCATAGCATTACATTGTAATGGGGCTTAGAAGTAAGCCGGAGATGATTTAAAATCTCTGGGAAGATGTGCATAGGCTATGGGCAAAACGATCGGAGCATCTGCAGATTTTGCTAACTTTGGGGGTCCTGGAACGAATCCCCCCAGGCTATCACCATTTGTGAGGGGGGTCTTGGGAGCCCAGCAGCCCCATGAGGTGGGTGCCCGTGGAGACTCAAGGAGGCAGTGGCTGGCCAAGGGCACACAGCTGGTAAAGGGTGGGGCCCATCCCACCCCACACAGGCTGATCTTAGCAACCCCGTTCTTATCTTTTCAGAGCCCCAAATCTCTGTTTAAATCAGATAACATTACCACCCTAGTGAGAAGGAGTGAGGAGGGATGCAAGTCAGAGACTGGCAGACAGTAGGTGCTGAATAAGTAGCACCCGTGACTGTGCACCGGTGCCCTGCTCATTCCTGGTTCTGAACCTGCAGGTGTGTTCGGTGGCGGCAGCAGGCTGGGCGCAAGCAAAGGCTCCTAGCAGCGTTCAAATCCGGCCCCAGCAGCAGCCACAAAACCCAAATGGGCACAGGAGAAGAAATCACCCAGGGAGGTCGCGCCCCCTCCCCTTAATGATCCCCAGGAGAGGAGCCTGGCGAGTGGGCTTGCAAAGCCCCAGCAAGACCACAGGTGTCTCGGGTGTGCAACTGCCGGGCACTGGAAGCCTGGGGATAGCAGGGGTGGACCTCAGGGACCTGAGGGCTGTGCAGGAGGGAGGGTCTGTGGCTGCAGGCCAGGACCTGAGGGCCCTCGCTGAAACAGGCAGGTTTCAGATGCTGAGACTGGATCTAGCTCAGTGTATCTGGGACGTGTGTGGGAGGGGTCCTACCAGGTCTCTGGGGCTCACGAGGGCTGCCCAGGCTCCTGCTGTTCTGAAGCATCCGCACCCTCACAGCTGTTCTCACCCCAGTCCCAGGGGCCACCTGTGCAGGGAAAACCCCACTGCTCCTCTGTGGCCTCAGGCTTGCTCAGGGCTTCGGGGCCTTGGCCCTGTTTCAGCATCTTCCGGTAGAATTAAGACATCATCTGCCCAGGACCTCAGCAGGTGGGTTCTGTTGGAATGTCCAGGCCGAGCCTGGCTCTGGGACTTTGCTCAGTGTCCCAGGTGATTCCAAGGAGCCACCTGAACCCACCCAGACCCTGTGTCCATCCGGGGCTTGGAGAAGAAGTGACCATCCAAGGTCACGTGGCCCGGCCGCAGCCTCAATCTCCATTATCCAGCACCCCGGCCCCTGGCGCTACTCTCAGCTCCTCACAGGACTCGACTCAGCCCTGCCCTGCTGGGGGCAGGGTGCCAGGGAGACCCCAAGGCCCCTGGGGGAGCACCGTGTGCTGGGGCACAGCCAGGCGGGCCTGGGCAGGTGGGCTACAGCGCACTCTCCTGGCCACCGCACTACTGAAGCACGGGGACAGCCCTGAGCCCAGTGACCAGGGCTCTGAGCTTGTCCTCTGCAGGCCTCACAGAACCCATCGGGGCTATGATCATCCCCATCTCACAGGTGGGGAACAGGACTGCGGGGAAGCCAGGCCTGGCCCGGGATCGCACTCCTTGGCCAAGCCCACATCACAGACCCTGGAAGCAGCCCTTGACGCCCAGTGCCTGCTCCGGGCTGCGTGATTTCCTTCTGCGTCTCCCAAAGGTGCCCCAACTGCCAGCATTTTAAAGATGTGAACACTGAGGCTGTCGGAAACCAAGGCCCTGTGTCCTCACCCTCACTGCAGCCCCTGGACATGTCCTGTCCCCCTCGCCCTCCCTCCATGTTCCCAGGTTCCCCTGGAGCCCGCGCCCTGGGAGATTTGTTGACTCCAAGCAACTCTAGCGGGAAGCCCTCCTGGGTGCCCGGCCTGGAGACCCTGGATGAGAGGGGAAGCCGGGGGCTCCTGCTGGGGGCTCGCTCACAGGGCGCGCACTCCCTGAGGAAAACGCCAGTGCTCAGTCCTGGTCCTGTCAGACACGGGGGCGGAGCCGCGACCCACCCGGGGGCGGAGCCTGCAGGCTTCCCGCCCTTTCCGTGGTCGCCTTTCAGGAGCCTGAGGGAGGGGACCTGGAGGGGCCTTTTCACCCCGGGACCAGGCACACAGTAGGCGGCACAAGAGCCTGCTGCACAGAGAGACGAGGGGCCACTCTGATGGGAAGCACCCCCTGGAGGCAGCAGGCGAGGCCTGGGCGGAGTCCCTCTGACTGGCCGTCCCCCGCTGCGGGGCAAAGCCTGGGCCGGCTGCAGAGGGGGTGCAGACGTCCCCTAGAGGAGCAGCCTTGAGCAGGAGCACAGACCCTGCAGCCTCGACTGTCCTCATCTGTGGAAGGGGAGGAAACCAGGCTGGGAAAGTGAGCGCCCGCACGGCCGCTGGTTCTGGGGCCCACAGAACGCAGGGTGTCATGGGCCGGGCGAGGTACCGCCCAGCAGACAGCACGCAGGCCCGCAGCGTACTCACCACTCACAGACACCTGCGTGCCTCCTCCAGACTTAAACTCCACGTCATCGGCATCCTGCTTCCGAAACCTGACGCAGTAGTAGGTGCCGGCGTCAGCTGGGGTGATGTCACGGATGCGGATGGAAAAGTCCATGTTGTTTCGCTTTGTGGTGTCTGAGACGTTTGTGACTCGGGGGTCTTGGTCTCCCTTGAAGTTGTAGATCATCTTCCGGTCTGGCCCAGCCCCCCTGAACCACTTCATGGGCCCCACGGGCAGCAGGGTGTTTATGGTGCAGCGCAGAGTGACCGCGTCTCCCTCTGCCACTGACACCCACCGGTCAGGCTGAGTCACCTGCAGCTCCTCCTGTGCTGCCGCTGCTGGGGGAAAGACACAGACCTTACCTATCCATCCTCTCGTGATCCTGTTTACATCGGAAGCGTGTGCCACACTCTATGTACTATGGCCCTAAAATACCCCATGTTGGGCATATTGCTCCAACATAATGAATGACAAATATTTAACGCTTATATTGACTTGATAAATGGAAGCCCATAAACTCCCATTAATAAGGTCCGAAGTAAGTTGAACCAGATCTTTTGAGGATTAACATTTCTTATATAAACCTAATGAATAGCTGGTTAACCGGCTGCTTGCACATCTGACAGCACAATTTTGCTTGTTCTTAAATATTCAGAAAAAATTAAAAAACAATGGATTCATCATGCGACACAACCCTACACCATAAGGCATTTACCTAGCTCCCCATAGCCAATCATCTATTATTGAAATCACTGGTTCTACTCAATCAACAACTTTGCTCGTAGATATTGGCTGACTTATTCTGTTCTCTAACCACAGCTGCTCAGCTGCCATCGGCCCCCACCTCTACGGGACACTGTTCCTCCTTCCCAGGCCACCCCAAGGGGACCTCAACAGTTTTGCCACCAGACACAGTCTTTGCACATAAGCTCTTATCGACACCCCCTTTCTCCAGGTGGGACACATCATCATCACTAGTCTCCTTCAAGGCCATTCATTTGAAACTCTTATTAATGACACCAAATCCAGTATCTGTAAGTTCTCTGGGGTTTTAGCAGCAGCATATTTCCTGTACATACTTTTTACATATAAATTAAAACCAGCAGTCACCATTATTGTCTTCAAATCCAGCCAGTAGACAAAGCCAAACTCCCTTACTGTAGAGGGTTTTCCAACCTCTGTCATGCGTCCTGGGGTCTCTAGACTACTCCCAGTGGCCTTAATGATAGCACCAAGCAGGTGCCAACAGTGGAGCATCATTTGGCTCCTTTCCTCATGCAGATATTTAAACCCCGGGGTCATAAATTTTTTTAAAAGGTTTATTTATTCATTTGAAAGTCAGAGTTACATAGAGAGAAGGAAAGCCAGAGAGAGGGAGAGGGAGAGGGAGAGAGGAAGAGAGGGAGAGAGAGAGAGAGAGAGGAGAGAGAGAGAGAGAGAGAGGTCTTCCATCTGCTGGTTCACTCCCCGATTGGCCACAATGGCTGGAGCTGAGCCGATCTGAAGCCAGGAGCTTCTTCTGGGTCTCCCACATGGGTGCAAGGGCCCAGGGACTTGGGCCATCTTCTACTGCTTTCCCAGGCCATAGCAGAGAACTGGATGTGAAGTGGAGCAGCTAGGTCTTGAACCAGCGCCCATATGGGATGCTGGCACTGCAGGTGGCAGCTTTACGTGCTATACCACAATGCCGGCTCCTAGAGTCATAAATTAGTGATATTAAAGAGGGTGGAGAATTGATCCAATTGTGGTGCTTAGGAGTGGGACTAGTGGGGGGGTCCTTAAGTTGGTGGGGGGGGCTGTCATTGGAAGGTAGCTCTTGTGAGATGGTTGATTATAAGCACCTGAGTCAAGCCTAACTGTGCTCTCTTGTGTTGTAGCAGGTTGAGCCATCACTTGCGACACCACCATCCTATATTAAAGTAATGGTTCAAGTCCCAGCTATTTCACTTCTCATCCAGACTCCTATTGATGTGCTTGGGGGGGCAGCAGAGATGGCCCAAGTACTTGGGCCCCTATTACCCACACGGGTGACCCAGATGGAGTTCCTGGCTCTTGGCTTTGTCCTGGTCTAGTCCTGGCTGTTGTGTCCATTTGAGGAATGAATTAGTGGATGGCCAATCTGTCACTGCCTCTCTGTCCCCCTACCCCCATGCTGGTACATGTGTCGCTCTGCCTTTTAAATAAATAAATCTTTTAAAAAGTGCCTTATAAACTTAAAACTATAAAACATTGCTGAAATCAATTTAAAAAGAAAGAATAAATGAAAAAAAAGATCAAATGGACCTGTTTATGGATTTAAAGACTTAGTATTACTAAGATGTCAATACTAGCCAAAGAAATCCACAGATTCTATGAAGTTCCTATCAAAATGTCAGTGGCATTTTTGGGGGGACATAAATGGAAAAGATTATTCTAAAATTCACATGAAATCTCAAGAGAGCCCAAATAATCAAAATAATATTGAAAAATAAAAATATGGAAGAATTATACTTGGAAGAATTATGCTTCCTTATTTTAAAACTTCAAAGCTCTACAAATTCAAAGCAGTGTGGATAGACACATGGACTAAGGAGACAGAATAGAGAGTCAATAAATAATTTCACTTATGGTTAATTGCTTTTCTTCTTTAAGATTTATTTATTTATTTGAAAGGCAGAGTTACTGGCAGAGAGAGGGACAGACAGAGAAAGAGGTCTTCCATCTGCTGGTTCACTCCCCAAATGGCTGCAATGGCTACACTGGGCTGATCTGAATCCGGGAGCCAAGAGCTTCCTCTGGGTCTCCCACATGAGTGCAGGGGCTCAAGCACTTGGACCATCTTCCACTGTTTTCCCAAGTCATTAGCAGGGAGCTGGATTGGAAATGGAGCATCCAGAACTCAAACCCATATGAGATGCTGGCATCACAGGTGGAGGCTTAACTTACCATGCCACAGCACAAGCCCTGGTTAACTGCTTTACAACAAAAGTGCCAAGAACATTCAATGGGAAAAGAACAGTTTTTTCAATATGTCAGATATCCACATGCAAGTTAATGAACATAGACCCTTACCTCACCCCATATACAAAACTCAAGGAGGGGTGCTGTAGCACAGCAGGTTAAGCTGCCATCTAGAATGCTGGCATCCCATGGTGCTCCAATTCTGATCCAACTCTCTGGTAATGCACTTGGGAAAGCAGTGGAGGATGGTCCAAGTGCTTGAGCCCCTGAACCCACAGGGGAGACCCAGATGAAGCTCCTGGCTCTTGGCTTTGGCCTGGCCCATCCCCGGCCATTGTGGCCATCTGGGAAGTGAACCAGTGCATGGAAGATATCTATCTCTGTCTCTCTGTATCTCCCTAATCAGTAACTCTGCCTCTCAAAAAAATTAAGTCAATCTTAAAAAAAAAAAAAAGGTAACTCAAAATGATCAAAGACCTAAGTAAATTAACCAAAAGTATAAAACCCTTAGGTAAAATGGGAAAACTCTTCATGGCATTGGATTTAGCAATGATTTCTTCAAGATGAAACCAAAAGTATAAGGAATCAAAGTAATGCGGATGAACTGAACTAAAACATTTGTGCATCAAAGGACACTATCAAGAAAGTGGAAAGAGTGCACAGAATGGGAGGAAATGTTTCCAAAGCATGTATCTCAGAAGAGATTAATATCAGAGACATATAAAGAACAGTTGCCACTCAACCACAAAATTATAAAATGGACAAAGGACACGAATATGCGTTTATCCAAAGAAGACACACAAATAGCCAATAAGCACAAGAGAATACACTTAGAAACACTAGTAATTAGGATAATGTAGGTCAGGACCACATGAAAACAGGCATGGGGGCTGGCGGTGCTGGCTGGAGAGCATTGGCTTTGTCCACGTGTTCCTTGATACTAAAGCCACTCTGGATACGCGTCTGGATTCCCTCATGCTCAGCCAGCTGACCACAAAGCGCTGCATCCCACTGGTGACACACAGCACACTCATGCCTTCTCCACGGTGGCCTCGGCTACTGCTTTTCCATTCAGGGCACAGGACTTCTCGCTCACCGCCTCAGTGAGTTCACACGCATCACTGTAAGCTCAGGCCAGGCACCAGAGAAAGTCCCGCCGGCTCCCATACACTAGCTTGTCGTTGAGCAGGAGCTGGGGGCCTTCTCGCCTGTTCTGCTCACCGCCCGGGTGCAGTTCGTCCCCCTGCTGCAGGACTGGCAGTGCATCGTCCAGGTCCAAGGAGTCTCCGGCAGGACCTGCAGCTGCCTCTGCCTCCACTTCCAGGCCCAGAGGATCC
Source organism: Oryctolagus cuniculus (assembly GCF_051225735.1). NCBI lineage: Eukaryota > Metazoa > Chordata > Mammalia > Lagomorpha > Leporidae > Oryctolagus > Oryctolagus cuniculus. The sequence continues at coordinate 27,392,041 of NC_142877.1, forward strand.
CTTCTCCCCTTATTCATGGTCTCACAGCTGACTTCATCTTCCCCATCCTCACTCTCCTTGTCAGAGTCCCGCTCACAGTCAGACCCAGCACTGGCTGTGGCGTAACCGCCTTCACTCTCTGCATCTGTGTACATGGCTCCCGAGGAGGCCGTGAGCTGCACAGAGCTGGAGTCAGAGGAGCTGCTCCTCTCCTGGGCAAACAGGAACCTTCACTGCAGAGCCACTCTCCGAGGCTCTTCCATGTGGGATCGGACCTCCCCAACAATTTCCCCAGCAAGTCCTTGCAGGCTGCTTCTCCGCTCCTCCACCTCCCGGCTCCTGGCTGCTGGCAGCGCCACAAGACCGTTCAGCGTGAAGTCCAGGCTGTCTAGCACCTTCTCCTGCCCTTCCTGTGGAAGGCCGGGCAGCACCGCGGCATCGCCTGCCTCACCCGGGATGGCCCCTAACAGCATCGCTTGGCATCCAGGCTCTGGTCTGTCCATAGTCCAGGGAGTTGGGCAGCCTCTGGCTCTGGCCATGGCGCTGAGTCCGTTTCCACTGCTGGCTGTAAAGGCCGCACAGGAATCCAAAGCCAGCAGCAGCACCCAGCAGCAGTCTCAGCCCGGCACAGGGTGCTTCCCAGAGCCCCCAGTCTAGACATGTTGCACCCGGCCACCAACCACCATGGCAGCAGCTGCCACTGCCTCATTCTGTCAATTGATGGAGTCTTTGCACCTGCTGTTTGCCAGACAGGAAGGCTTTACCCCAGATAGCCATGTGACCCACTCCCACAGCTGTTTTAGATCTTTGCTCCGATTTCTGCTTCTCAGGAAGCTCACCTAGACCACCCTGTTTTTTTCTTTCTTTTTTTTTTTTTAAAGATTTATTTATTTGAAAGGCAGAGTTACAGAGAGGCAGAGGCAGAGAGAGAAAAAGAGAGAGAGGTCTTCCATCTGCTGGTTCACTCCCCAGATGGCTGCAATGGCTGGAGCTGCGCTGATCCGTGGCCAGGAGCCAGGAGCTTCTTCCAGATCTCCCATTTGGTGCAGGGGCCCAAGGACTTGGGCCACCTTCTGCTTTCCCAGGCCATAGCAGAGAGCTAGATCGGAAGAGGAGCAGCCAGGACTCGAACTGGCACCCATATGGGATGCTGGCACTACAGGCAGTGGCTTTACCTGCTACACCACAGTGCCGGCCCCAACCACCCCCTGTTTTCAATCCATATCCCCCCACAGATCTCATTTCTCTTACCCAGCTCTACATAATTTTGCCTCAGCCCTTAGTGTTGCTCATTCCCCACATCAGGGCCCTACATGTTGTGTGAATTGGTTACGGTCATTTCCCGCAGTGGGATCTGAGGTCCACAAGCACAACCAGTTGGTGTTATCCAAGCCCTTGTCACAGCTCCTGGCACATAATAGGTACCTCCTAATGTGCGATTCCTCCCTGGGACACTGAAGGCTTTCCTGTGGATCATTTCTGTACAGTTGTCAGAAGCTGTTTCTCCTCTAGATGACTTGGCAAAAACAACCAAAACCAATTCGCATAGACACAGAAGCAGAAGAGCCCAGGAGAAGGAAACCACAAGCCCTGGTGTCCACGCCCCAGGCGCCTCCTCTCCACCCACAGGCAGAGGCTGTGGGACAAAGGTCGCAAGCTTGAGTGTTTAAGAACGAGTGAACCTGAGAGCTTGCCGCCAGCCCCCCCCGAGGTCAAAGTGTGGTGCTGCCACTTGCCGATGAGGAACCTTACTGCTATCAGGCCTTTCGTTTCCTTACTGGTCAGGCGGAGCGACAAGGGTCCCTTAGATATAACGATCACACTGGATGGGGACCCTAACACATTTCCAACAGTGTCTGGCACCTGGTGAGTGTTCAAGAAATGGAACAGGGGCCGGTGTTGTGGCAAAACCTGTTAGGCTGCCGCTGGTGGCACCAGCATGCCATCTGGGTGTCGGTTTGAGTCCCAGCTGCTCCACTTCCGATCCAGCTCCCTGCTAATAGCCTGGGAAAGCAGAGAAGATGACCCAAGTGCTTGGTCCCCTGCACCTACAAGAGAGACCCAGAAGAAGCTCCTGGCTCCTGGCTTCTGCCTGGCCCAGACTCAGCCATTGCAACCATTTGGGGAGTGAACCAACAGATGGAAGCTCTTTCTCTCGCCTCTGCCCCCGTAAATCTCTCAAACAAATCTTTTCTAAAAAACGGAAACGTTATGACTCTGTAGATTGTGAGGAACGAGGTCTCAGCTGACATCAGCCCACGACCTGGGTGTAGACATAATTACAGTCAGAGGCAACAGCAGCGGCAGAATCTCTTTCATCCCCTCTTCCTCCCCGCCACCCCAAGCACAGAAGAACAAGTTCCCAGCCTGTAAGGCACAGAAATTGTGCTTTGAGAGAGCACTCATTTTACCAGGGGAGAATTTTGCTCACCTGAAGAGCTTAGGGGAGGACAGAGAAGCGGAAAGTGCGGGAAGGTGGCTGGGCGGCCGGAAGGCCAAATGTCTAACGTGCCTTTTGTGCTGCAACAGTCGCCAAAGGCTTCTTCAGATTCCTATCTGTGTGCCTGTGTCTTCGCGTGTGTCCGCTTGTGTCTCTTGTCCACCTACATACACATGTACACACAGAGTGCCATTCACAAATGTGTGTGTGGCCTCGCACGCTGGTGCACAGGTGGTTTTGAGGATCCAGGGACATAGTAATGCATGACAACCTCCGCAAAACAGCAAGTGTCCAGGGCGCTGTTTCTGAAAGCCTGGGAACGGACGCAGCAGAGTTTTCAGCCTAGAGATGGAGCAGTGGGGTGGGCCACGGTCGCTCCTCACTGCTTCTCTGCCTCTCCTGATTTTCTGAGAGCAGACTGCACCGGCTTCCGACGGCACAACACTGCTAAAAGGACGAAGCCTGGAGCTGGCCAGCCTGGATGTGGGTCTTGGCTCTTCCACGACTGAAGGAGGTGCCCTTGAGCTCATGCCTCTCTCTGCCTCAGTTTCTCCACGGGAGGAGGATTTATCGCCCAGGGATGTTCAGAGCACAGAGTGTGAGGGACTATGCCCTCTGGTCAGAAGAGCTCATTAGTGAACGGCTACTGCTGTCACTCAGGTGCAGCGGGTGTGAAGCAACCTTAGAGCTAGACTCCTGCTCTCTGTGTCCCCTGAGGTGGCATCACAGCTGGAGCAATGTGGGGAACAGGGAGGGCTGCTGTGCCCAGCCAGCGATCACGGGGTCAGCTCCACGGCAGAGAGGGGGAAGCGCTCCGGGAGCTCTGAGCAGGGGCTCCCCAGGCTGCACAAAGACAAGCCCTGGCTTGGAGCCAGGCAGCGCTCTCAGCTGCCTCTGAGCTCACTCTGGGGCCCCGGGCAGGTGGCCTTGTCCCTCAAAACCTCAGGACTTGCAAGGATTTAAATAATGATCCTTCGGAAAAACTTCTGTTGATGAAAATGTTATGTAAGTAGAAGTGAATATTAGTGCTGTTGCTTGGAGCGTTTCTGCTTCAAGGCTTCCGGCCACTGCTGCAGAGAGAATGCTCGGGTTCCTGGCTCTGTGCTCTCAGTAATGCCCAGCCCTTGGTCTGTCACAGCACCACCCAAGTGTGTCTGGAGTCCCTGCAAGTCCTCGGGCAGGAGGGGTCAGGGGACAGGGAGTCGTCTGCCCCCTGGCTGTACTTACCTGTGAGTTGCAGCAATAGCATCAGCAGCAGGAAAGCACAAGGAAGAGGGGGCTGAGAGGCAGGGGCAGGCATTGCGGAGGCCTCCGGAGCACCTTTGTGCAGCCGTCTGTGCTGGGGGGATTCCCGTGTGCTCCTGGGCTCGGGGAGAGATGCTCTGCTTCCTGCACCACAAGGGGAAGTGGCTGTGACAGCGTCGCCTTCCAGATGGTGAAATAGAAATTCGGCAGGGCAGGCAGCTGCCAGGAGTTACTCAACATGCACTTTTAGAGAGACAGGGTCCCTGGATGACCCCTGCAAAAGTCCCTTTAACCAAAGATGCAAAGCTGAGCAACTTAGGCTCGAGGAGTGACTGGGGCTGCGGCCCACGTCCCCGGAACAGAAGCTTCAGACTGGTGAGCACATTTTTCTACCCTCAGACGTGGGCTTTGACACACGAGCGCTTTCAGCATTTTGGCTTGTTGATGTGAAGACTGAAACATTTAAAATTAAATTGGATTGAGATGAATATATAATGAGTTGGTGTATATGCTAATTTGATGTGTTATTCTCCAGTTGAACCACCAATTACTAATCAATCATGAAAAGCTAAACCGAAAAAAAAAATCCACATCTTCTTAGCTCTGTGAAAGGAGTGAAATCACAGGGCAATCCCCCTGCCCTGGGCCCTGGCCCTGAAAATCGCAGAGCTAGGGCTAGGATTTTGGCATAGTGGTTAAGATACCGCTTGGGAATGCCCGTGTCCCACACTGGAGTACCTGGGTTTGAATCTTAGTTCTGCTTCAGATTCCAGCTTCCTGCTAATTTGCAGTCTAGGAGGCAGCAGGTGATGGCTCAAGCACTTGGTCCCTGCCACCCACATGGGAGACCCAGATAGAGTTCCTGCCTTATAGCTTTGGCCTGGCCCAGTTCTGGCTGTTGTGAGCATTTGGGGAGTGAACCAGCAGATGGAAGATGGATCTCTCTCTCTCTCTCTCTCTCTCTGACTTTCAAATAAATGAAAATGAAATTTAAAAATTGGCGAGCTCCACAGAAGATACGGAGAATCACAACCTATGGGACCCAGGCCAGGAAGGGAGACACCTGTGCGGCCACTGGTGCGCTGCCAGAGGCTTAGGTGGCTGGTCTGAGGGTTAACGACCCGAGAGGGCTCAATCAAAGGGGTTCCCAGGAACTTGGCTGGGTCTGTGCGGTGAAGACGGAGGGAAAACATGCCCCTCATGCTTCCCACAGCGGGAGGAGGGGGACCGTCTGGCTGCGTGTAAGCGGAGCCATCAAATCCAGAAGCCCGAGCACCTCGCACATCGGCTGCCTTTCCTCGTGTCCAGCCTGCAGGTGCAGGCGCTGGCTTCTGTTGTGCTGTGTTCTTTCCCTGCAAGCTTCGTCTGTGTCAAGTAGGAAAACGTAAAAACAAACCAACTTACCTGCTTAAAAAAGGGAGAGAGGGGGAGGGGGAGGGGGAGAGGTGGAGGGGGAGGGAGAGGGAGGAGCATTCGTCTCTTGTTAACAAGGCCTGACTTCCAGAGAAACTACTTTAACCTGGTGGAGCTTCTCCAGAGCCCCGGCAGCACTGCCTCCCGCCCCTTCCTCGTGGGCCAAGGGAACACCTGATGCCAGCCCCCTCTAGCCTTCCACACACATGGGCACAAAATACACAACCCCGACTCCCCCAGCCATCCTGTTCCATAGAAGTGTCCTTGTGACGTTCCCATGGGCACAGGTCACCAGGCGCCCCAGTCACGGCCTTTGCTCCCCTCCTCAGCACCACACCCCTGCAGGCCTGATTTGATTTCCACAGCTTGCTCCCCCTGGCACATCACACGCAGCTAGGAGGACACATGGCAAGGCCTACTGTGCGGCAAAAAGTACAGCTGCAAGAGGCAGAGCTGGCGTCGGAAGAGGCAGAGCTGGCGTCGGAACCTCGGTCGTATGCGGCAGAAATGTTGCAATCACCAGAGCAGAAATGAAAAGAAATACCACGATTAACACGCTAAGGGCTTTCGCAGCAGAAGCAGGCAACAGGCAGGAACGGTGGATAATGCGAGCCCAGAGACTGAAAGTCTAAGAAAAAGGAGAACAGGCACACTGGGAATCAAAAACCCAGAACTGAAGAGAGGGGCAAGGGAAGCGAAAGACTCCGGGCTCAAGGACAAGACGGCAGAAGCCCCCAACGCTGAGAAAGCAGAAAGACTGAAAACAAAAGAGAGAATCCCACAGCCATGGACCATGAAAACGGTGTGAGTTACGTTTAAGAGACTGTCAGAAGAAGGGGAATAAGAAAAGAAAAAAGAAAAAAGAAAGAAAGAAAGAAAGAAATGCTTGAAACAGCAATGGCTGACGTTTCCCCAGATCATGTCAGCCACCAAACCGCAGCTGGAGGCAGCTCAGAGAACACCAGTAACGATAAACGCAGTAAAAATAAAAACCAACTAGGTATAAGCTCATCATGCTCTGAATCCAGAAAGTCAAAGGTAAAGAGAAAAATCATGAAAGAAGCCTGAGGAATAAATCATAAATGCGTATGTAGGCCAAGGTGTATGTTTATAGCTATCTGCACCCCAGGAAACATTTCCTGGAAAGGAGGCGCTCACTTGTCTGGTCTGGATCCAGAGCCCAACCTGCAGCCAAAGCCGGGCCTGCAGGAGCTGTGTCGACTTCTGTAGAGGAGACGGTTTTCTGTCTTTTCTCTTTTGCTCCCTCCCTTCCTTGTCCCTTCTCTCCCTCCCTCCCTTCCTTCTACCCACCCACCCATCCACCCATCACAGCAACCACATGAATGGATCCCAGAGCCGCCATCAGGGCTCCTTCCTTTTCTGTGTGCACAGCACTTCCCTTTATAAAGTGGCTCAGCAGCCACTCCCCTGTGGCCAGAGGAACGGGGGCTGAAGGCTTAGCAGGCAGAAGTGTGCTGCTGTGGCTGCCCTGCAGGTGGCTTACACGGAAGCCAGAACAAAAGTGACACAAGATGCACAAGCCCTTGGACTTATCCTTTTCTTTTCATTCTTTCCTTTTGAGCATGAATGATTAACAGAAACCAACTGGTTTCATGTTTTAGATAATACTTACATGTTAAGAAAGCTAAAATTTAAAATACGTTGATAAGATCTTTCTACATGTTTACATTATGACTCTGATCTTATTTTTTTAAAAAAAGATTTGTTTATTTGCTTATTTGGCAGGTGCAGTGACAAAGAGGGAGAGGGAGAGGGAGAGGGAGAGGGAGAGGGAGAGGGAGAGGGAGAGGGAGAGGGAGAGGGAGAGGGAGAGGGAGAGAGAGGTTCCAACCACTGGTTCACTCTCCATTTGGCTACACCAAAGGAAGGAGCTTAGAATTCTACCTGGGGCTGGCGCCGCAGCTCACTAGGCTAATCCTCCTCCTTGCGCTGCTGGCACACCAGGTTCTAGTCCCAGTCGGGGCGCCGGATTCTGTCCCGGTTGCCCCTCTTCCAGGTCAGCTCTCTGCTGTGGCCAGGGAGTGCAGTGGACGATGGCCCAAGTCCTTGGGCCCTGCACCCCATGGGAGACCAGGAGAAGTACTTGGCTCCTGCCATCCGATCAGCGCGGTGCGCTGGCCACAGCACGCTGGCTGCGGCGGCCATTGGAGGGTGAACCAACGGCAAAGGAAGACCTTTCTCTCTGTCTCTCTCTCTCACTGTCCACTCTGCCTGTCAAAAAAAAAAAAAAATTCTACCTGGGTCTCCTATGTGGGTGGCAGGGGCCCAAGCATTTGTGCCATCTTCTGCTGCTTTCCCAGGTGCATTAGCAGGGAACTGGATTGGATGTGGAGCAGCCGGGACTTGAACTGGTGCTCTGAAATGGGAAGCTGGCATCACAAGTGGTAGCTTAAATCTTCTGCTCCATAATGCTGGCCTCCTGATTTTACTTTCCCAAGAGCAGTTGCTCAGGTGGGAAGAAAAGCAACCTGCCCCTGACCTTGTCCCTGGGACTTGCATTCCTTCTCAGGCCAGAGGTCCCCAGAGCAGAGCAAAGCATTGATGTGAAGTAGCAAGTGCCCCTCCCCACCCCCTCTCCTGCTGCCTTTCGTTTTCACTTGAAGCACTTCGGAGTAACAAGTATAAAATTAGGTTTGGATATAAACCAAAGAACTAGATGACCACCCCAATTCAGGACTGTGTTTCATTCACAGAGACGGCACAGAATGGACAGGAATTACCCTATGCTGACTGAAGTCAGATGGCCTGTAAGTGTCCTTTGCAATTTCAGGGCAAAAGCAAAGTCAAGGCCAAGGCCAAGGCCAGTATCAACTCATCCATGACCCGGGGTTCCCCTGGATGCCCTGCCTCTTCCCAGCCAGCCTGGCATTGAAGGCCCAGACCGTCCGTTCACCTATGAGCACCTTCCCTGCCTGCCATGGGGACTTTTCCCTTCCTAAAAAAAGAATCAAGTTGGCCGGCGCCGCGGCTCAATAGGCTAATCCTCTGCCTGCGGCTCCGGCACACCGGGTTCTAGTCCTGGTCAGGGCGCCGGATTCTGTCCCGGTTGCTCCTCTTCCAGGCCAGCTCTCTGCTATGGCCCGGGAGTGCAGTGGAGGATGGCCCAAGTGCTTGGGCCCTGCACCCCATGGGAGACCAGGAGAAGCACCTGGCTCCTGGCTTCAGATCAGCATGGTGTGCCGGCCGCAGCGTGCTGGCCACAGCGGCCATTGGAGGGTGAACCAACAGAAATGGAAGACCTTTCTCTCTGTCTCTCTCTCTCTCACTGTCCACTCTGCCTGTCAAAAAAAAAAAAAAAAAAAAGAATCAAGAGGAACCAGCATTACAGCACAGTGGGTTGAGCCGCTGCATCTTGTATCAGAGCACCAGTTTGAGTCCTGGGTACTCGGCTTCTGATCCAGCTCTCTGCTAATGCACCTGGAAAAGCAGAGGAGGATGGCCCAAGTGCTTGGGGCCTTGCCACCTACATGGGAGACCTGAATGGAGTCCCAGGCTCCTGGCCTCAGCTGGGCCCAGGCCTGGCTATTGCAGCCATTTGGAGGAGTGAACTAGTAGAGGAAAGAGCTTCTTCTCTGTCTCCCCCTCTCTGTCACTTTGCTTTTCAAATAAATATTTTTAAAGAAAGAGTCAAAAATGATGATTCAGGAATTAGAAACCCTACTGTTATAGGCCTAGACTCATTTTTACAGAATATAAAACACTCTTTCTTCTACTTTTTAAAAATTATTATTTGAAAGGCAGAGTTAGAGAGAGAGAAGGAGCTAAAGAGAGATTGATCTTCCATCCACTGGTTCACTTCCCAAATGGCTGCAATGACTGGGGCTGGGCCAGGCCAAAGCCAGGATCCAGGAGCTTCTTCTGGTTCTCTCACATGGGTGCAGGGACCTAAGCACTTGGGACATCTTTTGCTTTCCCAGGTGCATCAGCAGGGAGCTGGAAAGGAAGTGGAGCAGCTGAGACTCAAACCGGCACCTATACGGGATGCCGGCCGCTGCAGGCTGTGGCTTAACCAGCTGTGCACAGTGCTGGCATCTTCTTCCACTCCTGAGAGTTTGTCAAGAGCAGCTTCTGTTCAGCTTGGTCCTGCAGCACTTCTGGGCAGCGGGGCACTACACTGAGCCCATACAGGATCGACGGCTTCCCATCCTGCACTTCTCCCCTTCTACCTGTTCCAGGGATGGGGCAACCTGTAGTTTGATCCCAGAGTTATGACCCTTGACTTGTTTAATGGGGATTACTTCCCCACAGAGAAAGACGAGCCTCTCCAGATTCCATCCCCTGGTGAGCTCGTCCCAGGCTGTTGTCCTTACTCTCAGCAGTTATAGGAGCAGAGAGTTTATTCTACGTTTCTGCTGGATCTTGAAAACTATCCACCACCACCTCCGGCAACACTTGTATTGGTGTTGCCTCATTTTTAACAGCCTCTTTCTATAACTTCACTTTATTTGCCAACAACTTTGCATTGCAGATCCACCATTTAGACAATATTTTGGCCTCAGGAATACTAGAAAATATGTTACATATTTTATTAGAAAGTGTCCCCTTCAATGAGATGCAAACATTCTGCCCCAGAGTTCTCAAGTTTATTGGGCAATTCAGGTTGCGCTTTCTTTCCTTCCTCTTCTTTTTCAGTGGTCTTCCAGAATGCAACATTCAGTTCTACTATTTGTCCTGCAAGTCTCTCAGCGGGTCATGTCATTCATGGTTTTCTGCCAGTCTTCCAGTTGTTTCCTTTGTTCCTCTGCTACTGTCTTCTTTTTAATATTTGGATGAGTCTGGGCTCCCTCTGGGTCTCCTTTCCATTAGTGGTTCTGTTCCAACCTGAGTTTTGGGAGCTGTTACTGTTGAGGAAATGGTTCTGGGAAGAGCTTTTTCCAAGCTGAACATCAAAGTCCATGCTTGTTGTCATATTTATCCTCATTGTTCTATCTTCTCTTAGGCTAGGGGTGCTTGGAATAGCTGAATTACAGCCGCTGTTAGATGATACTTCGTGGCTCATGGCTTTTGATTTTTGTAGCCCGCGGAGTGTTTGAGGTCTAGAGCTAGGTTGAGTGGGTTTCTGATCTCACTTCATGCTTGCCTGTCTGTGGTTTTGTCCTCCCTGAAGCAAACTGGGGTATATCTCTGTATTTGCTGTTTTCCTTTCTGTTCAGTAACAGGGTAAGACTACAACTTAGTTTGACTGTTCTTCCATGACGTTAGCAGAAATAATCAGAGCCAGGTTAAAAAATCAAAGTTTACGTTTATCCAGCTAGTTGAACTTAGGATTTAAACCCAGACACACAGGCCAGTGGCCCTGAGTTTTGCACTTTTTTTATAGGGTGTGTAGAGTTTTTTTTTTTTTTTTTTTAATTTGACAGGTAGAGTTATAGACAGTGAGAGAGAGAGAGAGAGAAAGGTCTTCCTTCTGTTGGCTCACTCCCCTAATGCCCGCTATGGCTGGCACTGCACCAATCCGAAGCCAGGAGCCAGGTACTTCCTCCCGGTCTCCCATGCGGGTGCAGGGACCCAAGCACTTGAGCCATCCTCCACTGCCCTCCCGGGCCACAGCAGAGAGCTGGACTGGAAGAGGAGCAACCAGGACTAGAACCCGGAGCGCCAACACCGCAGGTGGAGGATTAGCCTAGTGAGCTGCAGCGCCGGCCAATGTGTATAGTTTTTATAGAGTACAATGAGCTTATACTTTTCTTATAGGAGAGTACCTGCCTTGAATCAGGTTTAAACAATACAGGTTTATGGGTGGTTATCAATCACATCGCAAATCCAAGCATACCTTCTTGAACATTGAAGAACACCTGGTAACATCATAACGGACTCGGTTATTAAGGAGGGACGGACATTTCATTTCACACCGCATGTGATCTACAAGGGAAAGGCAAACAACGGGTCATGCGTTCCCCTTCCCGCAGGGGACCCGGGATGCAAGATGCACTCTGTGAGCTACAGCAGAGGTTTCCTTCCCGTGGTTGTTTCCTTGGTCCCGGTTGAGGTTCCTTGGGCACCAGCTGCAGTACGTTGTCACACCAGGGGCGGCATCCTGGTGGACTTGAGCCTGCTCACCACTGAAGACCACAGTATTTAACATTGCTAACCTTTATTGACCAGTGGGGTTCTTGGTGCTTAGTCTGACTACAGTAGGAGGGACAAATCCTGTGGTTTTTCTCCTGGTCTCACAAGATTTTGTCTAGCGAGCAGCTGTGACTTTACTGGTGGCAGCTTGACTTGTGTTTCTCCAACAAACTGTCTATTAACTCTGTCTTGGGAACGGCATTATTCACTGTGATTCTGCCAAAGGCTTATGTAAGTGCCAGGCTGCTCTTGGTCTGATTATTAGTCTCTAGCTTACACATGGTAAATAATTCAGGATCTGGCTTGCTCTTGGCATAACAGGGAAGTTCCTGAGGAAGAGCTGAGGATGGCCAGCATCTGCTCACCCGTGCACGCTGCCCAAACCCTACCCCTTTCACGTCCATTCACCATGGCTGCAGGCTCAGCACAGCCACTTCCCAGCATGTGCCTGAGCCCCACTTTCCGCCATGTAGCAGACATTGCGGAATCACCATTTGCATGACAGCCTCATCCCAAACTCTGCCTTCTTTGAGTATTCAATGAGACCCTGCCGCTGGGCACCACCCTCTATCCTATAGGAATCATCTCACTCTTGTAAATTGCAACACTCAGGTTTTTCTCTGGAGGCTGCCTGACCTTGGTCTGAGTGTGTACTACCCCTTTAAGTACATCTTGCTCTTCTGCACACCCTCATCCGTATCTCCTCCTTGAATTTTTGCATGTGCAGAGGCAAGAACCTGGATGAAGACTAGCCGGCCTTTCTCCCCACTGTAACCCTCTTCGAGTCTGATAGGGTTTAGGGTGAGCTATCTCTGTTTATCTCTTTTAGAAAGCGACCTGAAGATTCATTTTCAATGCGAGTCTTGTCTACAGTTTGCACAGCCAGCATCGCCTGGGCCTGTTACCTGCAGTTTCTTAGGTGACCCCACGGGTTTTCTGGACAGCTTTCCCCCAGTGGATGGTCCAGCCTCATGCTGCTGTGGCCTCTGGCTGGGAGGCTTACTTATGGGGAGGAAGAGGCCCATCCGGAAGGCCCAGAAGTTTTGGTGGCTCCGATGTGAGCTCTGGGCCCTGTGACACTGGCAGGTCTGGGCTGGAGCTCAGTGACAAGCAAACAGCATGGTTGCTAACTGCCTCTGAGGGTAGATTTAGAAGATGGTGGATTCGAGCGATCATTCTTGGCTTTTGGGAAGGTGTGGCATTTCAGCACTATGGCTTCCCCTTGGCTGCCAGACTTCCTAGACCCGACTCTGCTGCTCCAGTATTTTTTTTTTTTTTTTTTTTTGACAGGCAGAGTGGACAGTGAGAGAGAGAGACAGAGAGAAAGGTCTTCCTTTTGCCGTTGGTTCACCCTCCAATGGCCGCCGCGGCTGGCGCGCTGCGGCCGGCGCACCGCGCTGATCCGATGGCAGGAGCCAGGAGCCAGGTGCTTTTCCTGGTCTCCCATGGGGTGCAGGGCCCAAGCACCTGGGCCATCCTCCACTGCACTCCCTGGCCACAGCAGAGGGCTGGCCTGGAAGAGGGGCAACCGGGACAGAATCCGGCGCCCCGACCGGGACTAGAACCCGGTGTGCCGGCGCCGCTAGGCGGAGGATTAGCCTAGTGAGCCGCGGCGCCGGCCTGCTCCAGTATTATTGGCAGTAGTGGGTCCCCATCCCATGATGATTTTTTTTTAAGATTTACTTTTTTTTTTTTTTTTTTGACAGGCAGAGTGGACAGTGAGAGAGAGAAAGACACAGAGAAAGGTCCTCCTTTTGCCGTTGATTCACCCTCCAATGGCCGCCGCGGCTGGTGTACCGCGCTGATCCAAAGCCAGGAGCCAGGTGCCTCTCCCGGTCTCCCATGCGGGTGCAGGGTCCAAGAACCTGGACCATCCTCCACTGCACTCCTGGGCCACAGCAGAGAGCTGGCCTGGAAGAGGAGCAACCGGAACAGAATCCGGCACCCTGACCGGGACTAGAACCCGGAGTGCCGGCGCCGCAGGCACCAGCCTATTTATTTATTTGAAAGGCAGTTACAGAGAGGCAGAGGCAGAGAAAGAGCGAAGTTTTTCCATCCACTGGTTCACTCCCCAGATGGCTGCAACAGCCAGAGCTACACCAATCCGAAGCCAGGAGCTTCTTCTGGGTCTCCCATGTGAGTGCAGGGGCCCAAGCACTTGGGCCATCTTCTTCTGCTTTCTCAGGCCATAGCAGAGAGCTGGATCAAAAGTGCAGCAGCTGGGACTCGAACCAGCACCCATGTGGGATGCAGGCACTGCAGGCAGCGGCTTTACCAGCTTCGCCACAGGGCTTTCCCCCCACCCATGATGATTTCTTAGTGAGATGTTCATCTTCTTCCCTAACCATTCTTTTTCAATACAGGGTGGGAAGTCCCAGCCAGAGCAATTCAGGCCAGAGGGAACTAGAAAGCAGAGATATCAGAAATAAATAAAACTGGCTCTGTTTGCAAGTGATGTCATAATAATCTTTGTAGAACATTCCAAGGAATCTACGCACAAGGCTCTTGGAAAATAAGAAGTGCATTCAGAAGAGTTGCAGGATGCGTGATGTTCTGAAATCAACTGTATTTCTACACACTGGCAACCAATCCATGAAAACCAGAATTCAAAATGCAATACCACTTAAATTACTCAAAAGTTGAAATACTGGACATAAATATAATGAAACATTTGTAAGACCTTTACTGAGAACTGTTAGACACTGTTGGAAAAAAAAAAAGCAAGGAATTTTCACAGAAGTGGGGAATGTATTAATCAGAGTACTCCAGAAAAACAGAACTATTGGGATGGACAGAACTTATAGGATGGGAAGAAAGATAGAGGACAGACAGACAAGAGAGGATTTATTATAGGATTGGCTCAAGCCATTAAGGATGCTGAAAAGTCCCATGATGTGCTGTCTGCTGGCTGGAAACCCAGATAGTCCATGATGTATCTCTCAGTCTAAGACTGGGGGGTGCCGGCAGGGGTCTCAAAGGCTAGAGAACCTGGCATGCGACATCGAGGGCCAGGAGAAGATGACGGCCTGGCTCCAGAGGAGAGAGTGGTGCACCTGTCCCCAGTCCTCTTGTTCTATCCTGGCCCTCAGCTGATGCGATGGGGCCTGCCCACGCTGGGTGTGGGCAGATCCTTACTCAGTCTGCTCACTTAAACAAACGCCTGTTTAAACCCCTTCTCAGACGTACCCAGAAACATGCTTTACCAATCTCCTGGGTAACCCTTAACTCAAGACAGTTGACACCTAAAATTAACCATCACAGGGGAGACATGCTGTACTGGTGGGTTGGAGCATTCTGCGTAGTAAAAATGTCAAACTGATATATAGGTTGAACACAGCGCCTAGCAAAATCTTTAGCCATAGATTTGTAGGTGTACATTAGATGTTTCTAAAATTTACACAGGCAGACCGGGAGAGACAGAGAAACGAGTCAAAAACAATTTTGAAAAAAGAAAAAAATGGGAGGATTCACCATACTCAATTTTAAGACTTCTACAGGTGCAGCACTCAGAACTCCATGATCCTGGCAGAGGGACAGACACATGGATCAGCGGAACACAATGGAGAACTCAGATACAAAACCCCACAACCAACAACTGATTTTTCCAACAGGCAAGAGCAATTCCATGAATGAAGACTTGATTCCTTAAAGGAGAAAGCCTTTTGCATAAAAGGTGCTGGTTATTCAGAAACAAAAAGTGAACCTAGACTTAAACCTCACGTTACATAAAAATCATCTCAAAATGGATCATAGGTTCAAATGTGAAATAAAAAACTATAAAACATTTAGAAGAAAATGTAGGGGAATGTGCTTGGGGTTTCTTGCTGTGGGAAGATTCTTCAAGCAACCAATATGTCAACCAATATAGATGTTTCTCTTTCTTCATATGATGAAGATCAGGGATCCAAACTTATCCGAAAGCTAAAGAGGCACCATTTGTCCCCATTGGAATGGCGGGTTTTGTGGCAATTGTCGCTTATGGACTGTACAAACTGAAGAGCAGGGGAAATACGAAAACGTCCCTTCACCTCATCCACATGGTATGGGCTGTTCCATGTTTCGGGAATTCTGGGCAAAACCTAAATATTAGAAGAGATGCCGGCTTGGCCTTGTTGGAGATGCTTCCTTTAATAAGACATCTCATATTGAGGTTATGTGTTATATCAAAAATAAATAATTTGAGTGAGAAAAAAAGAAGAAAATATAGGGAAATATCTTCCAGACTAAGGGCTTGATGAGGGGTTCTTACACTTGGCATTGAATGTATGATTCATTTTGTAAATCGATAAACTGGAAATTATAAACTTTTGTTCTCCAAAACACCAGGTCAAGGCAAGGAAAGAAAGCTACAGAGGCCGGCGCCGCAGCTCACTAGGCTAATCCTCTGCCTGCGGCGCCGGCACACCGGGTTCTAGTCCCAGTCGGGGTGCCGGATTCTGCCCTGGTTGCCCCTCTTCCAGGCCAGCTCTCTGCTGTGGCCAGGAAGTGCAGTGGAGGATGGCCCAGGTTCTTGGGCCCTGCACCCGCATGGGAGACCGGGAGAGGCACCTGGCTCCTGGCTTTGGATCAGCGCGGTGCGCCAGCCGCAGCGGCCATTGGAGAGTGAACCAATGGCAAAGGAAGACCTTTCTCGGCCGGCGCCGCGGCTCACTAGGCTAATCCTCCGCCTTGCGGCACCGGCACTCCGGGTTCTAGTCCTGGTCGGGGCACTGGATTCTGTCCCGGTTGCCCCTCTTCCAAGCCAGCTCTCTGCTGTGGCCAGGGAGTGCAGTGGAGGATGGCCCAAGTCCTTGGGCCCTGCACCCCATGGGAGACCAGGAAAAGCACCTGGCTCCTGCCATCGGATCAGCTCTGTGCGCCGGCCGCAGCATACCGGCCGCGGCGGCCATTGGAGGGTGAACCAACGGCAAAGGAAGACCTTTCTCTCTGTCTCTCTCCCTCACTGTCCACTCTGCCTGTCAAAAAAAAAAAAAAAAAAAAGAAAGAAAGAAAGAAAAAGAAAGCTACAGACTGGGTGCAAGTATCTGCAAACCACACATCTAACAAAGGCCTCAAATCTCCAACATAACTCTCACAACTCAACAGCAAACATGAGAAAAAAACCAAGAATTCTTATTATAAACAGGCAAAGGACATAAAGAGACATTTCACCAGCGAGGAGATACAAATAGCAACCAAACTATGAAAAAATGCTTCACTTCACCGCCATTAGGAAAATGCAAGTGAAGACCACAGTGAGATATTACTATGTATTTAACTGAATAGTGATAATAAACTGTGGTGACAATACCAAATGCTGGCTAGGACGTGGAGAAGGCATCTCTCGCCCATTGCAGGTGGGAATGTAAACCGGCACAGCTGATCTAAAGTAGGCTAGCAATTTCTCAAAAATCTGAACCATAAGCTTATTATAGTGACTCAACAATTGCATTCCCATATATTTATCCCAGAAAATGAACACTTACGTACACAGAGAAACCTATGCATGCATGTTTATAGCATATCATTTTGTAGTGATGGAATGCTGGAAACAACCAGAACACCTTACAGGTGGATAATTAAACAAACTGCCCATCCATCTGACGAGATACTACTTGGTGGAGAAAAGGAAGGAAGTATTTGTGACAACTTATAGGGATCTTAAAGGCATTCAGTTGAACAGAGAGAGACAGTGTCACATACTGTAGGAGCGTCCTTACTGATCACCATCAAAGTGACAGAGATGGAGCAGAGGTTAGCATTTGCCAGGGATTTGGAATAGTGGGAGTGGGGTCACTAAGACGCAACCCACAGGGAACCCTTTAGGGTCACGGCGCTGTGTGTGAAAGACTCGACCTAAGCAGAAGCTGGGAATGGTCAGGCTTGGTTATAAATAGCATTCACTTGGTCATTATAGTGAAGACACTGTCTGTTAAGCTGTCCCAAATTATGGGATGATCACATTGGGGGGATGGGAGGAGCAAGTGTGACAGGAAGTCAGCAGTAGAGGCCATTACATGGGTCGTGGGAAGTCAATCAGTAATGCCTAAGAGTAAAAAATCAAAATCAGCATCATCAACCCGTGTGTGAGATGTAAAACCTGGCATAATCAGCTAACAGGGTTGCAGATGGCAGCCGGTGGGAGTGGACTGTGCGTGGCTGCCAGGCCGGCTCCAGGCTTCCTACGGAGAACTCACAGGGCTGTTCTGCTCCTAGCCTGTGTGCACGTGGAACCTTGATACAGCTGAAAATGGAGTGTAAGACCATTAGGTTAGCGTAAAGGAGTTACACAAAAAAGATTGTCCACACTATTAGCAATAGTGAGGGAATTTTATAAGCTTTCTGAATATAAGATTGATGTTCAAAACCCAGCTTCAAACCTATTCAGCAGTCAAAAACCAGTGAAAAAAAGTAATCATAATTTTTAGAGATTTCATAAACCAGAAAGTATTAAAGGTAGCTCTAAGAATGCATACAACCATTATGGGGGAAGAAACTGCAAAATTATAAATTGACAGTTATAAAAGAAAACCCAAATAAGAAGAGATAGGCTATGCCCATCAATGGGAAGACTCAATATTGGCAAGAGGTCCATTTGCCCAAATTAATGTATAAATTCAATGCAATCAAATCATTCTAAAAGGGTTTTCATGAAACTCAGCAGGGCGAGTTTAAAATACATTTGGGCCAAGAATAGGCCAGACAATTTTGAACAAGAAAAGGTGAGGCGATTTGCCCTAAAGGAGTATCAAAACTTATTACGAAGTTATTCAAACTAAGAGTGCAGTGTTGACAAAGGGAGGGGTAAGTAGATCAGTGGAACAAAGAGGTCATCAAGAGAGCTCAGGTTTCTAGAGAGTTGATAGATGGCAGGGATGGAGATGCATTCTGAGAGTGCTGGGTGATGCATGCTTGCAGGAAAAAAGATGCTACCATCTATAGCATGCATGCAGGTGCACACACACACACTCGCCAGAAAAAAGAGCAACACTGCAAACAAATTTCTGTAACAAAAGCTTCCAAATGCTAACAACGCTGTTGCTTTGTGAACAACACTAGCAGAGAACAAGGGGACTCTCCTACGTGTACCCAAGGAAACAAATACATGAATGTCTTGTTGCAAAGCTGTCCCAGCAAAAACATTGAATAAAGCTTCACTCTCCATCATGACAAGAATCTATAAACGGTGCGGTATGCCTGCATGGAAGACCACAGAGCAGCGGGGAATTAATCAAATGGAGCTACACACATCTACAGGGATAAATTCCATAAACTCCTATGCATAATAAATAAAGTTCCAGAATGCTGTGTACAATATAATAACATGTAAAATTTGAAACATGCCAAGGAATGCTGTCCGTTCCTTAAGGGTTTATCCATATGTCATAACAGTGTAAAATCATGCTTAGGAATGACCAACTTCAAGACAAGGTTTTTAAGAAGGAACTAAAGGATACGATGGCAAAAGTAAATATTTTGTGAAGGCAGAATGATGGGTCCATGGGTATTTTTTATATTATAGATTTCAGAGTAGAAAACTGCTTATTCAATATTTTGGTGATTTCAAAATAAATACATGTTAAAATAAAATCATATTACAAAAGCCTCAGATAAAAGGAAGAAAGTGCTCTGAAAACTAAGAGCTGGTCATGATCAAGGGCAGGATGGAGCCCTGTTTCCCTGAGCAGACTGCTTCTCTTTAGAGTGGAGTGTAACTCAGCACGGCGGGACCAAGGCAGCCCATGGCCTCATCTGAACTCAGCTCCAGAGCTCTGAGGGAGGGAAGAGCAGGGGAGTGTTGGGGAGGGAGCATGTCCATTGGGATGGCAGAGAGACGGGCAGGGGTCTTGGTGACCTAGGGGTCTTTGCAGCTTCTTCTTCCCAATTGAACCCGCTGGAGAGGGCAGCAGGCAACGTATCACAGGGCATACAGGAACTGTAGGAGAAAAAATGACCCAATCATTCATTCACTCATGTATTGATTCCACGAGTGTACAGTGAGCCCTTACTGCACACCTGCTACTCTGCTTAGGCCAAGTTCATGGTGCACATTGGAAGCGACGCCCCCACGCCCCACTGTCTGGGTTCTGAACTCGGACACCCACATGCATCTTTGCCACCAGTCCAAACCTGCATGCTCCTCACATGGGTTCTATTAGTTGATTTTAGCAATATTTTCCTTATTCACTCCAAAGATACACCACATGAAAACTGAAATGCATAACAGCATACAGAGAGTCTGTAGCCAGGGTCTTGACCTTTATCCCATCCCCACACCTTGGATCTCCACTTCCAGGGTCCCAGGGACTTGGGCTTGGAAATCTCCTACCCCAGGGCTCTGCCCAGTGCATAAAGTTGGAGGTTCTGAGAATTCCAAAAGACTCTGGAGAAAGCAAGAGTGTTCACAATCTTCTCTTGCGGCTAGATCATCCCTGGGGACACTGGGTGACTTCGTGTGCTTGCCCTGGACTCCCCTTGCCAGGCCACAAACACGGCCCTGATCTCCTTCCCTAAGGACTAGTGTCCACCTTGACCTCACCTGTCACAGGTGTCGCCACCTGCAGATGTAGGTGACCGTGAAACTCAACACCAGCAGAACCTTGAGGCCCAGGAGTAAGGCCACAAAAACAACGGCAGGGATTTCCAGACCTAAGATGCCAGGGGACAGAAGGAGCCAGTGAGTGTGCTTCAATGCCCTGAGGTCGGAAGTCCCCGAGTCCCCAAGTTACACCCAGTTCCATCAGAATCCAAGCCCATGCTCTTGTGGCTGGCTTAATGCAAGCTCACTTAGCACCACTTTATAGATGAATACATTGAGGCCTGAGACGATAATCAACTCAGTTGTCTAAGTTCACGCAGCTGTAATTACTGGAAACTAAAAAATAGCTTTACTTGAATTCAAACACTTGTAACAGTAGCTGACATTCACACAGACATACGTGTGGACTACACATATATATTTATAATGTAATGAAGCGTGTATATTAATTCACTTAATCCTCACAAGGACGCAGTAAGTGAGGAGCCTCCTTCACACCCTCTCTCCAGGTGCACAACTGGGCACAGGGAATTCAGAGCCTGAGTTAACCGGAAGAACTTCTCCATCCTCACCTGATTCTCCCCCCATCCCCACCCCTGCAATGAGTAAGGTTGCTCAGGCGAGTCCTAAGGATCAACGCACAGGCGAGGCTGCCTCCGCAGAATTCACCAACCATTTTAAAAAGGCAGCCACATGGACAGCCCTTGCAGGGGAGGGCACCCAGCTGAGCTCTCAGGGCCACTGCCCAGAGGCCGAGCTCAGAGACGGCTCTCTCCGCAGAAACTTCCAAGAGGGCCACCACCCGCCGAGGGAAGCCACTGGCCAGAAACCGCTCTGGCTATCCAAGGAACTGCAGGCTCTTAAGCTGAACAAGACTTTGACGATGATCATGTTTCCCCTCCTCCCAGTGTCCCGGGAACCCACTCAGGAGATCCCCGCTGAGGGGCCCTCACCTGGGCTCCCGAGGGTGCGTGCTGTCGTGGACAGGATGAGGCTGGCCTGGATGGGAGGCTGGTCCTCGTGCTGCACCCTGCAGGTAACCACCCGCTCAGTCCTCTGCACCGACGCATTCACGAGATGCAAGCTCTTCAGGCTGTAGGAGCCGTCTCCGTTCCTCCTGGACAGGGGCTGCTCGGTTCCCTTTTGCGTGTGGCAGTCCTCCACCCAGGTGAGATACACACTTTGTGGATAGAATCTCTGCACGTGGCAGGTGACCGCCACCAAGCCGGAGGACGCTGAAGACTGGGACACTGTCACTGCAGGGGAAACTGACAAAGCCCAGAGAAAGCAGAAAGTGACCGTGGGAAGTCTGCCGTGGGGGGACAGGGGCATCTGCTCAAGGCCTAACCCAGAGCTGCGCTGGGGGACAGACGCCTGCAGAGGAGACCGGGCTGGGTGAGGCTGCGAGTGCATGAATGAAGGCACGCTCGGAGGGCTGGGTGGGTGCAGGGAGGAACGAATGGGATGGATGGATGCCAGCCTCATCTTCCCTTTTCCCACTTTGCCCATGGAAGAGGAAAAGATAAGGTGTGAATTCCACTTCACTGGCTACAAATTGGTCGACTCCCTTATGCCTGGGTTGTGCTGAGATCTGAAGATTCTTAGGCTCTGCTCCGAGACCTAAGACTTTACACAGGAAGGCCTTGAGTGTGGAGAGGGTGAGGCACTTGCCAACGTCACACGCGGCAAAGCTGGGATTGCACTGGAGGCAGTGTTCTTGGCTCTGTGCTATTCTGACACCCAAATGATACAGCAGTAAACACTTGATTCTGAGCACCTGCAACTCTAGCCTAATGACCCTGAGATTTTTCTCCTTTAACCAGATTTTCCAGCTGTGCAACAGAAAATGTTCACAATGAGAAACACTGGAGGGACCCTGTCCTAGTTCAGTGGACTTCCTATAAACGCCCAGCGTGGCACAGCTTCAGCAAGGGCTGGGAGACCTGGCTTCTGGTCCTGGCACCGACACCACAGTCAGCTGCAAGACTCTGCACAAGTCATCCGTGCTCTGTTTTCAAGACTGCAATGAGGAAATTCTCTAAGGTCAGATGAGCTCTCACGGGTACAGTTCAGACAGATTCCAGGTCCTGGTCTGGGGTAGAAAGAATGATTCTTATGTAGTGCAATCTGAAAGAACTAAAGGCATCTGATTTCACACTTGATCTTAGCCAAAAGGCCAAGAAGTGATGGCATCTGATTTCAAAATTCCCCTTTTTCACTCACAGCCCACTCAGACCTGTAAAATTCTGTCAGCGATTTTGCTAATGGGTTGGACAGCTCAGACAAGACACGGTCCCCAGTGCTCACTCCGGGTGCTGCGTCTCTCCCTGCGGAACAGCACAGGGACTCCCACCGAGCAAAGTAAGACCTGAGACAGGAGGCCCAGGATGGTGAAGGCCTGACAGCTGGGGTGGAGCCCATGGGGAGAAGCTGGGGCGAGCTGCCACGGGGCAGGTGCCACGGGGCTCAGGTGGCCTATTCTAGCTCTCAGTTGCACAGTGTCCAACTCAGTGTTAGGAGGACAGAGGCCTGGACGCAGCGGGGGACAACTGTGTCCATGCACACCATGGCAGTGTTTGAGACCCCGTGTGTGTATTTCTTATTTATTCTTCACAAAACTGAGTGAGGTAAAC
Source organism: Oryctolagus cuniculus (assembly GCF_051225735.1). Lineage (NCBI taxonomy): Eukaryota > Metazoa > Chordata > Mammalia > Lagomorpha > Leporidae > Oryctolagus > Oryctolagus cuniculus. The sequence continues at coordinate 27,414,359 of NC_142877.1, forward strand.
ACAGAAAATCACTTGGTATGGGAAAAGCAAAAAGCGACCCTTAGCAGGAACCTATACAAAGTCAGGTCCCAATTTCATAGAAACAATCAAGGCAGAATTGCTTGAAATCTCATCTTGAAACACATGTAATTAATAAAAATAATTTTATTTCATGTGGATTTTTAATTTGATATAGGATATAATTGCAGCCATGAATCAAACAGAAGGAACAAGTGTTGGCAGTGGAAGGAACCTGATAGAATTTTCTCCCCCAAACTTATGCTATGGTTCCAACAAATCCTTCATCTCCAGTTGCACATTCACAGCACAACCATTAATAGGTAATTTGGGAAAATTATTTGAAAATTTTCAAATCTTTTGTCGATTTTCACAGAGGCCCCTTTTAATCCGTGTTCCTTCTGTAAAGTGCCCATAGCGTCATTATCACAGATTTTCTTTCCTTTCTTCTTCTATTTTTTAAAAATAACTTTTAGTTTTATTTATCTGGAAGGCAGAGAGACAGAGAAGTTCCATCTGTTGGTTCACTCCCCAAATGCCCGCGTAGCCAAGGCTGGGCCAGGCTGAAGGCAGAAGCTTGGAACTCAGTCAGGGTCTCCTGTGTGAGTGGCGGGGGCCCCAGTATCTGAATCATCAGCTGCTCTAGGGTGTGCACTGGCGGGAAGCTGGATCAGAAGCTGGCACTCAAGTCCAGGTGCTCAGACATGGCACGCGGGCGTCGTACGCAGCGTCTCCACCCCTGCACCAAACGCCCACCCCTCTGCTTCCACACCCAGGTGCACAGAGTTTCGTCTGAGACCGCCGCACTTCATTCCCACCAAGTTCACAGATGATTGTGGCTAGACCTCCGATTTCCCCTTGCAGCAGAAGTGGGTCCTGTTCACACGGGACGATCTGGTGACCAGCCTCCTGCAGAAGGCGTCTGAGCTCCAATTCCCCTCCCACGCCCCCTCCCGGACCGCAAGGCAGCCACCTTGCACACGGAGAGGGGGCCACCCGCACATGGAGTCCCACCCCAGCTGCCACGCCTGCCTGCCCCATCTGCCTCAGGGTTCTCTGCAACTATGGGACACCCCAGTCTCCCCTCCATGGGACGCGCTGAGGCATCACCTGCGTGCACGTGCCTCAGATGGTCCCCCACACACACTGGCAAGAAGCCCCCATTGTCCACGGTCTCTTAGACACCCTTGGGGGCACCCCCCTGGGCACCACTTCCCAACCTCCTGCCCCTGGTTCTGGGCTTCAGGCTCTGCTTTCAGGGGATCCAAAATAAAGACCCCCCCCCCCCGCACCCTACCCCCAAGACTTGTGCGATGGGAGACACAACCCGAGAGCAGCAGCTAACTTTATATGCAATCATCTCGCTCGTCAATACTTGTATTTGCTATGACTTCTTCTCCACACAACTGTCCTTGCTATAGGGAACTGCGTCATAAATGCTCAAGGAACGGGCTTCTGGCCTCAGTTAAGACACCCACTCCACACCAGAGACCTCTGCTCTGGCCCCAGCTTCCTGCTAATGCACACCCTGTGAGACAGCAGGTGATGGCTCAACTGTCTCGGCCACCCCTGTGGGGGACCCGGATGGAGCGCCAGGCTCCTGGCCTCAGCCTGGTCCAACCTTGGCTACTACAGGCATTGGGGGAGTGAACCAGAGGATGGACGATCTCTGTCTCTGCTTTTCAAATACGAACAGTAATGACTCGGATAAGGAGGACCCCCTGAACTATCCATTTTCTATTGTAAGCCAAAGATACTGAGGCTGAGAGAACAAAGGCAGCTTGGAGGTGAGCCCGCAGCAGGTGCAGGCAGTGGAGTGGAGACCCTGCCCCGCGGCAGCGCAACCATCTTGGAAGCCTTCACTCCCGGACACCACGGACGAGACCAACAGCTGCGTGCACCGGACGTTACCCCACAGGACCGTGTGTCCATGCGTAACTGAGGGCGCGCTCGGCTGCTTCAGGATTTACCACCGGCATGCCTCCTGGTAAAAGCACCGGCTCCCTTCCATGATAACAGCACGCTCCTCCCCTATCTTGTGGATGAGAAAGTGAAGAAGAAAATATTGTGCGAACTGTAAAGTCCGATACGCATTTAAAGAATGCATTTTACGGCCAGCGCCTTGGCTCACTAGGCTAATCCTCCGCCTTGCGGTGCCGGCACACCGGGTTCTAGTCCCGGTCGGGGCGCTGGATTCTGTCCCAGTTGCCCCTCTTCCAGGCCAGCTCTCTGCTGTGGCCAGGGAGTGCAGTGGAGGATGGCCCAAGTACTTGGGCCCTGCACCCCATGGGAGACCAGGAGAAGTACCTGGCTCCTGCCATCGGATCAGCGTGGTGTGCCGGCTGTGGCGGCCATTGGAGGGTGAACCAACAGCAAAGGAAGACCTTTCTGTCTGTCTCTCTCACTGTCCACTCTGCCTGTCAAAAAAAAAAAAAAAAAAAAAAAGAATGCATTTACTGCTGTGCATGCCTGGACCCCTCACTTGCCTTCTCTGGGCTTTAGAATGGTCTTCGGCGATAGAATGGTCACTACCGTTCCCTCCGGGCTCGGTACCTTTTGACCTCACAGAATTCACAGATCTGCCAAAGCATGGAAAAACCAACCAAAAGACCAGACGAAGAATCAGGCCCACGCCAAGAACAACGAAAGAGCTAGAGACTCCAGAGCCCTGGAAGTTCGAAGCTCACAAAGCCCTTCACTCTTCTTCATGTGAAACAATAATAATAAAGCCGCATTCTCAGAGGAGAAATATTCTGTCTCCACCTTGCAGGTGCAAGGAGTACCCTCTGGAAGGCACTGTTGAAGGCTAATGATTGGTAACAGCTGCCCCGTCTGAGCGGCGAGTGGGAGCAAGGCACTGTGTTAAGCACCCAGGTGTTGTGTTGAGTACTCCGCAGGTGTTAAGCATCCTGTACAGAGCTGTGCTAAGTACCCTGCAGGTGTTGTGTTGAGTACTCCACAGGTGTTAAGCATCCTGTGCAGAACTGTGCTAAGTACCCTGCAGGTGCTGTGTTGAGTACTCCACAGGTGTTAAGCATCCTGTGCAGAACTGTGCTAAGTACCCTGCAGGTGCTGTGTTGAGTACTCCACAGGTGTTAAGCATCCTGTGCAGAACTGTGCTAAGTACCCTGCAGGTGCTGTGTTGAGTGCTCTGCAGGTGTTAAGCATCCTGTGCAGAACTGTGCTAAGTACCCTGCAGGTGCTGCTCCACTGAATCACTGTGTGAGCCAAGAGAGGACTATGCTTTCTTCAGCGAAGAAACCAAGGCTCAGCCATGGCCACGACCCGGCTCGGCACTCAGGCGGCGCAGCAGAGAGAAAGGCCTTACCCCGGAGGTACTGGCTCAGGTGGACAGACTGCTCGAAGACCAGCGTGGGCCCGTGCTTGACATGGCAGACGACGGAGGAGAACAGGTCGTCCGCCCGGAGCGGCACGAGCACGCTGCTGGTCACGTTGTAGGTGTGCCCGCTGGGCTGCACGCTGGTCTGCGACCTGGGCAGCTTGCTGCTGTTCTTAAACCAGATGACCGTCACGTGCTGCGTGTAGACCCCCGAGGAGCTGTAGGTCAGCTGGATGCTGGTGCCAGGCTTGGAGCGCTGACGCGGGCCTTCCAGGTTGACGGAGTGGGCCATCCTGCCTGCAGGGAGAGCCGCCGGTGTGAGGGCACAGCCGGGCCCAAGGCGGCTGGGAGCCAGCCCTGGCTTCCTCCTGCCCGAGGCTCGAGGTTTGCGCTCTCGTAGGAGCCGAGGTCAGGCCAGAGGGGGAGCATGCCCATCATGCCGACCCTGGCACGGGCTCTTCCCAGCTCACTGGGAGCTCCCACAAAGCCTGGGGCATGGGAGCTGTTGCCAGCCCATTCCACAGACAGGCAAACAGAGGCCCAGACAGACTTGGTAACTGCTCAAGGCCTTTGGCTGGCTGGCAGGGGCAGAGCTGAGGTGCTGAGCCAGGCAGTCTGGCCCCCGGGCCTGACTTCAGGCTCCTGGACCAAGGCATGGGTGGGTGGTGAGGGGGTGAGAGCAGCCAGGCAGAGGTGAGGGGCACAGGCTTTGGGGTCGCCTGTCCAAGTCTGCACCCCAACCCTTCCTCTGGGTGAGTCTGAGCCACTCAACTCTAAGCCTCGGCTTTCTCATCTGTAAGACGGGAATGACTCAATTCTCAGCGCTGACTGATAACTCTGCTTTTCAAATGAATAAATGAATCCTAAAAAAAAAAAAATTATTTAAGACCGGGATCTGAGGAGACGCTTCAGATAACCCTCGGGTTCGCATCCCCAGGCAGGAGAGAAGAGAAAAACGCGGGGCAGGCGGGGGCCAGGAGAGCGGACTGGCTTGCATTCCAGCCCCGGCGCCGCTCCCCAGGCCCTCGGAGGGGCCTGCCCGGCCGTCCCGCGGGCGCCGAAGTAAGTGCTCAGCGGGTGTGGGCCGAACCGGATCCCAGACACCGGGCGTTTGTACCAAGGACGGAGCCACGGGAGCGCGGCTCCGGGCCAGCGGGCAGGGGCCCACGCCCGCGGCGCTCTGCGGCGGGCGGGACTCGACGCGGACGCAACCCGACCCGCTCCCGGCTCCTCGCGGCGGCCAGGCCGAGGCCAGCGCCGGTCCGGAGAGGCAGAGGCCGGTGGAAGCCCCGCGGCCTCGCCCACCCCGTCCCCGGCCGCGCCTAGGGCGCCTCACACCCCCGCCTCCTGGGGAGCGCCCCGTCCCACTTCCCGCGCTCCGGCAGAGCGGCCGGTCCAGACGCCCGCTCACCTGGGCGGGGCCAATCGTAGTCCCCTCCCCCTACCCCCAGCAACTCGTTCTCCCACGCTCCTCCTAGCAGGACCTCAGGAAAGCGGGCCCTTTGGCCCGGACTGCGGCCGGCAGCGCCCCCTGGTGGGCAAAAGGATCTAAGGATGCGTGCGAGAGGGATGGACCAGGACTTGGAGGAGAAAGAGGCTGGGGCTGGGGCGAGGGAAGGAGGACTCGCCATCCACGCTCTTTCCCGTGTAAGTCGGGAATTCTGCTCTGCACAGTTCACTTTCAAAAGCTTCCGAGGGTCCTTCCTAGAAGGAGTCTGAGTGCCCAGCTGTCCTTAACTCGCACCCAGGCGCTGAGGCAGGTGCGTGGGATTGGGAAGGGGGCGTCGCACCCCTCCTTCTAGGTATGAGGTTGGAGAAAAGTGGATTTGGGGTGAATGTGTGAGGGTTTTCTGCACCCTTGCGCCCATCACCGTCACGCACTCCTAGCCCGAGTCCCCGCCCCTTCCTGGCCACGCTGCCCCGGGGGAGCCGGGCCAGAGCCGCACCCACCTTTCTTGGGCTCGGGTGCCTGTGCTCGCAGGGTGACGTTGGCCTGGACAGGAGGCTGATCATCCTGGACCACCCAGCAGGCAAACTCACTCCCTTCCAGCGTGGCCTCTGCCTGCCACGTGTGCTTCAGAGAGTACGTCCCGTCTGCGTTTCTTGTGACCGCGGGCCACTCCACGGTCAGGAAGGTGTGCCTGTTCTCCATCCAGGTGAGGGACAGGGGGGAGGGGTAGAAGTGGCTGGCGTGGCAGGTGAGGTTCACTCTCTGACGCTCGCGGACGTGGGTCGCAGACGGGTTGGTGGTGATCCTCAGGGTGGGGATGACTGGACAGGGAGACAGTAATTAGGGTGTGGTGGGGTTTAACCCCTGCCTGCCCGCCCCTGTGCCCCCTCCTGGGGACCAGCCTCAGGATGGCTCGCTCAGTGTAAGGCAAATGGGGTTAAATGTTCAAGTCCATTAGACACAGGCAGGGGCTCAGGGGTGGCTGGCGTATTGTTTTCTGTTGTGTTTGAAATAATTCATACGGTACAGTCGAATTTTCAGGGTGATTAAAAGTCCCCCTGAGGACAAGGACTTCACTTTGTTCATCGCAACATCCCTAACACTGTGAAAGTACCTGGCACACCGTGGGTGCTCCATATTAATTGAATGAATGATAAACATTTAAATCAGTCAAAAGTAACATACAAACAAAGAGGTTGTGAGGGCGAGGCCACACCAGTGGAGAACACGACAATGAAACACGTGTGGCCGGTTCTACTGTGCCCGGTGCTCTCCGAGGGGTGTTATGAAGGGCGACACGTGCTCTTCAGAGGGGTTGGACAGAGAAGGGCTTAGTATCATTCCCATTTCACCAGGAAACAGGCTCAAAAGGGTGAAGGAGCACAAGCAAACCCACACGGCCTGCAGTGACTCAAGTAGGAGTGTTAGAGCCCAGACAGCTGTCCTCTGCAATCAGTGTTTTCTCTCCTTTTTTTTTTTTTTTTGAAGATTAATTAATTAGTTTGAAAGGAGGATCTTCCAACTGCTGGTTCACTCTGTGAATGGCTGCAATGGCTGCAATGGCCAGGACGGGGCCAGGCTGAAACCAGGAGCCAGGAACTCCATCTGGGTCTTCCACGTGGACAGCAGGGGCCTAAATTCGTGGGGCATTGTCGGCTGCTTCCCCAGGTGCATCAGCAGGGAGTTGGTGGGGAAGCAGAGCCGCCAGGACTCAAACCGGAGCTCTGCCGTGGGACGCTGGTGCAACGGGCGGCACCACGGCACCGGCCTTGGGAACAGGCTGGGCGATTCTGGGCCCCCATTTGTGAGATGGGGCTGTGTCTGGGGGAACCCCTGCAAGTCCATGCCGCCAGGGCCGGCCCCTGCCCCGCTCACCTCGGAGCACCTGCGAGAGGTTCAGGGCCGCCCGCAGGGGCTTGGGCAGGACGCGGTGTGTGATTTCGCAGGCGATCGTGGACCACACGTCCTGGCGGGCCAGCGTCACCCAGGCCTTGCTGCTGACCGAGTAATTGCCTCCATCGTGAGGCAGCAGGTGCTGCGCCGAGGCTGGGTGCTCGTCGCTGTCCTTCAGCCAGGTGACATTGATGTCCTGGGAGCCGAAGGGGCCAGCCGTGCAGTTGAAAGGCACGGAAGCTCCAGGGGTTGTCCTTGAGGAAGGGCCCGTGAGGGTGATGAAGAACTTCCCAGCTGCAAAACAGAAGGTCCATGACCGCATGCGCGGAGCGGAGCGGGCTGGCAAGGGACGGAGGTGGAGGGCTGCACAGCAGGGCAGGTCCTGGGTCTGCACACGGAGACATACGTGGCCAGGGCACAAGCAAATACAGCTGGGATGCAGACAGAGAACAGCGAGGGGCTGGTTCCCCAAGGGTGGAGCTGAAAGTGAGGAGTGAACGGGAGCCTCGCTGAGTGTGGGGACAGCAGGCACCCACCGCTGTGTGGGTCATCAGCGTGGGAGGCAGCCAGGCTTGGGGACAGAGGCCCTCCAGCAGAGGGCGAGCTGGCTCCTTCCCCCTTTCTAGAGATGAGCAGGGCATTGGGCGTGCAGCCCCGGTGGGGACCGGCTCAGGGAGCCCAGCAAGGGGTCACACGGGGATGTGACGGTGGCCTGGACTGGGGTGGTGAGGAACGAAGGGACTGGGAATGCATGTGAGAGACGGAGCCTGCCAGCCTGGCGGAGTCCTGGGTGGGTGGAAGCAGAGTGAATCCCGGATGAGCACCCCTGCCCGGGCCCCCTGACCCCCAGCATCAGGTGGCTGTGAGCCTGTGTTTTTGAGATGGGAAGTACTGGGGGAGGACCGTGCTGGATGGCTAGGGTCAAGATTCTCCTTTCACATGTAAACTGAGAGCACCAAGCCTCCTGGCAGCCACCCTCAGGGGACTCCCCCATCACCACGGGGTTGGGTCCCCTGCTTGTTCTCCCCCAGTGATGGGCAGCTCTCCCCACCCTGGCAGCTTCACCCAGGACTGAAGCAAAGGAGTTTCCGCCCTGATCCTGGGACGCACCAGTGCTGTCTCTGAGCAGAAGAGCAGACGAGGACAGCTGTCCAGGTCCTCAGAGTATCCCTGGGCCCCTGCTCCACACCAGGCCAGGAGTGGGGTGCTGGGGGCACAGAGATGAGTCTGCATCTGCTCAAGTGGTAGATGCGGGGGACAGGCAGACAGGCCAGCAGGGACAACACAGGGACAGGTGGCAGAGGGCAGCAGGAGGCTGTGGGGCTTGTCCTCTCGCTGCACACAGCACCCTGCCATTTGCAAGATGCTCTGGGGGTGCGTGCTCATCTTCACCCACACCCCACCCGTGGGAGTCTGGCATGAGCACCCCCACTTTCTGAAAAGGAGGCAGAGACTCAGAGAGGGTTAGCAAGCTGCTCCAGGTTGCACAGCCTGTCAGTGGCTGCTGAGGGCTTACTGGGTTGGTCAGGGGACTTCTCTCTCCCCCTGTCTGTCTGCCCCCCACACCCTCTGACCCAGCCCAGAGCTGACAGCAGGGACACCGGCTGGGAGGTGGGCTCCTCTTTCACCCGGGCCTCCCCACGGCCCTGACCCATGTGTCGCATCTTCCTGCTCTCACCCCCAACTCCATCGTCTCCCTTCTCCCACAAGGTCCTCATCGAGGAGGAGAAATGACACCTGGCAGGCAAGAAAATGGCTTGGCGAGAGCCTGAGGCTGTGTTCTGCCCGGGACCCAGGTGTGGGGATTGGGTCTCCCTGGAATCCCCAGGGGCAGGGCTCAGGACTCACCTGTGAGTCCCAGCAGCAGGGCGGACAGGAGGAAGTCCAGCGCCTGCCCAGGTGGGGCAGGCATGGCGAGAGGCTACAGCGTCCCTGGTCCAGCCCGACCACAACCCTTGGACGAGGCTCTGCACAAGCCTAGGTGTCCTGATGGCTGGGTCTGCCTTATACGTTCCACTGCCCACCCACCCCCAAGCGTGGGGCAAGGTTTGAGCCACCACGAGAGAAGTGGTCACTGTGGCCAAGGCCTCTTCCAAACCCCAAACCCCTGGGTAGGGCGGCTTCTGCTGCCTGCTCTGGCTGGACACTGGCTCTCGGATGCACTTGCGCTGGGCTGGGAGGGGCTGGGGCTCTGCCTCAAGCTTCAGGCCCTGGAGCTGCCTTCTGATATGCTGGCCTTGGGAGTCCCGGATCTGGAGGCTCCTCCACATCAAACAGGCATCACTGAGAAGCAGATCTGTTCCAGGCTCAGGATGGCTTCTGCTGCTACTGGCTGGATCAGAACTGGATGAGTATGCCACCATGCGAAGAAGAAAGGGCATGCACTTGGAAGCCCCCCTGCCTCGCCATTTCAGGAGGCCCAGAATCATCCACTGAGCTCCCAGCTGGGGGAAAAGGAATTTGTAACAGAACAGCCACCTGTTCCCCTGGCTTCCCCCAGCCTCCCGCCATCCCCTCACTGTACTCTGCGCCTTCCCACGGTTGGCCCTGACCCAGAGGCTTGCCTGCGTTGATCTGTCTCCGCCCAGAAAGGGGATTTGCCAGGAAGATGCTACATCTTGCAGCTAGCACGGTGCCAGGAGCATCGTGGGTGCTTGGTAGCGATGAACGGGCCTTTGGGGCCGGGGAAGTCCTGAGGACTGATTAGGAGGCAGCAAGTCTGGCCTGCTCCTCTGGCCACCGCAGTGCCCCGGTCCATACCGCAGCACCAGCCAGGAGAAGCTGTCGGCCTGGGGTGGGCATCTTGTGAAACCTCCCCTTCCTCTCTACTCCACGGCCGCCCGGCTCGGCGAGTCATAACGACCAGGTTACTCCTGGAGATATGACGGCCTGCAGGAGGAGGAGGCCGGCTCGTCTCTCTCCTCGTGTCTCCCGAGACAACTGTGGACTTGATGATCCACTCGTGTGCCCCTGTGAGCAGAAGGAAAGGGTACTGAAAAGACTGATCTGGCAGAGAGATCAGGTGGCAGGGGAGCAGCCAGGACTTCCTCCATGCAGAGGAGCCGGGGCCAGGGGCCTTCGAGAGTCCCCTCTGGAGGCGGGTGGCTGGGCTTACCGGGTTCTGCCTGCAGTCCACTGGGAGCGCTGGCCACCCGCAGGAGGGATGCAGCACGGACTGCAGGCTGGGAGTTGGGGAGCAGGGTGTACTTGGCGTGAGGGAGACTGTGCAGGGAGCTTCCCCGCGACACACACACATGCGTGTGCACATGAGGTGCCTCTTGGGGACCGCACCTGTGCCCAGGAGACCGCCAGCTTCTAGATCCCACCACAGAGGGCAGAGCGCTGTTGGGCGAGAAAGGCTCACTTCTCCTCCCTCTCTTCCCGGGCCCAAATACAGCAGGGGCAGAGGAGCCCCATTCAAAGATCAGCTCACATGCACGCAGGATCTAGGGCGGGGCTCGGCGGAGGCGAGGTGGGACGTAGGCACTAAATTGGACATGAAACTGACATTTTATAGCAGGCTAGTTAGGACTGGACTTTCAACAAGGCTTGGCCCCAGAGAGCTCCTGGTTCCTGGCTTCCATCTGGCACCGCACTGGCCTTTGCGGCCATTTCAGAGTGAAACAGCCAATGGAAGACCTCACTGTCCCTCTCTGTGTCTCTCTGCAACTCTGCCTGTCAAATAAATAAATAAATCTTTAAAAACTATTATCTCAAATAAAATAGTTTAAAAAATTTAAAAGGATTAGGTGAAATTCATCTGAACTAATATAATTTATTTAATCCAATATCCAAAGTTGCATCATTTCAACATGTGAAACATTATAAAATATTGTGATACTTTACACGCCTTTTTTTTTTTTTTAATACCTTGCGTTCTCTGCAAAGTAAAGTGCAGTGCTACTGTTAGAGGGCACGGGTTCTGTTTGCCCAGGGGGCGTCACCAGATCAGCAGCCGCGGGCTTTCCCAGGGGGAAAGCTTTTTTTTTTTTTTTTTTTTCTTTTTGCCAGACAGAGTTAGACAGTGAGAGACAGAGAGAAAGGTCTTCCTTCCATTGGTTCACTCCCCAAATGGCTGCCACGGCTGGTGCGCTGCGCCGATCCGAAGCCAGGAGCCAGGTGCTTCCTCCTGGTCTCCCATGCAGGCGCAGGGCCCAAGCACTTGGGCCATCCTCCACTGTACTCCCGGGCTCAGCAGAGAGCTGGACTGGAAGAGGGGCAACCAGGACAGAATCCGGCGTCCCAACCGGGACTAGAATCCGGGGTGCTGGCGCCGCAGGCAGAGGATTAGCCAAGTGAGCCACGGTGCCGGCCAGGAAAGCTTTCTTTACCAGGGACAAGTGAAGGAGACAGTGGGGAGGTTTGGTTCCCTCCCTGGGGTGCAGTTTGCCAGGGTTCTATAGCGAGGGTCGGGGGGGGGGGGGAGGGGAGCGTCCAGGATGTAGAAACCAGAGCATGGGAGGGCGCTTCCTGCTCAGCCACAGGCATCTTCATTCGAAAATCTGACTCCCGCTGAGCTCTCCGCCTCCCAGTACAGTGTTGGGGAAGAGAAGGCGCCTGCGACATCCTCCGAGACACGGGCTTCAGCCAGCAAACAGTTTCAGATCCTCTGCCTCTGTTCCCTCTCTTGCCCAATACTCCTGGTTACACCACCAAAACAATAAAGTCCTGTTTCAGCAACAAAATTTCACTGCTTAGTTTTTAAATAAAAATTAGGTAAAATTATATAAAATAAAATATTCAATTATCTGGTGCCACATTTCTAGTGCTCAATAGCAACGTGTGGCTACTGGCTACCATGTTGGACAGCCAGGTCTTGGATGAAGCATACTTTTCTCAGGAAATCCTACCCTGACTCCCCCAAGGGTTCCAGTACTTCTCTTGCATAGCACTTAGCACAGGTGTAATCAGATTTGCAATTATTTGTCCAACGCTGTTTCTCCTATTGGGTTGTAGACTCCGGAGGACAGGGGTTATGTGCTCGTCCACTACTGTGAATATGTATCTGGAACACAGTTAAGGAGTCAGTGGGATGGTTTGGTTCACATCTATCTGTTAGACGGAAGGATCATTCCATGGATAGATGTTGGATTCCCAGATGGATGGATGGATCCATGGATGGAAGGGATAGATGGATGGATCCATGGATAGATGTTGGGTCTATAGATGGATGGATGGATCCACGGATGGAAGAATGGATGGGTGGATAGCTCCATTGATGGATGGATGGATCCATGGGTAGAGGTTTGGGTCCATAGACAGGTGGATGAATTCGTGGATGGAAGAATGGATGGGTCACTGGCTAACTAAAGTAAAAGGAGGGTATGTGCTGTGGGGTAAGGGAAAGAAGGAAGTACTCCCAGTGGGAAAGCAGAAAAGGTTTCCTGGAGGAAGTGGGTTTGCTTTCAAAGGCTCTCGAATCTACAGCGTCTGCATGGAATGAGGAAATGGCCGCAGCAGGGCGGGGAGCTGCGGTCAGCCTGCCTTGTGAGGTGGGAAGGCGTGAGGAGAAGTGGGGAGATTGGAGGCCCAGGGTGGGGATGAGGAGTGCTGACAGACCCATAGGGCTCCCCCGGGCTGGGCCCCTGCCTGCTGGCCAAGGCTCTGCTTCCTCTCAGTCCTCTTCCTGCCTCCAGTCCCAGTGGGCCCCGGCTCTCACCCAGTCCATACGCCTGCCCTCTTGTTGGGGCTGAAATCCCGGGGACCCCACCCTGGCCTTTCAGGCTGACAGAGAGCCCCTCACATCCCTGAAAAGGGACTTCCAGGGTCCCTGACACCCAATGCCTTGCAGTTGGATCTTTCGTTCTCACTCCATCTTCCTAGACGGGGCTTGGTCTCAGCAGGAAAATCACTCGTGTCACTCCAAGGCTTCGGCAAAGATGTGTGTCTCCCCAGACGGTGACTTTGGGGACGAGGACCCTCTCTCATCCACTTGTTCCAGGCCTGAGTCCTCAGGACTTACCACAGCTCCTGACCCAGAACAGCCTCTGTACACGTGTTTGCTGACTGACTTGGTTTCGGTCTCTGTTCACTCATTCCTACAACTCTTTATGGAGGGCCAATTTTGTGCCAAGCACCATGCAGGGCACTGAGTAAGGGAGGTGAGCAAGACAGGGGCCTTCACTCCGGGAAGCTGTGTGCCAGAGAAGAGTCAGCATAAAGGAGTGTTCCAGAGAGGAGTGTGCATCTCTGAGCCTCCCTCTGTGGTGGGAGCAGAGTTGGGGGCAGGCAGTCACAGGCAAATCTGCAGTGTGAGGTGAGGCCGTGGGATTGCCATCAGTGTGCAATGTCTTGGGCTGAGCCCAGGGCTGACTGGCTCCAATTTGCAGACTGAAAAGTTAGGCTCTGCTGGCTTGGGGGATGGGGTGGGGGTGGATGGTTTCAAGGAAGGTAAAGGAGGAAGCCAAGGGGGCAGCCAGGAGGAGGCAAGAGGCTGCTGCAGTGTGGACAGTCAGGTGCCTGAGGAGAGGGCTAGACATTGGCAAGTGGTAGACGAGGGGTAGGGGGCTTCTGAAAACAGGGGAGACATCTAGGGAGAGAGGGAGCTGGGGCTGGGGTGCAGGTCTGGCTCTGCCTCCAGGTTACAGGGTAAGCCTGGGCCAGCTCTCGGGGACTTGCACTGTATAGCTGGGTCGCCAAGGGTGCGGGCCCAGTGGTCTCTAAGGCTCCTTCAGTCCTGAATATTTGCAGGCATTGTTCCTTTCCTGCACTCTGGGGGTCCCAGCTGGACTCAGGCCTCCCTCAGCACAGTGTCTGCTGGCGGCCTGACCCCTGTGGTCCCACAGGGCCTGTGCTCAAAGAGACGCAAGCCTGACTCACTGCTCCGCCGTGGCTACCTTGAAACACCTGGAACAAGGGCACTGCTTATTCCATGACAGGTGCTGCCCTTGGCCTTTGCTTTGAGGTGAGGCAAACAACCACAGAGGAACAGGACCCCTCTGTGACATCCCAGTCCCTGCGTCACTGCCTGGGCAGCTCTGCAACCCCAGGAAGATGGCCTTGACATTGCTGCCTCAGCGTCCTTTCCCTCTCTCTTCTTTCGAGAGTTGAACAAATGGAAGCCAAAATGGCGGACTTCTGGACCTGGATGTCTCAGGATACCAGCCGTCCCATGGTATCTCAAGATACCATCACGGTCCCATCCCAGACACGGGTCCTAGAGAAGTCTTCAACTCTGCAGTTAAACCAAATAGAGCAGCATCTGGATTGAGAAGAAAACCCTGATGGGGAAAACCAGAGCCCGAGGCTAGCACTTGGCCCAGGCTCCTTGTCCTGCAGGTCTCAGCTCCAAAGCACCCTCCACGAAGCTTTCCCAGGCCCCAGCACCCAGTGAGCTAAGGGGACCTGGCTCCCAGCCCCTCCACCCCTGACCTTACTGAGCACCTATCACATCTTGCTGCCATGGGGTCCTTGTCCTTATCACTCCTGCCCTGAACCCTCCAGGGAGGGCTGGCTTGGCCTCTGTGCTATCTTCAACATCAAGCACAATTTGATCAACAAATACTTGCCCAGGGAATGAGTGAAGAAGGAGTTTAGACCTCCCGAGCCAAGGATGTTGTCCAGAGCTGAGAATTCTGTTATCTCGGGGTGAGGGCCTCCCTCCCTGCTCCTGAAGAGACCCCATGGAGGGCTGCCATCAGAATTCCAACCTCTGGCTGCTCTTAGGGTGGTGGAGCCAAAGAGTGGCCGGGGAAATTCGGACTAAGGTGTGAAACACCAACCTACTCTCTCACCTTGCCCGGTTCTGATTCCTGAAATGCTAGGTATCTCAGTGGAAAGACTTAAGCAGTCGAAGAAAGGAAACAAGAAGAGGAGAGAGTTGGGGTGGGGGCTTGGGAACCCTCTTTTAGTGTCTCATGCAGTCCCAATGCTCTTCTCTGCTCCAGGAGCTGAAGACTTCGGCTGCTACCCAGGAATTGGCCTCATGGTCTCCCAGCCCCGGAAGAGCAGGTGAATGTGAGAATGGGAAGCGATGGGTGACGATCCATGCCTTCACCTGCAAGAGAGGCTTTTTGTGGGGAGGGTTTCCATGTGTGTGCTTGGGTGAGGCAGCTGTGCAGGAGCGGCGAGGACAGAGGAACACTCGGGGAGACGAGGGGACCTGTCAGAGAGCCCTGTGAGCAAGGCGGGGACCGGTGGGGAAGTCACGGAGGCTCCCGTCAGCTTGAGAGAAGGAAGGACTGTCTAGCAATGGCTGCTATCCAGCAATGAAACCTCTCACCTTCTGTGGGGAACTTCCCCCCACGGCTGCGTGCAAGCGCCGGAGAGCCGGGTGCAGGGGCTGCAGAAGGAGTCTGGCTGAGCCGTTGGACTGGGAAGTGCTCTTTCAAAGCCAAGGTCACAGAGCTTTCAGCTTCGCTGATGGAAATGAGCAGTTTTCCAAATGGAAAAACATAGAAGACAGAAGGGGAGGGAGAAGAGGGGGAGAGGACATATCTGTGTTTATCTCACATAGCTTGGACAAGTACTGTCTTGACGTGTGCATGTACGTGCATGTGTGCGCGTGTGTGTCTTTGCACCAGGAGGCACGAAAAAGGATGCTACTAACTGTGGGGGATCATCCAAAATACTGGAAGCCTCACGACGCTGATCTCCAAGCTGCTCCCAACTTTGCAGTTATAAATGTGACATGAGATTCTCGGATTTTACGAGTCAAGTGATGAGAATGGCATGCTCAGATTTGTTTCTTTCTTTTCATTCATAACTCCACATTTCTCCAGTGTTTAACATAAGCCATGCTGAGTGCCGGGGGCAAAGAGATTCATCAGAATCAGCCCCTGCCCTCGAGAGAAGTGACAGAGAAGGGGGGATGAGACAGAGACAGGCATTCAAACAGATGGTCACCATCACAGCCGGGAGACACTCAGCCCTTGGCTAGGATTGGTGCATGGTTCACCCAGCCCCGGGAGGAGGCTCATTTTCTCATTACCAGTTTGCTGATGAGAGAAATTAAGACTTAAATGGTTGCAGGAAAGGTTAATCAAGGCCACCCAGCTGACCCGTAATTTGAACCCAAGGCCAACTGAGCACGGGGCCTTTTTTTTTCTTTTTAAGATTTATTTATTTATTTGAAAAGTTGACTTACACACAGAGAAAGACCTTTTGTCCATGGGTTCACTCCCCAAAAGGCTGAAACAACTGGGGCTGGGCCAAGCTGAAACCAGGAGCCAAGGCCTCCATCTGGGTCTCCCACATGGGCGGCAAGAACTCAAGCACCTGGGGCATGCTCTGCTGCTTTCTCAGGCGCATTAGTGGGGAGCTGGCTTGGAAGTGGAGCAGCTGGGACTTGAACCAGGCACTCTGATATGGGATGCAGGCACTCCAAATGATGTCTTAGCTGCTGTGCCAAGTGCCCAGTCCAATAATTTAAATTTTAATTAGATTAACAGATAATTGCTGACAGTCTGCTGTGTTCCAGGCAACACTCAGGATCTATCAGGGAATCTCAAGTGATTGCAGACAGGGCAGGCACCCTGGGTGGGAGGCAGAAATTGCTCTTGGCAGGGAGTGGGGAGGAGAGTGGGTCTTGAGTGGGAGGTGAGACAGTGGTGAGAGATGAGGCTGGAGAGATGGAACGGGTCAGATCACATGAAACGTTTTATGTCCGTGTCATCCCATAAGCAGTGGCGAGGCCATGGAGATTTTCAATGAGGAATTTTCATTCTTAGAATTTATGTTTCCCCAGCTGTAAAACTCTACGAGTCTATTGCCAAAGGCTTTATGATTCCAAGATGACAGTCCTATGATTTTGTGACTCTTAGTATTTCTTACCAGCTGTAGTATATTGACGTTCCTAATGGCCGCAGTGAGGACTTTGGTTTCAACTCCGACATGTAAGGAGCCCGGAGGTCATTACTCTCGTCCTGATAGCAAGAAAAAGCTGAGCAAGAGGGAAGTCAATGGCTTTTCTGGAGCCCATCAGAGAACTGAGCTTGCAGAATAAACTGCCAGCCCCAAATCTGGGGAGTCGGTGCATGCAGACGGATCCAGTCCCCAAGATCTGCTTGAACCCAGAGCGTTCCCTGGTCATCCCGGTGGACTGCTGCAGCCCAGGTGCAGGCAGGCAGCACATGAGGCCCAGGAGCGCGGACATGGTCCTAGGAGGGCAGGGAGGCCCTCGTTCTCTTGCAGGTTTGTCCTCCAGGAACCTTCCACCGAGATTCCCCTGGGGAGGAGCCCAGAAAGCTCTCCTGTGGTTCTGGCAGGGAGGGGCCACGGTGAGGCCCTGCCGCCCCTTGTCCCCAGTCCCCAGAGGGATGCTTGTCCAAAGGGCGTTGCTGAGACATTGCCCCAGCCTGGCAGAAGGAACTCTGCACTCTCCTGCCTCCCCGCAGACTTCCTGTTTCATCTGGAGGAAGAGAAACCCTCCTGAGGTCCGCAGTTCTGAGATGGAGGCCCTGGAAAGAGATTTCATTAGGAGATGAGGCATGCTCCCGCAGGGCCCCCATGTTCCAGCATGGCGGGTGAGCGGCCATCCTTGGAGCTCCGACTGGAGTCCCACTGGAGTCTTGGCTGCTCCTCTTCCCCTCCAGCTCCCTGCTAATGCATCTCGGGAGGCAGCAGCAGATGGCCCAAATACATGGGCACCCATGTGAGAGACCCGGATGGAGCTCCAGGCTCCTGGCTTTGGCCCGCCCTGCCCCAGCCATTTTGCCCAGTGGGGGAATGAACAAGCCCATGGGAAGATCTCCCTGTCTTTCCTTTCTCTGCCTTTCAAATGAATAAGAAAATAATACATCTTAAAGAAAAAGAATGTTCTCTCCATTCTCTCTTCTGGCCTCCATCCTAGTTCACATTTTCTCAGACAAAAAGCAGGGCTCAGGACAGAGCTCCGTCCTGTGCTGCCCCCGGTTCCTCACTGTGGCCGAGCCCACGTGCAAACGCTCCCCTGTTCTGTCCCGGCAGCGATGAGGCCCCAGCATCACATAGCGAGTTGCAGCTACCAGGCACTGACTCTGAGGGGCGGTACAGCACACCCCAGAACCAAGAGGGGAGGGGGAGAACTAGGCCGCTAAAGGAAAGGGAAGTGCCCCCCCCCCCCCCCCCCCCCGGTCTAGAGCTGCCAGGAGACGTGCAGCTAAATTTGATTTGTTTTCCTACACCACACGGGCAACTTTCAACAGGAGTCTACAAGGCATCTGTGCTGGCTGCCCGGGCTGCTGTGGCAGATCCACACAAGCTCCGGGCCTAAAATCAACAGAACTTCACGCACTTCCTGTCCTGGAGGCCAGATGGATTCAAGGGGTAAGCAGGCCTGCAAGCCCCCCCCCCCCCAAGGCTCCAGGAGAGGATCCTCCCCTTGCGTCTCCCATTGGCCTGTGGCCCCTGTCTTCACGGCCAGGGCTCCCTCCTATCAGGAGACAAAGTGGCTGCACTAGGGTGCACCTGGAGATCCAGGAAAATCTCCCCATCCCAGCCTCCACCACTCAGCCTATCACACATGCAAAACAGCAAGGAGAAAACGCAGACTAAAGAAACACAACAGGGCTGGCGCTCTGGCGCAGCGGGTTAAAGCCCTGGCCTGAAGCGCCGCATCCCATATGGGTGCCGGTTCGAGACCCGGCTGCTCCACTGCCGATCCAGCTCTGCAATGGCTTGAGAAAGCAGTGGAAGATGGCCCATATCCTTGGGCCCCTGCACCCACGTGGGAGACCCGGAAGAAGCTCCTGGCTCCTGGCTTCGGATCGGCGCAGCTTTGGCCATTGCGGCCAATTGGGGAGTGAAGCAGTGGATGGAAAACCTCTCTCTCTGCCTCTCCTCTCTCTGTGTAACTCTGACTTTCAAACAAATAAATAAATCTTAAAAAAAAAAAAAAAGAAACAACAGCCATCAGAAGCAGACAGAGATACAGCACAGGTTGGGAGACTGGGAGATGATCAGGGAATTTAAAATCACTACAATCAATATATTAAAGGGTCTAATGGAAACGCATTCTCTAGGACAGAATCTATGTTAGGCCACAAAATAAACCCTATTACAATGTATAAGGTTGAAGTCATATAAAAAATCCTCCCCGATAACAGTGGAACCAAAGCAAAAATAAAAGTGGAAAATTAACTCACAATATGTAGGAATTAAATGACATAACAACCAATGAGCCAAAGAAATCACAGGGGAAGTAGAAAATACCTTGAGACAAACGAGAAATGCAAACTCAACAAATTAAAACTCTTGGGATATGTTGAAGGCAGTGCTTATTGGGAAATTTGTGGCTGGAAATGCTCACATTAAGAAAGAAAAAAGGACATCAAATTGGTAACTTACCTAAATAGTTACCTAAATAGCTTAAGGATCTGCAAAAGGCAAAGCAAGCTGAACCCAAAGGTTGAAAATGGAAAAATGTAAAGCTGGCAGAAGGAAAGATACAATAAAGATATGTCAGATATTTAGAAAATAGATGGAAAAAATATAGAAAATCAACAAAATCAAAAGATGGGTCTTCAGAAAGATCAAAAATTAGATAAATCTTTAGGGGAACTGACTTAAAAAAGAGAAGACTCAAACTACTAAAACCAGAAATAAAAATCAGGATATTAATACTGATTTTATAGAATTAAAAAGAATTATAAGAGACTACTATGAACAGTATTATATCAACAAATTCTATAACCATATAAAATGGACAAATTCTTAGAAATATACAAATTATCTTAACTGACTTACAAAGTAATAGAAAATAACACCAGACATGTCACAAGAAATTGAATCTATAATAGTAATGGTCTCAGCTGGCGCCGCGGCTCAATAGGCTAATCCTCTGCCTGCGGCGCTAACACCCTGGGTTCTAGTCCCGGTCAGGGTGCCGGATTCTGTCCCAGTTGCTCCTCTTCCAGTCCAGCTCTCTGCTGTGGCCCAGGAGGGCAGTGGAGGATAGCCCAAGTGCTTGGGCCCTGCACCTGCATGGGAGACCAGGAGGAAGCACCTGGCTCCTGGCTTCGGATCAACGGAAAAGGAAGACCTTTCTCTCCGTCTCTCTCTCTCTGTCCACTCTGCCTGTCAAAAAAAAAAAAAAAAAAAAGGTAACAGTCTCCTAACAAAGAAGCACCTGATGGCTTCACTGGTGAATTTTATCAAATACTTGAAGAATGAACACCAATTCTTCTTAAGCTGTTCCCAGAAAATGAAAGACAATGAAGCATTTGCTAATTCATTCTCTGAAGTCAGCATTATCCTGCCTCTAAAACCAGATAAACGCATCTCACACACACACACACACACACACACACACACACACACGAGTAAAAAAAGAAAAATGAAGCTATAGACCAATTTCCTTATGAATAGAGATATAAAATTCCTCAAATACTAGCCAGCTGAGCTTGGCAGCATAGTAAAAGGATTATACACCATGACCAGGTGGGAGTTAGTCCAGACTGTAGGGTGATTTCAACAGGAAAATCAATGAGCGTAATGTATCACATTACTAGGATGAAGGAGAGGAGCCACCCAATCATCTCAATTGATTCAGAATAGGCATTGGATTAAATCTGTATCATTTCCTAATAATAATACATAAAAACCCACTCAGAAAACTGTGAGTGGAAGGAGGGCGCCTCAGCTTGGTAAAGGGAATTCTGAAAGACACAAGGCTAGCGGCCTTCTCAGCGCTGAGAGATGGACTGCTTCTCCCCGGAGATGGGGGAGGAGACAGGTGCCTGCCCCTACCGCTGTGATCCAATACGGTTCTGGAAGCTCTAGCCGAGAGCAGCGAAATAAGATAAATAAAGAGTAACCAAACTGGAAAGCAGGAAGTGAAATCATCGCTACTTAGAGAGCATGATCCTACATATGTAAAATCCCCAAGAATCCACAAGAAGATTTAGCAAAGTTGTTGAGTATAAGCTCAACATCCAAAAATCAACTGTTTCTATACATCAGCAATGAACAATTTGAAAAGGAAATTAAGAAAGCAATTTCATTTAAAATATCACCCAAAAGGATAAATTTAACCAAGGAGGTGACAGACTTATACACTGAAAATTACAAAATGCTGGGAGAAATTAAAGACCTAAATAAATGGAAACAACTCCTATGTTCACAGATAGGATTAACAATATATAGTGCTAATATGTCAATACTACCCCAAACAGTCAACAGATGCAAGACAATCTTTATCAAAATCCTGAAAATAATTTTTGGCATAATTGGCAAATCCAATCCTCAAATTCATATGAAATTCTAAGGGGTCCTCAATAGCCAAGGTAAGCTTGAAAAGAAACAAAGTTGGAAGACTCAGATGTCTGATTTGGAAACTTACTTATAAAGTTAAAATAACTGGTACAGTGTTGTCCTGCCATACAGACAGACCAATGAAATAGAATCAAAAGTCCAGAAATAAACCCAACTGATTTCTGACAAGGGTGATGGGTCCAGTCAACAAGGAAACAATGGATTGTGCTGGGAAGACTGGATTTCCACATGCAAAAGAGTGAAGCTGGGGTTCTGCCTCACAGTCAATGCAAAAAAAATTGTCTCAAGACGAACAAAGCCTTAAAAAAAGAGTCAAAATCATAAAATTCAAGGAAGAAAACACAGAAGTAAATCTCCAAGATATTGGATTTGGCAGTGGCTGCAAGACATGAAAAACAAAAGTAAAAGATTAATTCAAGTTTAAAGATTTAGGAGCAGGCATTTAGCCTGGTGGATAAGATACAGAGCTCCTGGGTTCAGGTCTGGACCCTGCTTCGGTTCCACTTTCCTGCTACTGCAGACTCTGGGAAGCAGGGTGATGGTTCATCCATGTGGGAGGCCTACACTGAGCTCTGAGGGCCTGGCTTCAGCCTGTGACAACCCCAGCCATTGTGGGCATTTGGAGAGTGAATCAGCAGATGGGAACACACATTCTCTCTCTCTCTCTGTCTCCCTGCCTGTCAAATAAATTAATTAAATTAAAATTCTACCATCAAATATCATTACCAAGAAAATAGAAAGGCAACCAAAGCAACAGGAGAGCATATTTATAATTTATTTATGATAGGGATTTAATATCCAGTATATATTTGTATAAACAGCTCCTGCAACTCAGCAACAAAAGAAAACTTAACCACCCATTTAAAAAAATGGGCAAAGGACTTGAAGAAGCATTTCTCCAAGGGTGATACACAAATGGTCAGTAAGCACATGAAAAGATGCTCAACAGCATTCATTAGTCCTCAGCGAAATGCAAAACCAAAGCCTCAGTGAGATTCCACTTTATACCTACTAGGATGGCTATAAAATGATGATGATGATATTGATAAATGGAAAATGACAAGTGTTGGCAAGGATATGGAGCGATCGGAACCCTTATACACTGGTGTTAAGAATAGGAAATAGGCCAGCTCTCTGCTGTGACCAGGGAGTGCAGTGGAGGATGGCCCAAGTCCTTGGGCCCTGCACCCCATGGGAGACCAGGATAAGTACCTGGCTCCTGCCATCGGATCAGCGTGTTGTGCCAGCTGCAGCGCGCCAGCCGCGGCGGCCATTGGAGGGTGAACCAACGGCAAAGGGAGACCTTTCTCTCTGTCTCTCTCACTATCCACTCTGCCTGTCAAAAAAAAAAAAAAAAAAAAAGAATAGGAAATGATGAAGCCACTGTAGAAAAATGTTCCCAAGCCGGCACTGCGGCTCACTAGGCTAATCCTCCGCCTGCGGCACCAACACCCCAGATTCTAGTCCTGGTTGGGGTGCCAGATTCTGTCCCAGTTGCTCCTCTTCCAGTTCAGCTCTCTGCTGTGGCCCAGGAAGGCAGTGGAGGATGGCCCAAGTGCTTGGGCCCTGCACCCACATGGGAGGAAGCACCTGGCTCCTGGCTTCGGATCGGTGCAGCGCGCCGGCTGTGGTGGCCATTTGAGGGGTGAACCAACGGAAAAAAGGAAGACCTTTCTCTCTGTCTCTCTCTCTCTCTCACTGTCTCACTCTGCCTGTCAAAAAAAAAAAAAGTTCCCAATTTCTTAAAAAGCTTAACATAGACTTACCATATGACCCAGCAATTCCATTCCTGACTATACAACTCCCTGCCCCACCAAAGAACAGAGAACAGAGACTCAAACAGATCCTTCTATGCAGGGTTTATTGTACCGTGAGTCACAACAGACAAAAGGTGGAAACGAGCCACATGTCCATCCTCAGATGGATGACTAAACAAAACATGGCAAATACTAGGATGGCCTGTTTATGTGGCCATAGAGAGGAATGAGATTCTGATAGACACCACAATAAGGAAAACCTTGAAACCGTCACGCCAGGAGAAGGAACCAGGCACAAAAAGAGAGGTATTGTGTGATTCCACTTACATGAAACTTCTTGAACAAGCAAAGTCATAGAAACAGAAAGTACCTCGGGAGTTACTTGGGGAAGGAGGAAATTGCCAATTATTGCTTAATAGTTGCAGACTTTCTATTTGGGATGATTTCTAAACATGGGGGAATACCTAGTGATGATGGCTGCAAAACAGTGTGAATGTAAGAAACACCATGGAAATGCATGCTTAAAATGGCAAATTTATGTCATGTAAATGTATCAAAATATGAAGATACAAAGAAAAAAGGACGTACACTAGCAAGCATGAGCCAGGTTGTGGCAACAATGGGCGCTGTTACGTTGCTGGAGCAGGTAAAATGGTGTATGTGCTTTGGCAAGCAGCTTGGTGATTTCTCAAAACGTTTACAATGCAGAGTTACCATAGCACTCAGCAATTCCACTTTTAGGGATCTGACAACATTGACCTACACAAAGGCTCATATAGCAATGTTCACAGCAGCCTTGCTCAACAGAGACAAAAGATGGAAACACGCCCAAGGTCTACCAGCTGACAAACTGCTCAGCAAAATGGAGCTGTGCAAATAACATTGCACCATACTACAGAACATCAGCCAGCGTGACAAAGGAACCCAGGAGTGGCGAGGTGACACGTAATACAACATGGTTAAATTCTGAGAACATTATGCTAAGTGAAAGAAGCCAGGCATACTATGGAACCACGTTGCAGGATTCCGTTTATAGCAAATGGGAAGAACAGGTGAATCCATAGAGACAGAACGTGGCTTAGTGGCTGCCAGAGGCTAGCGGGGCGGGGGATGGGAAGAGATTTCCAAAGGCTGTGGATATCTTCCTGGGGTGCTTAAAGGCCTCTGGAATTAGATGGAGGTGATGATTGCACATTGCTGTGAACGCACTAACAACCACACAATTGTACACTTGAAGAAGGTGAACTTTATGGTATGCGAACTACATTTCCATGTTGTTTTGAAGTAAAGAAACAGAGGAAGAGACACTATGCTAATGTTAACAGAATCCTGGGGTAGCTATTTTCACTTCAGACAAAGTAGACTTTAGCATGGGGGAGATTATCAGGGTAACACAGGGACATTACATCACCAGAAAGGGGTCAGTTCTTCAAGAAGCCACACGGATCTTGGGCTCTGAACAACAAAGGCTCAAAATTCAGGACCCACAAAGGTAGCTGGATGTCTTTGGAAACTAAACAATACAGTTCTAAATAAACCATGGGGCAAAACAGAAGTGTCAAGAGAAATCAGAAAATATTTAGAACTAAATGAAAATGCAAATTATCAAGGTGTTGGATCCAGCTAATGCAGCACTTGGAAGGACATTTATAGTATTAAATTGTACGTTAGCAAAGAAGAAAGTTCTAAAAGCAACAGCCCAAACTTCCACTTAGAACACTGGAGGAAGAACACAAGATCAAACCTAAGACAGTAGGAGGGAAACAATAACAAAATTAGAGCAGAAACCAAGGACATTGAAAACAGGAAAAGAATAGAAAAAAAAATCAATGAAAACAAAGATGTTTCTCTATAAAGATTAATCAAATTAATACACCTCTAGCCAGGCTAACCCAGAGGAAAAAAAAAAGAGAAAAGATACAAATCATTCCCATCAAAGAGGGTCATTCCCGCTGATCTCACAGACACTAAAAGGACAATACCAGCTTAATGAGGACGTGGAGAAAAGGGAACCCTCGCGATCGTGCCCGGGAATGTGAGTTAGCACAACCATTATGGAAAACGGTACGCAGGGTCCTCAAAAAGTTAAACACAGAACCACCCGATGACACAGCAGTCCCGTCGGGTACGGGAGATTCCACCTAAGGTCCACCAGAGGCCATACTGAGAAAATGCGGTATGCGCCCCATGGTAATATGTAACCTGCAGGGGAAGCTGGCTGAGGCACATACAGAAACTCTGACCCATCTTTGCAACTTTTTCTGTACATCTACAATTATTCCAAAATTTAAAAGTTTATTTAAACATCATCTGAAACTGCCACAATAGTTTATGCCTCCTATATCACAGCCTGTGCCCCGTCCCTGGGAGCCGCAGCTTCTACGTCTCCCCATCTTGAATCTGGCCTAGCCTTGAGACTTGCTTGGGCCAACAAGGAAAGTCAAGGATGTGAGCTCAGAGCAGCCCGCATTCCCGAAAGGCCTTGCGTGTTGCTGCAGGCAGACAGACCTGCAACCCGAGCATCCCTCTCATCTCGGATCACAGCCAGGGGACGGCCAGGCGGTGGCTGGGACCCTCCTGGAGGAGCCAGTCACGCAGCAGTTACCTAGCACGCCCACCCTCTGCTCCAGGCACAGGCAACCAAGGCAAACAGAACCCAGCCCGGCCCAGCTCAGCAGCCCCCTATGAGAAATGACGAAGGTGGTTCAGGTAAAGCCACTGAGTTTGGGAGTGTTTGTCACATACCAGGGTTGTGGAAATGCAATTAAAAGATGAGTTTATTTGGGTGCCAATTTTTTAGCAAATCCGTGTAGAGTTGTTTCCATAACCCGCATTTTCCTAACTTTTTTGAAGACCCTTCCTTGCCAGAGGACAACAGCTAATGTTTCCCCCATGCCCAGGCTATAACAGTGTGGGAACCGGGGTGGTTGTTCTAACACTGTGATTACAAAAAATTAGGCCCAACCTCAAGACCCATCAATAGAACCACACATATAGGGGAACATTAGATAAATGTTCAAAAGAATGGGACAGCTCCATGTAAACCAGAATGGAACAAATTCCATTATCCATTTTTAAAAATTTCATTTGCAAGGCAGAATGACAGAGAGCGAGACAGGGAAAGAGATCACCCATCAGAGGGTTTCACTCCCCAGATGGCCACAGTGGCTGAGGCTGGGCCAGGTGGAAGCCGGGAGCCCTGAACTTCTGAGTCGCCAGCGTCAATGGCAGGGGCCCAAGCCCTCGGACCATCTGCCGCTTTCCCAGGCGCATTAGCAGGGAGCTGCCAGCAACTTGGACTTGACCTGGCGCTCAGATAGGGCATGCTGGCAGCCACCAGAGGCTTCACTCCGCGCGCCACAGTCCCTCTGTGATCCATTTTTAAGGGAGAGCAAAGCAAGATGCAGAAGGGTAGCCCGGAGAAGCCACTGCCCCTGTAAAATATCTGTGTTTTCCTACCCCGGCTCCCAGGCTCTACGAGGGGGAGAACCCCGGCAGCAATGCCTGCCTCCGGAGAGGGGACCTAGCGTCTGGGAAGCACGCCCGGAAGCGAGACTTTTCATTCTACTTTCTTGGGTATCTTCTCCATCATGGAAACGTGTTAGCTATTCAAGCATGACTCAAAGCGGAATGGACAGCCTCCTGTGCCTTTCGAGGTCACAGTCTATTATTCTGGTTCCAGGATTCCTCGGAGCCACCGGGACCGCCGTGCACGGCCCCACGGCGCTCTCCTGCGCCCAGTCCGCCCCGGCCCACGCGCGGAGACAAGCGGGTCCTGCGCCTCGGCTTGGCCTGCGCCACTGCGCCTGCCACTGGAGGGCAGCGCAAGGCTTCTTTCTCGGGAGGAACCGAGGAGAGACCGCGGTCCACCTTCCAGAGCAGGCTGGCTCCGGCAGAAACGGCTTGGGTTTTCAGTTGGGAAAAAAAAAAAAATAATAGAATGATCTCGACTTGCAACATGAGGCTGGGATAGGGGACTCACGCCAGAATCTTGCTGCAGGCAGCCCCAGGTGGAGCAGCGGGTGTGGGGGAAGCGAGAGTGTCCTCCCAGAGAGTGAGGCAGAAGTCCGCACCTCTTCCCTGCTCTCGGAAGCCACTGGCGCTGCTGAAGGGAGACCTGGAGGGTTCGCCTCTGACCCGCCCTGTGTGACCTTCCTGCCCTGGACCTGTCCCAGGTCTGTAAACTGGAAGCCGTGATTCCGAGAACGGAGACCCCGAATTTGTGACTCAGACTGAACCACAGCACCGTAAGGATTGTGTTGTGCCCACTTTACAGATGAGAAGGCTGAGGCCTCAAGAGACGGAGTAGCCGGCTCACAGGGGACCACAATGATGAGTGAGAGCGGGCTCTGAACGCAGGTTTCCCTGGTTCCTAAACCTGTTCTCGCGGCGCAGCTTAGCCGGCTTCTGAGCGCTGCCGTGGGGGAGGGGGGCTCTCCAAAGGAGAGGCGGCTAAGGAACAGCTTTGGAGAATGGCCTAGGAGCGAATTCCCACTGAGCCCTTCCGGAAGCCCGCATGTCTCTGGAGACAGGCCTGGTGCCGGTCTTCCGCCCCCGTGGGACTGGCCGGAGACTGAAGCCGGGGCTGCGGGGGGAAGCAGGTTAGGGCCTGAGCTCCGTGGTGGCCGCTACTACGCTCGGCTCCTCCTGGCGCGCAGGGAGCGGGCGCCGCGCCGGGGACGATCGTGCGGAGGAGTGGAGAGGAGGGCGCG
Source organism: Oryctolagus cuniculus (assembly GCF_051225735.1). Lineage (NCBI taxonomy): Eukaryota > Metazoa > Chordata > Mammalia > Lagomorpha > Leporidae > Oryctolagus > Oryctolagus cuniculus. The sequence goes on from NC_142877.1 coordinate 27,441,698, forward strand.
CGCGGTCCTAGACGCGCGGCCGGCAACGTCCCCTCTCCGCCCGGTTTCAGTCTGGTCCCCGCACCCAGCTCCTTCCCTTCCCGGGGAGCGGCGCGCAGCTGCGAGGCCCTGGAGCGCGTGGCGCACCCCCAACAGGTCCTTGCTGCGAGCGGAGATGCTGTTTTCATGCAAATGTCTTTGTTCGAGCGCGGGCGACAAGAGGCCCGATCCGCAGCTGAAGCGGGGTGCCGCCGCTTTTCCGCCTTCGCTTCTACCGGGCCTGAAAGACTTAATCGCTCCGGGAACAAAAATGCCGGCGCGGCAGAAACCCGCGGGCACGGCGAGCGCACGCAGCGCGGCTCCGCGCACGCGGCGGGGGCTGGTCCCTGCCGGCCCTCCCTTTGCGTCAGCGAGGACCAGGAGCGGCCCGCCGTGCCTCAGTTTCCCTAAGTGCGCTGAGGAATGTTGCATATTATGTCTCAGGCGGGTGCCAGCTCCTTGCGGCCCCACCGTGTGCCCAGGCACCGGGGGAGGCGGCGGTGAGCTGGGCAGACACGGAGTCTGCAGTCGGGGGTCTGATTTCAGAGAGAAAGGGGAAAAGTCAAGAAATACACAAACAATACAGGGCTCAAAGGGCAACAGGGGTCACACAAAGGCAATGCTTTTTGCCATGCTCTGTTCTAAACTCCGTGTGTGCCTTAGCTCTGTGTCTTCACCACATAAGTAGGAGAGCTTCGTCCTCACCCCCTTTGACAGATAGGGAAACTGAGGCTGAGACTTCTATGCAAAGGACATGGGAACAACACAGAGCCCGACTTTGGACCCCTGAGGCTTTTGATGCCCCTCCCGGTGTTACTCCTGGCTGCGCTAGGGAGGGTGGCACTTCGTGACACTCTCTAAAGAGAAGGGGCTGGAAGGGAGCTGCCCCCTGCGGGCGTCGCCAGGACCCAGGAACCATCTCAGAGAGCAGAAGAGCAGAGCAGGTGCCCTCCAGGCAGGGGTCCAGCCAGAGCAAAGTGGGGAAGTCAAGGAGCGCACTCAGAGCTTTACAAGCGTGAGGAAGGGCGGGGGCTCCCCTGGCGGGCCTTGAGGTCAGGTGCTCCCTGAGCTGAGAGCAGTAGCCAAGAGCCGGGACCCGGGACACGGGGGCCTGCGGGAGCCGGCAAGGAGCGCGAGGAGCGGGGCTTTCATTCTAGATGGGATGGGAAGTGGTGCTGCTGCAGAGGCTACCGAAGACGGCGCTCCAGTGAAGGGCCCGGGCCGGAGGGCAGAGCCTCTCCCCGCTCTGGCAGCCGCCGTCCGCGGGGGAAGCCGATCACTCAGGCCTGAAACACGCCCCCTCCCATCTGGGCTCCTGGCTTCAAGGACGTTCCTGGTGACATTCACCACGTTCCCAGCCCTGGGTCTGCAACACACGCTTGGAAATGTCAGCTCGGCTAAGCCCTTGTCTTACAGATCGGGCTGCGACTGAGGCTCGGATTACAAGGATGAGCCCTCAGCACCCTGGGGGCGGGGCTGGGATCCGCTCCACCTATTCCTGTGCGGGCAACACACATGGCGGTTAGACCCAGGCAACAGGGACCCTGCCCTGGTTCCCACACCACCGACGGCCCCCTCTGGCTATCTAGCAGCTGCACATGTCCACGGTGCCAGAGGACATACCTGTTCCTGCTATTGCCTACTTTCTGGAAGATTCTGTCCTCCCTGCTCACAGACCCCAAGCCTTCTGCCAGGCCCCTTCTTGTTCTCTGGGGGCAGAATACCAGGCCCAGAGGTAAGCCCAGGGGCCCTGTGGGCGGCAGGTGGGAATGGAGCTGGCCCCTGCGGCCAGGGTGTCTGCACACGGGACTGTGGAGAGCCTGGGGGGTGGGGACGCTATGCCAGTGCCAGCATATCCCAGTGCAGCCGCTCCTTGGCCACCCAGGTTGTTCATAGAGTCGCACGTATAAAGGAGAGGACAGAACAGCTTTGAATCGAGATGGTAGCTTGATTTATAGCTTTTAGCAATTTTAAACATTTGGATTTAGGGGTGAGTGAGCATTAGATCCCATCAATATCAAGGGCAGATCTGGCCTAGAACATCCTATTTATCAAATAGATGGATTAATCCCATTTAATTTGATTCTTTTTTAAAGAAAGGTTTATTTACTTGTCTGAAAGGCAGAGTGGCACACACACAGACACACACACACACAGAGCAAACTCTTCCATCTGCTGGTTCACTCCTCAAATGGCCACAATGGCCAGAGTTGGGCCAGATCAAAATCAAGAGCCTGAAACTCCATCTATGTCGCCCACATAGGTGGCAGGGACCCACGATCTTGCCCCATCTTCTGCTTTTTCCAGGTGCATTAGCAGAGAGCTGGGAATGGAGCAGCCAGGACTTGAACTGGTACCCATATAGGTTGCTGGCATCACAGGTGGTGGCTTAACCCGCTGTGTCACAACACTGACCATATCACACAGAGTCTACAAGGGAAGTCACAGCGTCTGGGTTTTATTGATTAGGAAGTTAAGGCTTGGAGAGATTCAGTGACTGCTCCAGTTCCTCAAGTTAGAAAGTAGCAGAGCTGAGGCTCAAGTGCTAGTGTGTCTGATCCCAAGCTCCACTGCAATTGGTTCAAGGCCAGCTCACAGCCATTATGCACTCATTAAATACATCATAGCTGTGCGTGTCACTCATTGGTCTTTGGGGACATGAGCACTGTTTGTACTACATGATAAATGCCTTCCCTTCCTGGTTCTTACTCTGCGCACGCAGGCTCCCTGGGGAAGGTAATAGGGCAGGAGTTGATGTTTCATTCAACAATTGGGGAAACAGAGCAACAGCCCCACATGTCACAGATGCTTCAACAGAGAGGGCCTGCTGTTCCCATGTCACGAGAAACTGGGAGGCAGCCAGGCCAGGGCTGGTGGAGTTGCTGCATCGTCTTCAGCAAACGACCTCAGCCTCTCAGTCTGCCTGGGTACCTACTGCTACCCAACTGTCTGCAGTTTGGGGGGTTGGAAATCTGGGCAGAGGCCGGCGCCGTGGCTCACTTGGCTAATCCTCCACCTGCGGTGCCGGCATCTCATATGGGCACCGGGTTCTTGTCCCGGTTGCCCCTCTTCCAGGCCAGCTCTCTGCTGTGGTCTGGGAGTGCAGTGGAGGATGGCCCAAGTGCTTGGGTCCTGCACCCGCATGGGAGACCAGGAGAAGCTCCTGGCTTCAGGAGACCTGGCTCCTGGCTTCGGATCAGCGTAGCTCCGGCTGTAGCCACCATTTGGGGGTGAACCAACAGAAAGAAGACCTTTCTCTCTCTCTCTCTCTCTCTCTCTCTCTAACTCTGTCAAATAAAAAAAAAAAAAAGGAAATCTGGGCAGAGCTCAGCTTGGCAGAGCCCTCTGTGACCCGTGGGGCACTGATCGGAGTCACTCCATGGCTTTCAGCTGATGGTCGGGCTAACCCGCAGGGTCTTGCTTGAACGCCCGCTCCGTGGTGGGTGTGGCGGGAACACAGCTCAGGCGGACGGTAGGCTCTCCAGCAAGATCTGTTGACCTTTCTTGTGGAAGCTCATGAAACAGAAGATGCCAGTGCCCTTAAGGGAGTAGGCCTGGAATTGGCATAGCATCATTTCCACCAGACGCTCTTAGTCAACAAAATCACAGGTCCGCCCAAATTCGAGCATGTGGGAGACAGCCCCCTTCTCTCAAAGCGAGGACAGTCAAAGATTCGACAGCTGTTGTTAACTTGCCACATGGCCCAAGATGGCTGCTTGAGATGTTGCCATCACATCTTCTATTGCAGCCAGCAGAGACACAGGAGAAAGGATTTGACTTTCCCTATCCAGGCATTTGCTAGAAGTCACACACGACCTCTCGCGCTGCCCAGAACCCACGTGGCCACACCTTGGCTATGGGAGGACAGGCAGAAGCTGTAACATTTGCTTTAAAATGCCACAGGCTCAGCCTTGCAGTTAGGGATTTGTTGACGAAGGAAAAAGGGGACCACGGACATTGAGCAAAAACTGGAAATCTGTACCCCTCCCCATCGAGGTTTTGGCCACCAGCAACCAAACACATTCCCAGCCAACATGTTTCACTTCCCATCTTGTCCCACCTAATCCATCCTCCACACTGTCATCAAAATAATCTTCCCTTTACATTTTGTAAATGCGTGTTCCTGAAAGGTGAATGTTTTAATCATTCCCATGCCAACAGCAAGCGTCTGAAGTTTTTCATGTGAGGGCTACAGGATTTTAATGTCTGAAACAGTAATAATAGCATCTGTCGCCCACTAGGCTCTGCGTGAACGCATCTCACTCAATCTTTGCAGTAACCCAGTGAGGGAGGCTCACCCCTGAGTACATGGGAGGCCAGAGAGGGCAAGTGACTTGTCCCAAGCCACAGAGTGAGCAGGTGCAGAGAGTCAAATTCTCTTCCATCTGGTTCCAGAGATGTGCACCCACACATGTGCTGCCCGGGACCGTGTACTGCCTGGAGTGTGGGCAAGGCGCATCCACACTCAGCGTGTGAGCATGAGGACACAAACGTGAGCCGAGAGCCTGCAGCCCCCGCCTTCCTCCCAAGGGTCCAGCATCCAGCCTGGTTAAAGGAGGAACGTTCCTGCCCCAGCTCCGAGGTTCTATTCGGACCCCACATTCTTCTTGCCTTTACTTCACCCCTATGGGGGCTCCTGGATTTTCCAGATTCTCTTCACGTTCAATCTTACTCTTCTCCAAAGTCCTTGCAAGGAGAGTAGAAGAGGGAAAAGGGCCAGCTGGATCTGGGTTCAAACCTGAGTCCCATTCTTTGGGTGAATCTCTGTGCACCTGCCACACAGGAGGGAGGAATCCCTGCTCTGCTGAGGGGACGCGCTGAGGACCACGTGGGGCGAGGGGTGGGAGCAGCCGTTGTCAGCCGCAGGGGAGAGGGTGCGGTCCCTTCACAGCAGACTTGCATTTTGGGGCATCGGGGGACACTAGGCACTCAGTCCTTGGAGGGCAGGGACTTCTGGGAGTCAGGGGAAGAGGGCAGATGGTGGAAGTGGCCCAGGGAGGTTGTGCACACTGAGGTGCCCTGTCTGGGGGGCCGTGGTGATTAAGAGCGTTGGTTCTGGAGCCACACAGACCTGTGTTTACAGCCTGGTGTTGCTCTTGTCCCTCCATTATCACCTCGGTAGGGTGGGACCCACAGGCGAGCCTGCCCCCCTGGGGTTGTGTGAGAGCTGACTGAGAGTGTACCATTAAAGCACCCGAACTAGCGCAGATGAACTGTTCCTCCAGCAGCAATGATAACAGTGACTGGCATGTTTTGAGCCTTAATTAAATTCTGTGCTACAAGCATGTCATTGATTAGCTTATACATTCCTCATCACAACCCAAGATGTAGGTAATGCTACTCTTTTGCTCTTATAGATGTAGAGATGAAGATACGGAAAGGTTGAACAAGCTGCCCCAGGTCACGCATGAGTCGGTGATAGAGGCGGGGCTTAACCAAAACCCAAGTTGTCCCATCCAGTCCACTTCCATCTGGATGCCACGCTGCTGCCACTGCCTCCATCTTTACCACTGTTGACCGTGAATTCTGTACCCAATAGCTCCACAACTGCCCAACACCTGATTGGAAGAGAAGTCACCTGACCCAAAAGCTGCCAAACTATAGGCTATCCTGTAGCCAATGATATTGCCCAGTGCAGAAGCTCCACCCAGTAGGGCTGAGCACCATTAACTAAATCAACCAGCAACAGTTGGAACTCTCAGTTTGAGTTGAGATCACAGAGAGTTGGGACAACATTGCATAAACACCCCTACAAGGTCAGATAATTCCAAGACCAGGTGCAGGTGCAGAAGCGATGGGTGAGCAAAGGCGCCAGGTGAGGGAAGAGGTGGTGAAAATCATCTCCCCCCAAGTCTTGAGAGGGCTGGGAATGAATCTGGCCCGGGAGCTCCAGGTCCTGCATGGCTCTCAGGGGCTAAGCTGTGTTCGGGGATGGTGACCAAAAATGCTGCCTGCCAATCCCTGCTGGTTGCCTTACAAAGACCCCCAGAACCCCCAAGCTCTTTTCTCTTTTTTTAAATAATTATTTTACTTATTTGAAAGACAGTTACAGAGAGAGGTAGAGACAGAGAGAAAGAGAGGTCTTCCATTCTGCTGGTTCACTTTCCCAAATGACTGCAATGACCAGAGCTGTGCTGATCCAAAGCCAGGAGCCAGGAACTTCTTCCAGGTCTCCCACATGGGTGCAGGGGTCCAAGGACTTGGGCCGTCTTCCTCTGCTTTCCCAGGCCACAACAGAGAGCTAGATTGGAAGAGGAGCAGGTGGGACGTGAACCGGCACCCATATGGGATGCCGACGCTGCAGGCTGGGGCTTTAACCCACTGTGCCACAGCACAGCCCTTGCTCTCCCCAGGCTCTTTTCAACCCAGAGGAGGCTATCTCAGCCCTCACCTTTGACCTTAGGGAAAGTGCCAAGCAGTGAAGATGGTAAACAGAAAGGGACACAGCTCCAGGACATCCTCCTGTGCAAGCCCCAAGTGACGGCAGCCTCCACCAGGATTCCCATTCCAGGGAACCTCAACTCCCTGATTCTAGAAGCTTAGCTCAAAGGCTGCTACTCTCCTGTCTCATACCCCGGCGTTCCTTCAGCCGGCAAGTTCCACTGGCTGAGCTTTGCAGTGTTTGCATAAACTGGCCACTCCGGCCGCACCCCTCATGACCACCCTGGTCTGGGCCACAATTACCTGTCACACCGGGATGCCGCAGCAGCCACCTCCTGCTCTGGCGGTCTTTCTAAGGAAGCTGGTTCTAGGCGCAGCAGCCAGAGAGGGCCTGCTGACACCCAAAACTCTTGGCTTAAACCCTTCCGGTCACAACCCCTTCTCCCTCCGAGGAAAAACGAAAGCGTTGGCCCAGGCCTTCGGGGTCTTAGCCAGTCCGATCTCTCCAGTTTTCCCTACAGAGCCCTGGTGCCAACGCTTTCCCTGGCTCCCGCTCTGCGCCTGCCCCGCAAGGCTGCTCACTGCTCCTGGAAGGAGAGCGCCCACCCCCGGACCCTTGCAGTTGCTGTTCCCCAGCCTACAGGGCTCCGCCCACAGGTCTCGCTCCCTCATCCCTGTCCCTGGCAGAGAGGCCCCTCCTGGCGCCTGCCCACCCCAGCACTCCCTCCCCCAGTCTCGCTCTTTGCCTTCTTTTTCTCCACAGCACCATCTTCACGCAGCATAGTTCGCTCTCTGTTTTACTGTCCATCTCCTGCACTCGAATACAACCTTCCCGTGGGGAAGTCTCTGCAGCTCCTGGGTTTACCACTGCATCCCATTCCCAAGGACACAATGCTGGGCACACAGCAGGTGCTCAGCCAGTCTGCATCAAATACACGAGAAGTCACAAGCCAGGACTTCCTGGAGTCATCCCCACTGGGTTCTCACGCCTGGAGGCTCCCAGGCCCTAGGCTTGTCCCCTTGTGTCTTGATCCTTTCAGGGGGAAGCTGCCCACAGCCCTGTCCCAACACCTGAGAGCAGAGGGGAAGCCACTCCAGGAGGAGTTAGCCCGAAAAGGTGGGGGTTTCTTTTTAGGATAATTCTTTTTTTTTCTTTGAATACAGAAGGACTTGTGTTCCCGCTGTTGGCTGTGCTTCTGCAGCTTGCGCTATCCTGAGACCCAAGCTCCGTGTCCCTGCCAAGGGGCTGTGGTCACAGATCTGCCCCCGAGCGGCGTGGACTTCACAGGAGGTTTGCAGAGCAGCCGGGGTCGGCGCACCCCAAAGACTCCAGCAACAGGAAGGGCTCAGTGTGGACGGCCAGCAGGTCTGTGGGCTCACTGCATTAAGCTCCCCGCTTTTGTGTCATTTGAAAATTTCCTTCTAAAAAATAAACAAAGCAAAGCCTTTTCCCCAAAATTCTCTTTCCCTTGCACATTCCCTGGGGGCTTCCGGTTGCCCTTCCTACCCCCACCATCCGCTCCTCACATCTCTGTGCCCTTGGTCCCTGGTTGGAGCAGGAAGCAGCCCGGCTCTGTGTCCCATTGCCCATTTGCACCCTGGAAGTCCCCTCGGATGCCTGGTTGTGCCCCACCTGCCAGGATTTGGGCCCCCACGATGCGACGAGAGGCGTTGGGCACTGACTGTTGGTGAATGCTCCCCTGGTGATCCTGGCATGGGCTAGACTGGCGATCACCTCGGTGCCCAGACCTACCGGTGATTACTGGCTGCACCCAGGGGTGTCCTGTGACCAGGGTGCAGCCTCCTAGAAGGCAGGGAGGTAACATCTTTGGCTACTTGAGGCCTTTCCCGGGGTCCCACCACACCTGCCACCTCTCCACGCTCAGACAGTGGCCTCATTCAGCTCCAGGTGGCCTTTGTCTCCAGCCCTGATGCAGCATGGGCTCATGGTGGCCATGTGGGCAGCTCGGAGAGGCACACAGCAGCCAACCACAACCCATGTTGGGCCCAGGACTTCGTGGACAGAAAGGAGCCATTGTCCCCAAGTCACTTAAAGGGAACAGCTAAAAAAACACATTCAAAGGGCCCCGATGATAATGAATATGCTAATATGATTTCCAGTGGGTGCCTGTGCTACCTCCCAAAGCGCTTCCTGACCTTCCTCTTGGATTCAAAGCTTCCCTTGAAGTGGATGGGGGATTTGGGTTAAAATAACATGAAAGTTTCCATTTAAATGGACAAAACTGGGAGCTGTGAATGAAGCGAGTGAGTTTCACAGGGCCCTCACAGCACCGACCTTGAGGGAGAGGCCCAGGTGGGTTGTGAGTACACCTGTTGGCCGGGTAGCTGGTGCCTTTGGGTGGACTGAACCAGCAAATGCTAAATAGGGATCCCTTTTGCATGATGGGTCTGCTCTGGAGACATGGGTCCAAGTCCCAGCCCACCAAGTGGTAACTAGTCGATCCTGGGCGAGGCAAGCCGTTTTCTCTGGTTGAAACTCAGTCTTCCCATCTGTAAAATGGCATGGATGATGCTTACTTTGCACAGTGGCTTCCAAGATTAAATGTTAAGTCTGTATGTGGGAGACAGTAGGGGGATGAAAAGCTCCTTGGAGTTCCCCATCCTCCCCCACAGGAAGGGGGTGAAGACCCCCAGCCCCTCGTCTCCCAGCCCTTCCCTCCTTTATCCAACATATACTTACGAGTGACTGTTTGGGTGCCGAGGATTTAGCTGTGAACAAAACAGATGAATCCTGCTCTCCACGGAGCTGCCACCAAAGAGAGAGACTGACACCAAAGGCTGGAGCAGATAAACAACACGTACAAAGTAATGAGTGCTACATGGAAGCAACAAGAAGCCCTGAGTGAAGGGGGCAGGTCTTTCCCATCAGACAGACCTGAATTCAAATCCCAGCTGGCCCCTTGGCCGCCCAGTAGCTCTGGGGAAGGTGATTTTCATCTCCCGGTGTTCAATGAGATCCACTGATGGTTCATTCACCCACTGAACAAATATTTTTAGGACTCTATGCTGTTTCAAGTGCTAGGGAGGCTACAGTGAAAGAAACAGACAGAAGTCCTGGCCCTTGGGAGCTGAAAATCTAGAAGGGAGAAACAGACACCAAACAGATGCATACATGTTGGGTGATGAGGACAAATCAAGCAAAGGAAGGGGTTGGAGGAGGAGCCTGTGGAGAGGGATCAGGGAAGGCCTCTCCGAGGAGGGGACATTTGAGAGCTGACGGACATGGGGGATTGGGCCACGTGGACGTGGGGAGGAAGGACACCCCAAGTTTAGGAGGCGGCCAGGGCCCTCGGCAGGGCTGTGCATGGCTGCTGGGAGGGTGAGAGACTCGCAGAGCATTTATGAGAAGCACCTGACCCAGCACCTGGTTCTGAGCAGCTGCTCAGAAGGTGGGGGGAGGGTGGCTACCATTTGTCCCCTTTCATGGAAAATGGGGGGAGTCCTTTTCCACGCTCATCGAAGTCCTTGGAGACTCTGTGGATTGGCAACTTTTGCATTCCCCTTTCTTGTTGTTTTTCTGAGCGAGAAGCAGCAAGTCCAACTCCCAGCCCACCTGCCAGCCCGCCTCTGTGCCTGCAGGCTGGAGCCCACGGGGATGCTGGACATGTGGCTGGGGTGCTGGTGGGAGGGGGGTGCGCCGTTAATGGTGGTTATTAAAGAATGATGGCAGCATCTTGAATTCCTTTCCCCTCCATAGCCTCCCAAATTAGACGCCCTGGAAATGCTGTGCCCGTCGCCAAGATGCACCTCCATCTGGGCTCGGAGGCAACATCTGCTAAACAGCTGCATCTTGTTTAGGAGCCGACACTTAATAAAATTATTTGACTCCAGTAGAGGCAGGCAGAGGCGAGCAGGAAGGGGCAGACCCGCTTCTGAACACAAACTCCACCTCTTCCCAACTCAGCCCAAGCCCCTCCCCCATAATGTCCCCCCCACACCTGTTGGTCCAGCCCACCTGGACAGCTACACGTTTCCAGAACAGGCCAGGCTCTCTCATGCTCCCTCGTCTTTCCAGAAGCTGTCCCCCTGCTGCGAACACTCTCTTGTTACCTGTCTAGATCCTCCATGGCCTTTGAAAGGCCCGGCTCAAGCATCAGCATTTCCTCCAGGAGACTTTTCCCAACCTTCCCCGGCGTGGGGCACCGCCAGCCAGGAGCTCCTGGTGCACTCCCTGACTGGTGCACGGGTACTGTGGCATGGCACTGTGTCACGCACCCTGCTGTTTTGTGAGCCCCTGGGGGCAGGAAACCATGTCTAACTCCTCTTTGTATCTCAGCGCCGTGCCCGACTCCCCAGAGTAAATGTATGGTGGGTGGGTGGGAGAAACAGGGGTTGGGGGAGCAGATGAGTCCACAGTCACCATCTGAATCCAAGCCTCCACTATTTCCCTGGGATGAGGTCTATGGCCTCTCGATGGCTTTCCAGCGCCCACTCTTGCTCCCACGGTCCAGGCTACTCAGGGCGCCCAGCAGTCTTCTAAACCAGGAATCACATCATGTCCTTGCGTTTGAGAGCTCCAGACAGCACCCTCCCCCGTTCCTAACCCTGCCCTCCAGACCCCTGCAGGCTCCAGCCCCTCCCTAGCCTTCTGCTCCCACCTGCTCCCCACCCAGGGGAAACTACCAAGCCCCTCTCCCTGGGACACACGGCAGGAGTCTCTTGCACTCGCTTTCCCAGCTTCTGCCAACGGCAACCTCATCAGGCTTCGGTCTGGCTCCCACACTACCTCCTTTCTGTCTTTCTTTAAATATTTTATTTATTTATTAGGTGGAGTTACAGAGAGATGGAAAAACAGAGAGAAAGGTCTTCCACCTCCTGGTTCACTCCTGAAATGACCTAAATGGCCAGAGCTGGGCTGATCTGAAGCCAGGAGCCAGGAGCCAGGAGCCAGGAGCTTCTTCCGGGTCTCGCACTTGGGTGCAGGGGCCCAAGGACTTGGGCCATCTTCCACTGCTTTCCCAGGCCACAGCAGAGAGCTGGATCGGAAGAGGAGCAACCGGGACTAGAACTGGCGCCCATATGTGAACTTGTGCCCATATAGGATGCCAGTGCTGCACACGGATGCTTAGCCCGCTGTGCCACAGCACCGGCTCCACCACTCCCTTTCTTTACCCTCTCCTTACAGGACCTACCATCTTGCTCCCCAGAGGCAAAGGGCCCGTCTCAGTGGTCCCGAGCTTTGGCTGTGAGAACGCCAGCCTCGGCCATCCCTGCCCCTGGGTGCTCACTCCGCTCCGCCTGCAGCAGACCCTTTGTGAATGGCTCTGTCTGGGACCGCTGTGAGCAAAGCCTGCCGCAGACATGGGCCCGTTTGTTTACTACGGCACTTAGAACCGCAACGGCTTGTTGTTTTGACTGTTGCTATTTTCGGCTCCATTTCCTAAGGGTAGTGGGGAGAGAAGAGGCAATGAATCCGGGTCTATTCAAGCAAAAAGATGCTTCCGTGAATCCCGGAATCTCAGAGTCACAGACTGCTCGCATCGCTTCATGGGATGTGAGAGTCGGGCAGAGCTGCACTGTGGTTACACAGTCCTAGTCATGGGTTTCTGGAATCTTACTCAACAAAAATGCGAATCTTCCAGTCAAGGCAGTTTTGACTGAGAGTGCTGGTGTCTTAGGCGCTCCTGCGGAGTTGAGTTCTGTGCTTCCATATCCCGCCTCCCACCCCCAACCCTCAACGAGTCCCCACCCTCAATGAGTCCCCACCCCACGCTCTGTCACTCCCTATTGTTTTACTCTAGTTGATTTTCCTTTATAGCACTGATCACCACCTGACATCTGATAGATTCTTCTGCTTATTTGCTTACTGCCTGTCTCCCTCACACATTAGATTGAGGTCGGGAACTGTATTTTGTTCACTGCTTAGAGCAGAACTTAGAACAAAGCCTGACACGCAGGAAGGGCTAACAAAATTTTCCATTCATCCAAAAAATATTTGCCACATACCCACTTCATGGGGGTCCCTTGGAGATGGCTTGGTCCCAGGATGGGAGACTGACGATCACATTTTGCAGGCTGGAAGCCACTTAGTGGATGACCTGAGCACTCCATAATAAAGGGTTCTCGGAGCTTATCCAAGTGAGCAAGGAAAGGCGATTGGTTAACTATGTCTGCCTTGGGTCTAGCCATGGGGAGAGGCAGCCAGGTCTGCTAGGGCTTCTAAGCTTCCATGCAGGAAAACTGAGGTCCACACCGGGAGGGCAGGTGCACCAGGATCAGCCAGCCTGGGGGTGCTTCCTTGTCACCTCACAATGCCAGTCCCTGAGCCCGAGTTGAGTTTCCCTCTGGGACACCTGTGTATGCCCTCCCCTCCCCCATTAGCCTTTCATTTCCCCCTCCCCCAGGGCCTTCTGGGCATCAAGGGGCTGCTGGAGTCCCTGGCCTTAAGCCCCAGCCTGGGAACCAATTCTGGAATACTGCCTGAACGCACAAGCCAGTTATTTTTAAAAAATCCAAAAGGAAAAGGAAGAAAGAGCAAACTCACTGCTTGGGTCCCTGCACCAGCTCTGGCTGCGGGAATAGAGGCTTGAAAGGAACAAAGGGTTTCCTCAAACACGGCAGATCAAGGGCCTGGCTTATGTGGTAACCGGTAAGCGACCACGGCGCTTTGTGACAGATCCTTCAGAGCCGGCCGGCCTCTGTTCCTGCCGCAGTCATGGCGGGAGGGTGGGGGGAGCCGGGGACACCCTCCCGCCCCCCTGCCAGGCCGGGCTGCTCACAATCACAGACTCTGAGAACCCCTGAATGGTAGAGCGTGGAGTGCAGCCCCCACCGGTCAGCTGGGCAAACCGAAGCCCTGGAGGGCTCAAGGTCACGCATCAGGGAGGGGACACAGCCAAGTGCACCAAGCCCGTACTGCACCCACCATGGCCACCTGATCCAGCCTCCCCAGGAGCTCTCCCACCCAGGATACCTCCTACTCCTTTCCACCCGCTGGGGTCCCTTTCCAGGTGCCTGTGCCAGGCTGTTTCACCCCAGAGCACCAAGGTCAGGGCTGGCTCAGGGGACATCACAGAAGCACTGCGGTTGGACTGGGGGCTCCGAGCTGGACAGCGCCCATCGCTGCCGGGCACTTGGCTCGCGCTCTCTGCGCAGTGCCTCGTGAAGGCGACAGCACGATCCTGTGATGCAGGGTGGTTGTCCTCATTTTTCAGATGAGAAAATGAAGGTGTGGGGGTGCGTGCTGTGGCGCAGAGGGCTAAGCTGCTGCGAGGGACGCCGGCATCCCATCTCTGAGAGCCTGGGTTAAGTCCTGGCTACTCCACTTCCAATCTAGCATCTTGCTAATGCACCTGGGAGGCAACAGGTGCTGGCTCAAGTACTTGAGTCCCCGCCACCCCCATGGGAGGCTGGGATGCAGTTTCTGGCTCCTGGCTTCAGCCTGGTTCAGTCCCAGCAGCTGTGAACAGACCTGTATCTCATCCCTATCTCTATCTCCATCTCCACGTCTATCATTTCTCCCTTTCTCTCTTGTCACTCTGCCTTTCAAAGAAATAAATAAATTCTTTTTTTTTTTTTTTTGACAGGCAGAGTGGACAGTGAGAGAGAGACAGAGAGAAAGGTCTTCCTTTGCCGTTGGTTCACCCTCCAATGGCCGCCGCGGCCGGCGCGCTGCGGCCGGCACACCGCGCTGATCCAATGGCAGGAGTCAGGTACTTCTCCTGGTCTCCCATGGGGTGCAGGGCCCAAGTACTCGGGCCATCCTCCACTGCACTC